>NC_067400.1:562010601-562310601 GCF_016432865.1 Antechinus flavipes
TATATGCATAATTGGAAAAATAAAATATCAAATTAAAAAAAGAAAAAAAGAAAAGGTACACCCTTGAGTGATAGGAAGAGCATATTCTAAATGGGTAGACATTTCTTGTAGACTTGAGAAGATATTAAATACTGAGGAAAAAGTCATGTAGCCTTCACCTTGACTGCTGCAGGTTTAAACTGAAAGTTTAAACACAGACTAAAAGTAAAAGATCAGGATGGCAATACTGGTAGATAGAAAGTAGCTCACCTTAGTACTCAAAGATGAATTCTTTAATGCTCCAGACACCCGTGTTTCCACTGGCCGACTAGCGCTGTACCTGATATCAGTAACAAGTAGTTAAAGTATTTTTCTGGTGCCTGTATCATTTTACAGGCTTTCTAATTATTCCCCATTAATTATTTCTAATTATTCCCCATTTCAACTCCCTACTTTGAGACACTGAATAGTTGCAGTGAAGAGTATGGATTTAGGTGTATAAATTTTGGAACGGTGTTGGAAGGCTGGATTACTAAGTGGGGATCAAACACTCAAATTTCTCAATTCCTCAGGAGTGAATAAAAACAGCAAACATAGAATTGGGAAGTGCTGGTATAGTGACCACTAGCTTAAAGGATGCAGTATCTGGTCAGGCAAGGGTCAAAATCACTGACCTCTGCTCACTGACAAGGTGGAGCTGTGGCTTTTTTCAGATCATCCCTAAATTGGTCCAGATACTCATGAGTAATGAAAAATACATACTACTGCATCAGTAAATTTTATTAATTTCATTTATTTAATTTATTAAGTGCTTACTATGTGTGAACGCACATTTGAAGCAGCTAGGTGACTCAGTGGATAGAGAGGTAGGCCTAGAGTCAGGAAGACCTGAGTTCAACTTTGACTTCACAAACTTACTAGCCATGTGACCCTGGGCAAGATACTTAACCTCTGTTGCCTTAATCTACTGGAGAATGAAATGGCAAACCACTTCTGTATCTTTGCCCAGAAAACCCCATGGACAGTATTGGTGTTCTATGGTCCATAGGTCATGAAGAGATGGACATGACTGAATGACTGTGTAAATGCTGAGGATAAAAAAAAAGAAAAGCAAGACAATTCGACAATTCCTGCTCTCAATAATCTCATGTTCTACTAAAGGGAGAAACATGTATTGGAGGCTCTAGCTTTGAGTCCAGGGAAAGGCCCAGTGGTCTTTAGATTACAGCCTCAAGGCAGATGATAATACAGTGTCAGTGCTTGTTCGGCTATTTGCCAAAGGGCATGATCAGAGGCTCTGGCCAGGTTTCTTCCATGATGATTAGTGCCTTTTTCTTTACCTACAGAGTTCTTTTCAATGTGGTATTCTTAGTTTTCTGTGATAATGGCAAGGAAATGAGTACATTCATAGGAGGAAGAGAGCCACCTCTGCCTCTAGCAGTAGCTTTTATAGCTAGGGTCAAAGAGGCTTTTAATTAAAAATCATTCTACATGGTTCTTTCAAGAACTTACATATTTGTTTACTTACATATTTGTCCCGAGGGTGAGGACTCTGTCTCCAGAAAGCTCAAAAGAACCTTCACTCTCTGCCCTAACATAGTGTCCGCCATGCTTAAATTCCATTCTCTTCACTTCTTCTCCTTTATTATTAAACATTCTGCAACACAACCAATGGTTCAGAATGATCCCAAAGGGCAAAGATTTTGTGTTTTACTTTTTATGCTTGAGGATAAGAAGCTGCTGTTTTTGCCTATAACACATTGCTCCCAATGTTAACAAACAAGCCCTAATCCTTTTTATAACCACATTAGATATAATTAAAAATGACAGTGGGGTTAAGAAAGAAGTGTGCTCTGAAGAGGAAGACTTAACTGAACTAAGGCCAATGACTGAGACCTTAGTTTATAACAAAAACAAATCTAAGAGTTGAAAGGCAACTGAGGAAAAACCAAGAAGAGAACCAAAAGTTACCTGGTCCAAATCTCTAATGCACACATCATCAAGAATTACATCATCTCTGATAAATGGCCATTAAGCTCAGCATAAATATATCCAATGATGGGGAACCCACCAACCTACTTCATTTTTGGATATCTCTAATTAAGAGAAAGTTATTTCTTATATTTACTTAAAATCTGCCTCCCCATAACTGCTATCTACCAATTCAAATTTTTTTCTTTATTTCCACTGAACAAGTTTAATATATTTTTCACATAAAGAGCCTGATCATAGTTATCATGTTTCCTCTAAAATTTCTTTTCCAGACTAAACTTGACTAGTTTGTTGAGAGGTCATTCTTGCCATACTCTTGCCGTACTAATCACTCTCTTCTGGGTTGCTTTCCATGGATGGCTGATCATTGTTTTTGTGGAACACAATACTCTGGGAGGTAATCTGGCTATCACAGAGCTGTGTAAATAACTTTCCCTGCTTTGGATACTGAATCGCTATTAATGGAACCTGAGATTGCATTAATTTTGTGGGGTTTTTTGGGGAGGAGGGAATTAGATAGCTACATCATATTGTTGACATATTAAACTCTTAGTTACTAGGATGCTCCTATGATATCACATGATGAGTCTTCTGTTCTATATTCATGAAGTTAATTGTTTAAAATGTATTAAGAACCTCTGTCAAATCATTATTGCTGAGAATTCACCTGATGAGTCCAGGAACTTTGGTTCCCCATGGAACAGGCCCAGATATTGGCAACACAAAACGGCCATTTGAATTCTGGACTTTATCCTTTAGAAATATAGATACCTAGGAAAAATATAATAGTGTTATCATTTTTAGTATCAAGCAAAGTGAGTACAATCTAGAAATCAAATATATACAGATTATTTCTGAGACTGGTAAATATGCTAGAATTTGGGGGTGTTACAGTCATCAGAGTAAGGAGGAATAAAGCAATAAGGAGAAAGGCTCCAAGCATAAATGAATTAGGTGGGAAATCTTGTTTTATATCCTTCACAAATGAAAATTCTTAATGCCAATTCTTATCCCATTGGGATTCCATTGGAATCCCATTGGAAGTTGGATTTATCATGGACTAAAAGCTGTTAAGAAACTTCTAAACAAATTAGTCAAATTAGCTATTTAAATTTATTTATGTATAGTGAATAAATCTGTTTCTAATATCATCTATTACTAAATTTTTCTATGGCATGTCTAAAAGGAGGTTTTGCAGTGTGGCTTCTTCAGACTTTTAAAATTGGCTTTATAAATGAAACGCAACATTCTCATATTAGGTAGTCTTATAGAGTGGCTTGACTTTCCATTGTAAATCATCATGATCTATTAAGCCCCTACTATGTAGTATTAGAGAAGATCCAAGCAAAGAATGATCACTGTGGGCTGGACTGGTAGGATGCATGGAGAAGGTTTGATTTGAGAAGTTGGGCTTTAAGGATGGGTAGGGCTTTGATAATTGACAAGGAGCCATGGGAATGGTATAAAGAGGAATGAGAATGTGAGCACTGAGTTATCAAAACTAGGGGTCTGGAGGAATGGATTTCTGTAGGAGGATGGGAGAAAGACTGGAAATGTAGCTATTAAAAATGCTACTTGTGTTAGTTTCTGTCAGAAATCAAGTATATTAAAAGCCACTTGTGTTTTTTAATTTAACTACAGAATTTATATTTTGCAAACAGAATTTCACTTGTAGGAAGAATGATTAAATAGGTGATTTCTGGAGATTATCGCATATTCTCCTACAAATAGAGGCAGAACTATCTTTTTATTTAATTAAAACAAGTGATATATTTGTCCCTAGAAGATTGATAGTATTTTTTTTAAACAGGAATCAAGGATTCGGATAAAATTATACTGATAAGATGATGCTGTAGGACCTACAGACCTGTATTATCTTAATGCTCTTATTATTGTTGTTGCTATTAAGAACTACTCACATTTCTAGGAAACTTTACAATTTGAAAAATTTTTTGTCCTTAGCAAAACATTGTGAGATGGATAGTGCAAATGTCTGTTTTACAGATGAGGAAACTGAGGCTCAGAGTGCTGTTAAGTGCAGCTCTGGGTCTGAAATCCTCTTTCTCCAAAGGGCAGAGTTCTGTTCCTGATCTTGCCCTCCCCAGACCATTTTGGACTCTGTTGCCTCTCAGGGTGTGTCTGATACCAGTTCCATTTTAAGGCTCCTTAATTCTGTAAGAGACTGTTTGTACACTTACCCGGATGTGCATGTCCTGAAAGAAAAGCAGCAGAGTTTGTCTGATGAGCTGGAACTCACCAGCAGGAAGACAACCATACACCTGCCCAAAAGAGAGAAAGCATGGCCTATGACCTCTATGGGAAGAGGCAGATATGGGTACAATGAATGGAACAGGAGGGCAAAGTAGAGCAGCAGCAGACACAACAGCTGGGCCACCCCAGGGAAAACAGCATGAAGAAAATGACCAGAGAGTTCTTTAACATTTTTTTATGGTACTTTATAGCTCTTTATTTCTCCCCCCAAAAGCTCCCGAGGACATACCCCAGAATTTAATAAAAATCATAGAGTTCTAGTTCCAAGGGAGACATCTTCATCTTCCTAAACCTCTCCTCACTCTCTCCATTCCCTTGTTTACAGAAGAGAAAAAGTTTAATGGGAAGAGAGGTGCACCTGACCCTGGGAACCACTTAGTAGAACATTCACTGGAGAAGACCACTGGATGGGGATGTGGCAGGGGAGATCCTGGTCATGGGGTTGGATGAGACACCACTCTGAGATCTGATACACTGCAGGATTCTAGGAACTCTCTTAAAACACTGGCTGCTCTTTGTGGTTATTGAAAAAGGGAAAAGGACTGAAGCTAATGCCTACAATATTCTTTTCAGATAATTCAGAATTTTGTTAGGAGACATGTAGGCCTCCATGGCCATGGAATTTATTTTAATTACTGAAATGTCAAAGAATGTTAGCACAATTGAGGGTTTATTGATTGATAAAATCCTTACTTCAATTATGTGCCGAAAGGTCTCATCCACTTGATTCATGATATCTGGGGAGTCACGGACAAAATTCTTGATGGCATCTAAGTGGTTGAAAGTTATCAGCAATATATCTTTGGGTCGGGGACACATTAAGACTTGATATTTGAAAGCCATGGTCATCAAGTCGAAGAGCTGAAAACCCACAATAAACACAAAAATAAATGAATAAAGTTATAGTGACTGATCAATCAATGTGATATGATATTGTACTATTAATATTTTTGTGGTGATTGATTTCAATCACATCAGAGTCTTTTTTTATTAAAGCTTTTTATTTTCAACATTAGCATAGCCTTGTGTTCCAAAATTTCCCCTTCCCCTCTCCCCTAAATGGCAAGCAATCTAATATATGTTATACATGTTAAAAAATATGTTAAATCCAATGTGTGTAAACATATTTATACAATTATTTTGCTGCACAAGAAAAAAATCAAATCAAAAAGGAAAGAAAATGAACAAGAAAACAAAATGTAAGTAAACAATAAAAAGAGGGAGAATGTTATGTTGTGATCCACACACAGTCCCCACAGTCCTCTCTCTAGGTATAGATAGCTCTCTTCATCACAAGATCATTGAAACTGGCATCAATCATCTCATTGTTGGAAAGAGTCACATCCATCAGAATTAGAATTGATCATTGTATAATATTGTTGTTGCCAAGACCTCCTGATTCTATTCACTTCACTCAGCATCAGTTTATGTAAATCTCCAGGTCTCTCAAAAAATGTCCTACTACATTAGACTCTTTATGACCCCATTTGGGGTTCTCCTGGCAAAGATTCTCTTTCTGGAATTTTCTTCTCTAGCTCATTTTACATGTGAGGAAACTGAAGCAAATAGGATGAAGTGACTTGCTCAGAGTCACATAACTAGTACATATCTGAGACTGAATTTGAACTCAGGACTCATTGTGCTGACTCCAAGTCCGGTGCTCTATCCCATGTGCTCCCGAATATTATTCCTTCATTAAAATCCCCTGTTGTTTCACTGTGACATGGAAGCGACCCTGGATTTTTTCCAGTGAGAAAAGCTTCATGTACAGCTCAATTTGGAAATGTCCTCTGCAACCATGAAGACCATTTCCAAATGCATGGAGAGAATGCCTACAATAATAAAATCAAACATTTACTGGGTTCATTCTTTATCTTCATTTTTTCCCTCTAGACCTTGGGAATGGACCTGGACAGATAGTAGGACTGACAGAGTCAAACACAAATTCCAAGTAAGTGCCTCATTCTCCACCTTCTTAAGCTGGCACCATTTAAGTTTACTCTGGGGACTTAAACCTCCGAAACAAACTTCCTGCCATTCCCCCACTCCCAGATCCCTGGTATTTGGAGTAGAAACATTCTATTCCATATCACAGGACAATGGATTGTAGAAACTCCAACTAATGGTTAATTCTCAGGTCTATGGCCAGCTCCTATTATCCCAGAGATTCAGTGTCACTGCCTCCTGGGACATTCTCTGGCTTCCTATCTCCACTCAGCTCAATGTTATCATTTCCAAAGTACTTCTCTATCTCCTGTTTCCATGACACCCTCTAAAATTAAATTGAATTAAAATTTCAATTAGCAAACTTCCTTTTATCTCTGATCTCTTCTTTTTTCCACTCTTTCCATCATCTTATGTTCACCAACACCTTGAGCCCTCTGGAAGACCATATTCCTGAGCATCTTCTTTAGGGAAAGCTAATCCTCAGGGAACTCAATATGAGTTAACTATGCTGGGGCAGTTAAAAAAGCTAATAAAACCCCAGCTGTCTGGCCATAGGCAAGACTGGCAGGTGTCAGTTGGGGATAGTTCCACTGTCGTTTGACTGAGGCAAGGCCATGTGTATGGTGCTTTGTTCAGCTCTGAGCCCCTCATTTTAAGCATAACAATAATTAATGATGACACAACAGGTGGTAGTTATGTAGCACTTCTATGTACATTTTATCATTCAATGGTTGGTCGTTGGCCTGCCTTCTTGAACATCATTCTGTTAGAGTCGAGTTACAGTGGATCAGACCGTGGCTGACCAGAGCACTCCGAGCTCAGAACGCTCTGCTGCACGTCAGACACAGATAGTTCTTATGAACATGTGGAGTGGGCTCTCTACCTTTGCACATCTCATGTTTCTTCTGCGCTAATTCAGTTCTGCTTTGTTCATAGAGCACTGCCCCTTCTCTGATGGGGGCACCCCATGCTAGGCAGTCTGTACCAGTCTCTCCCATGTCATACAGTCAATTCTCAAGTCCTTAAGAGAGACCTTGAGGGTGTCCTTGTATCATATTTTCTGACCATCTTGTAAGCTCTTGCCCTGTATGAATTCTCCATAAAATAATCTTTTTGATAGGCGTACATTTGGCATTTGAACAGTGTGGCCAGCCCAATGGAGCTGTACTCTTTGCAGCAGTATTTGAATGTTTGGCAGTTTAGTTTGAGAAAGGACTCCAGTGTCTGGGATCTTATCCTGCCAGGGGATCTTCAGAATCTTCCTAAGACAATTCAAATGGAAGCATTTCCTGGTATGGCATCCAGTTATACTGCCCAGCTATCACAGGAAAATGATTGTGTGCTCAATGCAGCCTCTGAAGTTGAGATACAACAAACTATGGCTCAGTTCTCTGCTGCTTGTGCTAATTTTGGCCCAACCATTAACACCCAGAAAGCACCCACCACCCCCTATGGAACCACCAAGGGCAGCAGATGGAGTTCTGATGGCTGTGGATAAGCTCCCTTAGCTTTCCAGGGACGTCCACCCTGATAACGAGGCTGACACAGGCCTTGCCAGAGCCGGCTCAGGGCTTGGGAGGTTCTGAAATGAAGTGAGGGAGGGGAAGGTGTTACACTGACCCAACCTGAAGGTCTGCAGAGCTGCTGTTATCATTCAGTACAGTCTGGAAGGATCCCCATCTCATAAATAAATAAGGAAACCGGATTTCGGAGATTAGGGTTTGTGGCAGGTCACTTTCAGCTCTGCTCTTCCCTTGGCCTGCCATGTCCAACAAGAATCATGGGTATCATGAAGGCGCGAGGTCAGGCCTGCCACATGAAGAGCAGCAGAAGGAAGTGTTTGCTTTGGCTGGAAAGGAGGAGACCTTCCTGCTGGGAGAGCTCCCAGAGGGTGGGGCACTTCAGGAAGGAGCAGGCCCCGTGAGGGAAGCGGACTTTGGGTCACACTTTGGAGGGTGTTTTTCAGGAATGGGCTGGACATTCCGGACATCAAGGCAGGGGAGAGGAGGTGGCACAGCATCTGGTGCTCTCTGGGCTACTGCCAGCCATCACCATACAGCAACCTGGATTGTTTTCTCCCTGTGTCAATCAGTCAACAGGCACGATGAAACTCCTGTGGGCTGGGCCCTGGGCTGCACTATAGGGGCACATACAAAGAATGACACAATCCCAGCTCCATGGAGCTGGTGTTCATACCAGGGAGTCCGCATGTAAATATATACAGAACAATTATACAAAGGATAAATGCAAATAAGTACAAAGTCATCAAATGCAAGGCAATTTGGGCACTAGCACTTAGAAGCAACAGAAGAGGTTTCATGTGAAAGCTGACTGGAAGGAAGAAGTGTATTTTAAATCCACTTTAAAAGAGGAAAAGGAGTAGATCCAGGCATGGGGAATAGTCAGGACTAAGGCACAGAGAGAAGGAATGGAGAGAGCCAAGCACAATGGACAAGGAGAAGGCTAATCTGGTTAGATCTCAGAAAGTGGGGGAGGGAGAAATATCCCATAAGGTAGGAAAAGAAAGGGTAAGATTGTTAAGTTAAACAGGGGAATTTCTATTTTATCTTAAATGTAACAGCTGATTGAATATGGGAGTGACACCTGCCTTTTAAGAAAAACCCATTGACAGCAAGATAGGTGTGTGGGGAGAGGACTGAGGTTGGGAAAGCAATAAACAGGCTATTATAATCAAGGTGAGAGTTGATAAAGGCCCAAACTAAGGTGGTTAGTTAGCTCTATGAGTAGAGAAGGAATTTTAGATTAGAATGTTTGGGGGAAAGATGAGTTCAATTCAGACATGTTGAATCTGAGATGTCTTTGGGACAATTGATTTGAAATGTCCAACAGATAATGGTGACAGAGGGCTGAAGCTCAGGAGAGACCCTGACCTGGATATGAGTCTATGAATCTATGGTCTATGAGTCAACTGCATAGAGACAATGATTAAACAGAGAATGGTGAACTGGGGGAGTGCACAACCTGAGTTAAAATCACAGTTGTTACTTATTTCTTGAGTGAGCCTCTAGAAGTATGCTGATCCTCAATTTCTTCACCTGAAAAATGAAAAAGTTGGAACAAATGCCTCCAAAGTCCCTGCCCTATACCCCTTCTGTGATGTGGGCCAGAGTCTTGCTATTGTGATCAATTCATTCTCATTGTCCCTTTTTCTTCCTTTTTAAGAAGTTTGAGACCAGCTCACAATCATTCTCTCCAACCTAATCTATCCTCTTAGTTGGGAGCTTGAAGTCTACTCAAATATTTCAGCTCCTATGACCTATAGCTTTACTCTACACCTTGGTGACTCACAGATGTAATTGGTCCAGACTTTAGTTCATAATCACAACTGAGGCATTGCTTTAATTTTGGACAGTAACATCTCTGAGCATAGTTTCTTATCCTTCCATTTCTCCTGCCTCCTGCTAGATGTATTTTTGACCTATTTGGAATTCTTTTCCCTCTTCTCTCAATCTATCACCCCTTTTCTGATCCTTTTTTCTCCCTGGTAAGGGAGTCTTGATCTCTCTTAATTGCATTCAAGTATTTCCTATCTATTAGCTCTTTGCCTGATGCCTACAAACATGCTCAAGTCTCCCCCATTCTTAAAAAACACTTCTTTGACCTTGTTGTACCTCGATTCTCTCTTGTCTCTTACATGATACCAAAATCTCAGAACAACTCATCTATATTTGTTGCCTCCACTTCCTTTTCTGCTCCTTGCAATATTTTGATCTCACCAATTGACCAAAAATGTATTCTCTAAGGTTATCTTTGCTAAATCTGATGGTCTTTTGTCAGTCCTCATCCTTGACTGCTACAGCTCTTGGTGCTGATGAAAAGCCTCTCCTTTTTGGACAATCATCTCTTCTTTTGGCTTTTTTGTCCCTGTGTTCTCCTAGTTATTTCCTCACCTGACTGTCCTTTTTAATCTTGCTGGATTATCTATTTCCAGAATTCTTAGTATAGGTGTCCCATAGGGTTCTGTCCTTGCTCTCTTCTCTTCTTCCTTTATACCTTGATTTTGATGATCTCATTTCTTTGCATAGCTTCAAACATCACCTTTACTCAGATAGCTCCCAAATTTATTCAAGCAGAAATCTCTCAAACTCCAATCTCATATTGTCAATTGCTAGATATCTCTTTGATCCCTGTATTTCAAACTCATTTTGTCCAAAGTAAAATTCGTTCAATTGTCATCTTCTAAGCCTGTTTTTCCTCCAAACTTCTCTGTTTCTATTGGGGTTAACCACCATCCTTCCACTTACCCAGCCTCGTGATCCAAGTCATCAGTAATTTCCTTCTCTTTCTCATATTTAATTAGTTTCAGATTATATCTTCATAATATTGTCCCCTTCTCTCCATTCCCTGCCACCCTAAGTTTCTACTGTCATTACTTGTCTAGTGTGGTGGGGCTGTAATTTTCTTACCTCATTTAGCATTTATATTTATCAGTAACAATAGCTACAACAATAGATAGCTTAAAGTTTGCGAAGCACTTGAAAAATATCTCATTTTCTCCTCAAAACAACAAAAAGAGATGCATGCTTTTATTACTCCCATTTTATAGCTGAGGAAATCTTGCTGAGGGTCCTACAGCTTGTAAGGGTATGAGGCTGGATTTGAACTTAGCTCTTGCTGACTCCAAATGATGACACTATTTTAGTTGCCTCAGTGAGAGGGAAAACTCTGTAACAACTGAGAACACATCTTGAATAAATCAATCAAACCCAGAGATATGAACAAGGACTAAATATTTCTATTTAAGCAATCAACCAAAGACTTCAGTTTAAGTACAAAAATCCTTAGATAAATTGGAGTGATGTTGACAGAGTTAGCTAAAGAAACTTGGATATGTTCTTTAGGTCATCTACAAAATATTGAAATAGTTCATGCTCAGGAGATTAGAGCAATTCTAGCTAGTCTCCTGAGAAAGATTGTAAAGGCTGATTTCAGAAAAGGCTGGAGAGATTTACATGAACTGATACTGAGTGAAGGGAGCTTCTGCTCACTTTTACCAAGAGAATATTGTACATAGTAATAACAAAATTATATGATGATTAACTGTGATGGACTTAGCTCTTTTTTTTTTTTTAAAACAATGAGGTGATTCAAGGCAATTCCAATAGACTTGTGATGGAAAGTGCCATCTGCATCTAGAGAGGGAACTATGAAGACTGAATGTGGATCAAAGCACAAAAACGCTTTTTACTGTTATTTGCTTGTTTTCTCCCTCTCAAGTTTTTCCCCCTTTTCATCTTATTTTTTTCACAATACTATTAATTTTTAAAAAAATACATTAAAAATGATTGCAGGAAGTTTTCAGAAAAGTTTTAAGACTTACGTGAATTGATGTAAAGAATAAAGAAAACAATGTACACAATAACAACAATATTGCATCATGATCACTTGTGAAAGACTTACAGCTGTTCTAATCAAGACAATGATCCAAGACAATTTCAGAAGTCACAAGTGCAAAGTATTATCCGTCTTTAAAGAAAAAAACTGATAGAGACTG
Organism: Antechinus flavipes; assembly: GCF_016432865.1. Classification (NCBI taxonomy): domain Eukaryota; kingdom Metazoa; phylum Chordata; class Mammalia; order Dasyuromorphia; family Dasyuridae; genus Antechinus; species Antechinus flavipes. Next base: position 562,022,306 of record NC_067400.1, read on the forward strand.
AATGCAGATCAAAACATACCTTTTTTCTTATTTTTTTGTTTTTTTTCTTTTTGTCTATTTTTTTTTTTACAACATGACAAAATTTGTCTTGCATGATGACACATGTATAAACTATATCAAATTGTCTTCTCAGTGAGAGAGGAGGAGCAGAAAGAAGGGAGAGAATTCAGAAATCAAAAATTTTTTATTTAAAAATATTTTATTTTTCTAAATACATGCAAAGATAGTTTTCAACATTCTCTTTTGCAAAACCTTGTGTTCCAAATTTATCTTCTCCCCCTCCCCAAGTCAGCAAACAATCTGATATAGGTTAAACCTGTGCAATTCTTCTAAACATATTTCCATATTAGGCATGCTGCTCAAGAAAAATCAGATCAAAAGGGAGAAAAAACTCACAAAACCCCCTACAAGCAAACAACAACAAAAAGGATGAAAATACTATGCTTTGATCCACATTCAGTCTTTATATTTCTCTCTTTGGATGTGGAAGGCACTTTCCATCACAAGTCTACTGGAATTGCCTTGAATCACACCTCATTGCTGAAAAGAGCCAAGTCCATCACAAGAACTCAAAATTTTAAAAGGCAAATGTTAAAAATTGTTTTACATGTAATAGTAAGAAATACAATATTAAAAAATTAAGAAGGGACAAATATGAAGTGACTGGCACAGAGTGAAATGAGCAGAATCAGGCAATTAATTTACATTACAATATGTAAATGTGACTAACACAATAGAACTCATTATTTTTCTCTCCAAATTCTTCCCTCCTCCTTTGTTTCCTATCACTATAGAGGGCAATATCATTCTCCCTGTCACCTAGGAGTAAGCCCAGATTCTTCATTATGTTTCATTCTTCATACTCAAGGTGCTCCCAAGGACTATCCATTTCACTTTTGCCACATGTCTCCTAGGTATTCCTTTATTTTCTTGGACACTGCCACACCTAGTCTGCTAGTGAATCTGCCTCCCTCAAAGTCTCATCCTGTGGTTCATCCTCCATTCAGCCACCAAAGTGATTTTGCTAAAGCACAGGTGTGACCATATCATACTTATACTTCCCGCTATCCCCAATTCCCCACTCAACAATGTCCAGTGGGTTCCCTATTGCCTCCAAGGTCAAATAAAAATTTTTTTGTTTGCTATTCATAGTCTTTTATAACCTAGTTCTCTCCTACCTTTCCAGTCTTCTTATACTTTACCCTTGAAAATGTATTCCTTATTTCCATGACACTGGCCTTCTAGCAGTTTCATGAATAAGATCCTCCCGTCTCTCACATCCAGGGATTTTTGTTCTCTCCCCGACTCTGATTATGGACCTCTCAAACTTCCTTTAATTCTCAATCAAAATCCCACTTTTGTGACAGATGGTGGTTAAGTGATTTGTCCATTGTCCAGGGTCATACAGTTAGTGAGTTGGGCTAGATTTCAACTCAATCCTTCCTGACTTCGGGTCCAATGCTCTGTCTACTGTGCTTACTAGTTGCCTCCAATGTGGAAACTCACATTGGAAGCCTTGTTATTGTATTACTTAGTACTTAATAGGCTATGTTAATTATATTAGGACATAATATACTTAAAATGAGTAGTGTTTGATGATCCCACTAGGATAAATATTTCATATTTCTACAGCCCTTTAAAGCTTACAAAGAACTTTCTGATGACTTTGTAAGATGCAGAGTGTAATATTATTAGCTCCCTGTGATATATGAAATGAAAGCTCCAAGAAGTTGGCTGCCTTTCTCATGGTCACACAGGTAGCAAATGTCAGAACTGGAATTTGAACCATGTCTCTAGATTCTTGATCCAGACACATGTCTAATGTGACCAACTTTCATAGTGCAGTGGGAGGTGAGAGCCTTTCTGTGGAAGGATGGAGAAGGTAAGTGACTGGGGACCTGAAGGAATTCAAGTACTCCCCCGACTTAAAAGTATTTTATTTTTCCCAGTTAGATGTAAAGATAGTTTTCAGCATTCACTTTTGTAAGATTTTGAGTTCCAATTTTATTTTTCTCTCTCCTTCCCTAACCTCCCTGCAGCAGAGGGTCTTCAAGTCTTTAGGAGAATTAATGAGTGACGAATGAAATAACAATGAGGCCCCAGTTGAGCTGCCACATGAAGCCCCAAAGTCCACAGCTCAAGATTTCCTTAGTGTGTGGGTAGGGGCATCTGCTACTTCCTTGAGGATGGAACCAAACATCTGGCAAGTTTGGTATCCACAGAGTCAGTCTTCAAGATTATTTAAAGTTACATAATTCAACATTTTTAAATAAAACGACTATTCCTCAAATTGAAATCCTCCAACTTGTTTTCCTGAAATGATAATTTTACTTTACTAGAGTAGTATAGTTTTGAAAAAGTTTCAATTTAAAGGTGGCTTTGAGAGTTCAGGTTTTTTGCAGTCACACACCTAATTGAAAGTCAGTAGGAATGAAAATGAATTCAGTGGGGAAAGAAGAGAAGATTATTTTGTTTAGGTTTTCAATTTAGTTTGGGGCAATAAAAAAACAAGGAAAGAACATGCAAGATAGAGAAGCCAGACCCTGCTCACCTTATCCATGCTGGCCGGGTTCAGTCTCATGATGGAGGCGTGCGCCAGGCGGTCATAGACTGTTCTCAAGGCCTTCTTGGAATAGAGTTCCTGGGGCTTGAACAGCTCCTCCAAAAACTTCTTATTGAACATGGTTGAGATGAGATCGTTCATGACTGTAAAGATAAAGCAGAGCCCAGCTGAGGGATGGGCAGGAGGAGACTCTTCAGAAGCACCCAAAAGGGGCGGGCCTGGCAGGGCACAGGCCCGGCCGCACTGCCCTTTCTTTGAAATGCTACCTGCTAGGAGAGGAATGGTGCAGTAGAAAACAGCGCACAGAGAAGGAAAGTTCTGCAGTGGACAGAGTGCCAGCCCCGGAAGGAGGACAACCTCAGTTCAAATCTGACCTCGGACACTCACTAGCTGTGTGACCCCGGGCAAGTCCCTTCACTCTTCTGCCTCAGTTTCCTCATCTGTAAAACTGGCAAACTTCTCCAGTGTCTTTGCCAAGGAAACCCCAAATGGAGTCACAGAGTTAGAATGATTAAAACAGTTGAACAACCATGACAATGAGGGAGGTATTTCTTTTTCTTCCTTAAAAAAAAAAAAGTCCCTACTAAAAGATCTTATTTCTTTAACAACAAAGGTTTATTAAGAGTCTCCAAGATGCAAGGCCCTATGGTAGGCATGAAGAACGAATATAAGGATAAAAATAATAGTCAGGATTCCCTAGGAGCTGCATTCTTCTGGAGCAGGAGGAGGAGTACATTTTCACAGACAAGAACCACACCCAAGTGGGATGTGATAGAGCTGAGGAAGAATTCAGGGAAAATGCTTCAAGGAAACTGTAAGCAGGAGAGAACATCCCTGGTAGCCAGGCTGAGTCTTGCAAGTAGGAGGTATTTAACCAATTGTGGTTGAATTGAGAGGAAGACAAGGATTACAAAAGGCAGCAATGAAGAGGGAGGAGAGGGGCTGGGCCAGCCTGCCCAAACTCATGGAGGTGGGAGACCAGCTATGTTCAAAGGATAATCCAGTGCAGTGGGAAGGTAGTGAAAGGGACAGTATGAAATCAGGCTGGAAGGGAAGCCAGCCTGAGAAGGGCCTTAAACACCACAATCAAGAGTTTACAGTTTATCCTTTAGGCAACAGAGAGCCACTGAGGGCATGGGAGTTGGGAAGCTACTTTTAGCAGCTGTGTGAAGAATGACTTGGAGGGGCAAGGAGACCAGGAGAAGCCTATTATCATAGTCCAGAGAAGAGGGGCCTGGTCTAAACGAGAGCAGTGAAAGTGTGAGTAGACAGAAAGAATGGACATGAAAGATGCAATAAAAATAAGACCAACAGAATTTTGGCAACTGGATATGGGAAGAGGGAAGAGTTGTAGATGACTCAACCAAGGTCACATGGAGGAATGAATAGCATTAAAAAAACAGGATAGTTTGGAGGATGAATTACTATTCCAAAATGAAAGAAAGCTTATATGGCAGCTATCTTCTTCTCCATAGTGGGTGCTAAGTTGTAGAGCATTGCTCAGTTTTTCAGAACAGAGTTAAGAAATATTTATAATAATGAATATATGTCTATATCTATAAGTAATAATAAAGCCACAAGACATCCTAAAATATTTTCTAATGTTTTATTTTCTTGAATTTTTGGAAGGACCATGGTTAGAATATGAGGTTTTAATTTTGACTTTTCTACAATCCACAAAATAATGGTATAGTGATCTTTATCATTTCATAACTTATTGAATTTTGAATTCTATTTTAGCAACCATATTATTCACTTGAAAATAATCAATATCAAATCAATATAGTTTATTCATTCCTCATGTCTCACAAATTAGATTTAGACTCTTAGAACAGTAAAGGCTCTGAAAGATAATTTGATATAGTCCCTTCATTTTATAGATGAGGAAACTGAGGCTGAAAGACTTGCCTCGAATCACATAGTAAAATACTTATTGGTCACAGCCTTAGTTCTTTTCCTACTACATAGTTATCTTTCAAAAAATTTCTTTTGTTTTATCTTTTTGGCTTTAGTTTTAGACCTACATTTTACCTTAATGGATTAAAAAATTAGCAACATCAAATTTATTACCTTTAAGAAAACTCACACAATTTTCTTATTTTAAAACACACATCTATTATTTCCTTCATATTGTAACCATTCTTAAAGAATGAAAAAAAAAACCCAAACAAGTGGTTGCTTTGAAGCTAATAACTCAAATTTAACAATTTAAGGTCTAGAAAATGCTTCCCTCATAAGAGGCCAGTGAAGTATATATTGTAAATGTGATTATCTTCATTTTAGAAATGAAGTTTAGAGAGGTTAAGTGACTTACCCATCATTATACAAATACCAGTAATCTTAAAAAAGAAGAGTTCTCTCCTCAGCGATAATAGTGATTAGGGCAGAGTGGGAAGTAGTAAGAATCCACCCTACAAAGTAGCATTGTCATCCTGTGAGTCTGGAAAAACTTAAAAATAGCTACTAGTTAGCTTTGGAATACTTTCATTTCTCTGAAGCCCTTGAACACCCTGCAGGGATCCAGGGAAAAGAGATTAGGGCCAAAGGAAGCAATTCTGAAAGAGAGCTAGGCTCCCATACTGGCAAAGTCAAATCCTTCCTTCTGAAAGGAGGTAAGAATACAAGAAGAGGTGACTCCCTGGAGATGAGATGTCCCTTGATGTTTTAGTTTTGGGGTCTGGTGATATTCCCATTGCCACCATCTTCTCTTAGCCCTTCAATAAATGCTCCTCCCGGGATTGTCATAATAGTCTCATAATTTGTCTCCTATATCTCCTCATTCTAAATTGTTACAGCTCTGACAAAGTAACTTTCTTCCATATGCATATACCTGATCATGACACTTTTCTGCCCAAAACTGCTTGGCACAACATGTAAGGTCTTCTGGAATCTACTCCCTTTCTAGCCCTATCTCACATCACTAACTCGTCATTCTCCAATCAAACTAAGCTACTTGTCCTTCCCTGAACAACTTGATGCTTTTACCCATGCCATTCCCTCTTCTTGGAACACTTTCATCTTGCTCTTAGTTGAAATTCTTATCTATTTTTCAAGCTTGGTTTTTAATGTTACCTCCTCTAGAAAACATCTCCTGGTCCTCCCAATGAGAAGTGATCTTTCCTTCTTCCAAACTCGTTACAACACTGCTCCTTTCTTATGCATTTATGGGTTCTTTTTTTTTGCATGATACTTATTAGAATGAAGGTTCCATGAAGATAGGGAGCCTGTCTTTTATCATTGTTCTATATTTCTCTTGTCTATAGTGTCCTCCAAAGCCTAGGCTTAGTAAACAGCTGTTTCACTAAAGAATATTTCATTTTAGGTACACAAAAATCACCATGTTTTTAAGCAGTCCATTTCATGACAAAGACCATATGCCACAAACATAATATTTGTACTAAATAATAGTCTGACACTCACATAGGAGATTGTATGATCAAAACACATTACTGGTATCTATAAAACCATGATATTGGGGAGTACCAGATGCTGTATTCTACTGGTCAATAAGCATTACTAAACAATGCTAGGTATACAAAGACAGGCAAAAACAAGACCATATCCTCAAGCATCTTACATTCTAATGGTGAAGACAACATGCAAACCACCATGTACATACAGTGTGAAGGAACAAAGCGTTTATTAAATACTGACTATGCAAAGCACTGTGTTAAGAGCTGAGGATACAAACAGAAAGGTAAGACAGTCCTTCCCCTTAAGGAGCTCACATTCCAATGGGGGAGACAGCACAAACAGAAGAGTTCAACTGCATGTCAAATAGAGAAGGACCTTAATGTACAGTGACAAAGCAGATGGTAATGCTGCTTCTTTGATTTCATTTGTATTGATCCTATTTTCTTTGTTTTTGATGCTGAGCCACTGGATGGTTCCAAGGATTTGGGTGGCAAGAATGGTCCTTTCTAGGTCTTCAGCAGCTTTGGCTGCAGCTCCTGCAGGAGCTGTTGTCAGGCTGCATCTACTCAGGGCTAGCCTTTGGGGATGATGGTTGAGGGCATTGGGCCAAAAGCCCTGCTATTCCCGGGAGAAGTGCAGCAGAAGTACGTCTAAGTCTTCTGCTCCTCAGAAGTAACCCAGGCCATTATCCTTGCTCTGCCTAAATTCTTTTCACAATCCTGACTCCTTGGTGAACCAGTTCACCTCTACACTATCCTTGACCCTTCACTTTGATCGCCTTTCTCCTATGTCCAACCATGTCCAATTAAACTAGGACAAACTTCATTCACAGATTATTCTCACTATCAATCTCCTTCATTCCTCATCATACAATCCTGAATGGAACTGGAAGAAATTAGAAAACAGTGCAAACTGGATCCACTTTTAATCACTTAATCTCAACCATGCTTTCACCATAGCAAAGTAAGCCATCTAATTCCATACAAAGCAGGTGCTTTAACCAGGTTCTCTCCTTTGGCCTCCTATGGTACTCTCTCCCCCTACTCTTGATGCTGACAATATTGCCTCATACTTTACTGAAACATTTGAAGCCATTTGCCAAGAGCCCCCTCTTCCTCTTACTTTTCTTATATTCCTCTAATGTGTTCTCCCCATGATGTCCCCCTTCATTCCAGTATCTGACTCTACTTGTCCAGATTAATGCTTCTCCTTGGACCCTTGGTCCTACCACTCCAGCAGATTGCCTCCAGTCTTTGACCTCTCCCTACCATTGGCATTTTCTCTAAAATGCCCAAGGCTTCACCAGCTTGGTAAAACCCCCACTAGTTCCTACAAGTCCCAACAGTTGCCATCACAGATCCTCCCTTCTCACCTAAACTTGTCAAAGTCACCTACAATTGGTGTTCCCATTTTTCTCATTTTCTCCTAAACCCTCTGCAATATGGCTTCTGACCTTGTTCAATTGTAACTGCTCTCTCCAGAGTTACCAATTATCTCAATTATGGAGACTGTTGGTTCCTACTTGATCTCCATCCTTCTTGATCTTCTCCTGTGTACTTTCTCTTCATTAGGTTTCTGCCACTCTTTTCTAGTTGTCCCATCAGTCCTTAGTTTCTTTTACTGGATCTTTGTCCATGTCATGACCACTAACTGTGGGTGTCTTTTCAGGCTCTGCCCCAACTTGTCTCTTCTTTTTATATTATCAGATTTATCAGTTCCCACAGGTTTAGTGATCTGTACAACTGGGTCTCATATCTATTTGTCTAGCCCAGACTCCTGAGCTCTAGTCCCATTATCACCATTGCTAGAGATTCCAAACTGTGAGAGTCTCACAGACAGGAATTTCAAACTCAGAATGCCCAAAACAGAACTCATTAACTTTCTCTGCAAACCCTCAGTTGAATGTCCTACCATGCTTGCAATCACCCTGATTCATCACTTCAGCATCATTCTTTACTCTCTCATTCCTTCTATACATTCAACCAGTTTCCAAATCTTATACTTCCTTTCTCCATAGCATCTCTGTAATTCTGTCCCTTTCTTTCCACTCAGTAGTTACCCTATTTCAAACCCTCCTCCTTGCTTGTCTGGACTATCATCATGGCCTTCTAACTGGTCCTCCATTCCACTGAGCTTCCTCTTTTTCCAATCTTGTGTTCCTCTCCCTTCCATGTATTCTGTAATCTGGCAACACTGGCCCATTTTTGCTCTTTCCTGCTCCAAACCTTTGTTTTGACAATTCCTAGGTCCCAGAATGCTCTCCTTACCAACCTCCAACTTCTAGAATCCTTGGCTCCTTTAAAGATTTAGCTCAAGTGTTGCTTTCTCTAGGAGGCCTTTTTTCATCTCTCCAGCATCGATGCCATCATCCCCTCTTAGCTTTCCTTCCATCCAATCTGTAGTTATCTTTAAGGTTCTGATTTTTGTGCTGTCCCTCCTATTAATGTAAGCTTCTTGAAGAAGGTACCACATCCCCAGCAAAATCCAAGAAAATAGGCAGCACAGGGACTGGGACACAGTAAGTACTAAATAAATAATTGTTAACAGTGTCAAGAAGGTAATCCTTCTAACACAAACTGTAACTGAGGCTTAGCAGACAAGAGTTGCTGAGGACAAAAAGTCCATCACTGCCCAGCTAACTTGTGATCCCAGAAGCCCAGATTCACAGGTTCTGAGGGTTGGAAGGCACTTCCGCCATTGCCTCGTCCAACCCTGACACACAGGAATCCCTACCCTACCCTTTCCCACCTAGAGTCCTCTGGCCTTTGAAGCCAGGGGGAGCTGTCCCTCGGAGATGAGTGCTGAGGGTCAGTGCACTTCTGCCATTGAGCCTCATCCACTTCTGTTAACTGCTTCTGCTTCTAAGTCTGGCCCCTCCATTACGTGGCAGCCCTTCCAACACTGAAGTGCTGCTGTAGGTCCTCTCCTGACTTCCTTTCTCCAGGCTAAACACACCAAGGTCCTGACTGATCCTTGTATGCCATGATCTCACGGTCCATGTGGTTGCCCGCCTTTGATTCCTGGTTAGCTTATCATGTCCTTCTTCAAGCATGGTTTCTAGATCTTACTATGGCACTTCCAACGAGGTCTCAAAAGTACAGACTACTGTGGTATTATCCTGCTTTAGGAAGCTATTATCCTATTGCAGTTTGAAACTGCACTGGCTTTTTTGGTCACCTCACATTATATGTCCCTGTTGTGCTTGAAGTCCTTTGAAATGTCCAGATCATCTCCATACCACCTGTTGCCCATCTAAACCATCTCCATGTTATATGCGTGGGGTTGACTATTTTTGTACCAGATGTAAAGACTTGACATTCATTGCTACTGAATTTCATCTTTATATTCATCAGCCTAATAATTTAGCCTGACATTTGGATCTTAACTCTGCCATCCTTAACAGATGTTACCCATCCCTCCTAGCTTTGTGTTACCTGCAAATTTAATGAACATGCCTTCTATGACTTTATCCAAGTCATAGATGAAAATGTTAAAAAGAGCACAGGGGCAAGGAATAAATCCTGAGGTATTTCACTGGAGACCTCATGTTATGGAATTATTAACAGCTACTCTAAGTGGACTATCTGTATAAAATTACCTAGATAATACTAATCCATATTTCTACAACATATACACAAGAATAGTAAAACTTCTTTTAAAAGTTTTGCTAAAATCTAAGTAAATGAAATCCACAATGTTCCCTTTACCTACTAGTTTAATAATTTTGTCAAAAAAGGGAAATGAGGCTAATCTGGGATGATTTGTTCTTGATAAAGTCTTAGTTGCTCTTTGGAATCATTGCTTCTTTTTCTAGATATTTACTATCTCTAGTGATCTTTTCTTTTCTTTTTTTTTTTGCTGAGGCAATTGAAGTTAAGTGACTTTCCAGGGTCACACAGCTAGGACATGTTAAATGTCTGAGGTCAGATTTGAATTCAGGTCCTCCTGACTTCAGAGCTGGTGTTCTATCCACTGTACCACCTAGCTGCCCCTCTAATTTTTCAAGAATTTTTTTAGGAACTGAAGTCAAGATTACTGAACTAGAGTGGACTTTGTACTCTTGGGACATTTACACTTATCCAGTCTTGTGGTATCTCTTTCCATTTTCCATAATCTTTCAAATTTCACTGATGGTGGTTATGCTATTATATCTGCCAATTCTTTCAGGAACCAAAATAAGACCCTCAGCTAGGTTGATTCCTGGACAACAGATATACTAGACATATATCAGCAGGCCTTAAAATACTTAAAATTTTTCTATCTTTATAGATTTTCCAGAATTTATAATCTTCTGGCAGAGAACAGAGGGTCACCTCCATACTACAAAGTAGGAATACAAAGAAGATACACATGTAAAAGGTTATTTGAATCTATAATGTAAGTGTTGAACTCACTAAACCAGCAGAATCCTAAGTGTTGTCTAAACATTAGTTAAAGAGGACACAGAAAAGCATAGAGATATATAGATGGGTTTGAAAGGGACCCAAGAAGACATTTAATCCCAGCTTTGCCTGAAGTGTGAATACCTCTAGTGAAGAGAAACTCATTATCACATGAAGCGGACTACTCCGTTATCAGCCAGCTTTGTTTATTAGGACCTGCTAGTAATGTGTGCCAGGCATTTCAGCTGTTGTTTTTGGTTTGCCATGGAAGAATCACCATCTCAATAAAAGCCACAAAGCTTCGCCAATAATTCGAGCTGGATCAATTGAGTGTGCCAAGAAGCCAGGGAAGTACAAGACAAGAAGAAACAAGGTGGGTAATTAAATTGAATTAGATAATTGGACGCTTGCTTGTGGCTTGCTTTTGACTATATTAAGATGTGGCAGGCATATGCTAACTAATAATTAAAGACAGCTGTGAGGATAGCAGTGTCCTATCTCGAGGAAAGGCTGGGAGCCTGCTCTAAATAAACTGTCTTTTCAGGAATTTTCAGTGACGTCAAGAGACTTAACTAGTCACAAGGGTGAGGTAAGCCCTTTGCCAAACAAGAAAACAAAGGATCTAGGCTTCAAACAAGTATGGAAGACAAGGAGAAATGTGCTAAGACCTGCAGAAATGGTGCCATGTTTCCCTATCTCCCGGGATAAAGAAAAATCTCTACTCTACAAAGTGCTCGTTAGTTTAGTAGAGAAGGTAAGAAGAATGGAGGGATGGAGCTCTACTCTCCAAATTATCAGGATGAATAAATACTTCCTTGAAAATGTGGACTAAAAACTTCAAAGAAGAAATAAACAAGAAAAAAGCTGTCAGAAGGCATCCAAGGAATATTGATCTGTCAGGGAGTTAGATGATGAAGGATATGACACAGAAAAGGAAGGAGTGCTGAATATTTAGACCTAAGTAATAGATAAGAGCTTCTTTTCATAGAGAGGACAAGTTGAATCATTTTAGTAAGAAACTACTTCTTGTGTTCCATGGAATAATGATGTGATTCTACAAATCCCATCAAATAAGAGGTATTCCAGTAATGACTAGAGGAATAGATGAGCAGTGATTTATTGACTTGATAGCAATAATGAAAGTGTGTTCCCCTTAAAAGGTATATTGTAAGGATATAAACAGAATGTTTTCTGGGATTTTGTTAAAACTGATGATGACTATTTCCTCCTGGCAAGTCATGTGGGAGAAAATGACTCTTTAAAAGGGAATTTTGAGAAGGCAACTAAGGATTATAAAGTCTTTGACATAAAACTGAAGATCTAAGAGTCTTTAGGAAAGTTTTAACTACTATTATTAATTGAAGATATTGTGTAGTATTGATTGAAGGTAGTAAAAAACAAGAGAGAGAGGTGAGAAGTATTCTATCAGATTATTGTCTGAAAAAAGGATATGGAATTTTGTACTATGGCTTGAAATACAGATTGATGGTTAGGGATATGACAAGGGCTGTTAAACATATATTTGGAAGCCTCCAATTCCAATGAAGAGTTTTAAACTGAAAGGGGAGAAATACAAGCCTGATATTGGAGATTAAAAGAAAAAAGAATAGCAGAAGAGAGGAACAATTTATTCGTGGGAAATGATATCCAAGGAGATAGGCAGCAATAAAACACATGATCTCAAATATCTATACAGAAATCTACAAAAATGTGGATAATAAAGAGGGAAGTACAAATTCAAATATAAGAAAGCAAATCTGTCCTCAGACAGGTCAATAAGGATGGGTGAGATGGAACTTAACAAAATTTTGCCATAAAAGTATATTTTATTTAGAAATAATAAAAAAAAGATAAAATGGTGGTTGTGTTATATTGTTCGTTAAGAAGATATACTCACTGACAGGAAATCTGGGAATGTATTTGGATAAGGAAAAAGAAGAGGATTACTGTTGAAGAGACTACCACAGACCTGGATGGAAAGGAATTTGATGAGTTTGGAAACCAGATAACAAACCCAAATGAAGACTTGTTATTGTAGTGATTTGGAATGGCAGCAATATGGACATCTGCTGGACTTCTTATCTGTTAAGAGCCGAGAAACTAAGGAACTTGCATTAATGACAATTTCATACTTTAAAAGGTAGAAGATAAAATAAGCAATCCTGTTATTCTGAATGTAATTCTGACAAACCAAGTGTTTGTTGAAGTAATAATGATAGGGTTAAGGGACCTACCAATGAAAGAGTTAGTGATAGAAGATACTATAAGTTTTGGGAAATATTTCAAATGGTTCAAGAAAAAATGGGTAGGATTCAAAATATCTTATGTAAGAATTAACACAAGAAGGAGAGAGAATTCTCCAGTATGTTAATGGACCCAATAAGCATTGATTAAGATAAAGAAGAAAAAGAAAAAAATCATACTTTCATAGGATACTGATCAATCCAAATTTTAAGAAAGAAATGTTTAGAAGATGGTATAAGCAAGGCAAATTATAACTAAGGATGTATGTAAAAGAGTAGTCTGATGGCCTCAGTAACAGTGTCAGCTACATTTGAGGCAAAAAATAGATCAAAGAAGGGAGAGGACTGCTGCTTAAGGTAGATGGTCTAAAGATAATAGATAATGGTGAGAAGTCTGGAAGTCTCAGTGATTATTTTGCTTTTCTGTTTCTTCCAAAAAGGCTAATATTCACAATGGGAAGGATAGGACAAAAATAGCTGAGAGTTGAAAATGAAGATTTAAGTGAAAAGTTGTAAGACATCAAACTGTCCTCAGTGAGTTCAAGGCATTAAATTCAGAGAAACTCATCTTAGGATTAAAAAAAATCCTCCAAACAACAAACAACCCTCTCCCCTTCTTTCAAAACCTTAGACCCAAATCCTAGCATATATGGCTGCTGGATCATTGTCAAACTATTTTTAAAGGACCCTGGAAAATTAATAGAGAGGTTACAAGACTGGAAAAGTACAAATGTTTCTGATTTTCAAAAAAGTAAAGGATGTAAGCTAGTGAGCTTGACTCCAGTTCTTAGTACAATTATGAAACACATTATTAAAAGTATGTTTCTGAGCCTTTAGAAAGGGAAAAAAAACTAGAACAAGTCATATTTGTCTAAACTAATTTCCTTTTTTTGACAAAATTAGAGACTCATAAAATCAGGGGGATGCTATAAACATTATATAGTACTGTATACCAAGACAACAGAGAGACAGCAGTGTGTCACAGGGGAAAACATGCTGGATTTTGAGTCAGAGGACCTGAGTTAAAATTCCAGTTCTTCCTACCACCTAGATGTCTTATGAGAGCAAATCTTTTAACTTTCCTGTGTCTCAGTTTGAATCTCTGTAAAGTCTTGGACTAACTAACAGCTCTAGATCTCATGACAAGAAATTTCATCTATATTATATGTGTTTTACTATTCTATACTATATATGTTTTACTTATACTATAAAAGGAAATGATGTGTTTTAGACCATAGTAAGGTAGGAAAAAAATGATTGAATGAGTAGATCCAAAAAGAAATGGGTCAGATGTCAAATCTGACAGAGGGTTCTTCTATGTTTTCTACACACATTTGTTTCTGATGGATTTCTCGGTTCCCACGAGTCCAATGAGCATTTCTTTGTAGATGACTCCCAGATTTCTATATCCAGCCCTGGTTTCTTGAGCATGAGGCCTATTTTGTCAACTGTCAACTGGATATACCATCAGTATCTCAAATTCAACATGTCCAAAGCAGAATTGATTATCTCCCTCCTATCCCCAAATCCATTCCTCTTTCTAATTTTTCTTGTTTTTGTCAAGGATACTATCATCTTTTCCACCACCCAGGTTCACAAGAGTGGAGTCATTCTCAACTCTTCACTCCCCCTAAATCCAATCATTTGCTTACAACACTTCTTGAATCCCTCTCCCCTTCTGCAGTGAGGTGGCCAGCACTCTAGTTTTGGCCCTCATCACCTCAACTCCGGACAACAATTGCAACAGCTCTAATGGTATCTCTGTCTCATCTCTCTCTCTAGTCCTTCAGGCAGCTGCCAAAGTGTTACTTCCAAAGCACAGATAAGACTATCTCATTTCCCTTCTTGGTAATTCCAGTGTCTCCCAGATGCCTCTCAAAATACAAATTCTCTTTTTGGCACAAACCCATTTTCAAACTTGTTCCAACCTACTTTTCCAGGCTTATTAAACATTACTTCTTTTCATTACTCTACAATCCTGTCAAACTGGCCTTTTTGTTGTTCCCCACAATAACAATCTGTCTTCTCTCTCCATGTCTGTGCTTAGGCTGGAATGCATTCCTACCTTGCTCTCATCTACCAGAATCCCTCATTTTGTTCAATGCTCAACTTCAGTATTGACTTCTCTATGAAGCGTCTGATCCTCTATTGCTTCCCACCTAGAAAGATTTTCTCTAGATACTTGTTAGCAAATGTCAGCACTGGGAATATTGGATTAAACTCAAAATATCATCCAGAGCAGACACCTCAGACACTTCAGAGTAGCAAATCACTAAATGTCCATATGTCATATTAAAATGCTGAGACAGATTTACTGTTTTGTTTTGAAAAGTAGGTTTTTTCAGTGTTCTATCACCATAGAAATACCAGGCCCAGAGGACCTGGCCCACATTAAGATGCAGGTTAGTTGGAGACTTGATGAATAGGAAATGAAGCCATACAACATGCATGAATTTCATGCATTCTGCATCCATGCAGCCACATGCTTACAATTCAGTAGTTTGCTCAAAAGATAATGAGGTTTGATTAGGAAAGCTCAGGCAATGAACATTACTCCTTATTGAAACCATGCCCTAGGTGGTTCCGTGATTCTACAGGAAGCTTGTTTCCAAGGACAACAAAACAATCCTGTCAAAACAAAGGTGTTGCTACTCTCCTCCTTGGCCCTGCAGTACTTTAGGACAGAGTCCTCCTGATTCTAGGGGTGGCAGAGGGAAGTACAAAGATCCCTCTGCCAAGTACCCTTGGGGTTTCATATGCACGACGCGGATCTATTTCTTTTAAGGCTCTAGTAGAAAATTAAACATCTTGGTGCCAGGCTCAGGGCTTTTCACCATTAGTGACTACTACTACATTTGGAGGACTATGTATTTGTGGATGGAAATCTAAGACATGCAGCTAAGAGATACCATACCTCTTTTCCTGTCCACCTCTGTCCATTCATCTACACGAAGCATATAAAAAAAAACAACACCAGTTTATGAGGCAAGGACAATTTTTTTTCAAATGAAGTTTTTAAGATACTAACTCTAACTAGCCAATTAATAGGATTGCATTAAAAAAGTTAGCATTTCATGTCTTCCAAGAAAGCTTTGCCCGACTTTTGCATCTTTAAAGGGAAGAACAAGCATAATTGACATCTCCTAGGCAGGGCCAGTGCCTACAGAATATACAGCACTACAAGGTAGTAGCTGGGAAAAGGAGAGGAAAGGTCCAGCAGATTCAGCTCCCAGAAGATTCCCTTTGTAGGCTCTTTTTTAATGGCTTGAGAGGTCTTCTAGTATCATATAGGCATGCAACATTGAAAATAACTCTTTCTCCATTATGAAGATTATACCATAGAAAATAGGGGCAGAAAAATAAGAGGCAGAAAATAGTATGTATGGTCTTTGTGCAGCCCCATTTCTTCTACAATTAAGGTTTCCCTCCAACTAGCTAGCTAGAACCTTTCAGGTTGGGCAATTTGCAAAGTAAATAAAATAAGAAGGTAATATCTGTATTTACCAAATTTCCCATTTGCATAGTAAGATGAGTTGAGTAACAAATGTATTTCTGAATAGAATATTCCCAAGGACAGTTGGTCAGACAGATAATCACAGGACCACTCACTCAAAAAAAGATCCTATTAGGCAAAATTCACTGGATTTGAAAAGTCCTTGGAAATCCTACTTGTTTTACATTTGAAGTAGTTAAAAAATTTCTTTATTCTTTTCTACTGAAGTCTAATGATATTATTAACCAAAATGGATAAAATTTTTTTTTATCTTTAACCTAGATTGCTCAGCGATTTAAATAACTATAGGCAAACAAAATACAACTATTAATAAGTTAACAATTATCTTTTTATAGACAGAATGAGTTTTTGATATTATAAAGGGTTATTTTTAACTTTTTGACATATCAATACAAGGAGCTAATTCTAGCCAACAGTGATGCAAGACAACAGTTCATAACTATACTCTCCAGTATTATAGTTTATTTAGTAACAAAGTGATTATATTTTAGAGAATCAACAACTATAAAATTCACTCATCTGACTTATGGTGTTCTTGAGGTGAAAGGTTTATGAAGCAGCACCAGGACCCTGCCTTCTCTGAAGCTGAGAGTGATGTCTTGGGCATTCTAGCAAAGTTTCTTTTATGTTTGCTAAGAAGGCAGATTTGAATGGTGGGCTTCTGGGAACTAAGAAAGATTCTGAAAAGCTGTGGAATTTCTACTCTGTCCATTATATTGTGTGCTTGGGAATAAGATGTTGCTGTAAAGAATTCATCCTGTCTGAAGGACATTCAGTCTATTTATTTGTTGCTGAGATATCAATAAGTGAGTGAGTAGGTGATGAATGAATGAGTCTGGGGCAATAAAGCCCGTATCCAGCAGATGTCTCTGTAGTGCTGTTTTTATGGTCTATAAGCTTTAGAATGCTATTTTCCAGCTGACTTTTTTTGTCTAGATCATGGGATCACAGAATTAAAATTGGGAGGGACCATAAGGGTGGCCTACACATCTCCTCATTTTACAGATGAGGATTCTGGGGCCCAGAGAGGTCAAATCGCACAGGCAGTGACTAAAACAAACTCCCCATACTCTTCCCATTGCACTGCACTGTCCACCACATTTTCCACAAGCTGGAATCCCCTATAAAATTCACTCATCTGACTTATGGTGTCATATTGAGGTATTGAAATACCTCAGTGCACATGGTAATTATAGAAGGCACTCATTAAGTATTGGTTGATTAATTGATCTTAAGACTTTCATTTCCTTGGAAAGAGGGAGGATATAGCATATGATTTTCCTAGATTCTTTCTGGTTCTATTTCTGTGTGTAACTCGAAGTTCTATTCTAAGAAGTACCTTTTAGACTAAGGAGTCCAGAGATAATCTGGAATCATAAATATAAAAACAGAACCTAACCTAGATAATGCCAACGAGGTGATCCAGTTCTCTGTTTTCTACATTCTTAAAAGTCACAGTCAAGTCATTTAACCTCTCTACAGATGAGTCAGTTTTCCTGTAAAGTGAAGAACACAAAAATGTGGTAGAAAGTTATTTTTATGAGTGTTTTAAAGAGAAGAGTAAAGAAAACAACATTCTACTCTTGCTTTAAACATTTCACAACATTCAGTGGGCAACGCTCAAAGATTACTCCACTGAGGTCCAACTTGCTTTCTGTTGAATTCTGAAACAAAGACCAAATGAGGAGGAAGCTTGCAGCATATTCTCTGATAATGCTAAACCAGGGATGGCCTCTATGAAATACATCAAGACTGATAAAGAAAATATTACAAGGTTTTTGGGAGGAAAAGCCCAAAATGTAACTCCCCCATATGTGTTTTTGTTGGACACAATAAAAGGCCCCATAGTGAAGGGTCTATTGAAAAAGGGTGACAAAATTAAGTTTTTTTTTTTTTGGTGGGGGTTGGAGGCAAGGGTAAGCAAGCAAAAAATCTGGGACTCTTGTAGGATCATAGGTCTAGAACAGACTTCAATGGGCCAACCCTTTCATTTTATAGATGAGGAAAATGAAGCCCAGGAAGTTAAATAGCTTGCCTTAGATCACATAAGTAGTAAGCAAAGGCAGGATTTGAACCCATATATGACTCATGAGTTATTATGCCTTCCACTGTGCCATGCTGCTCTTTACTATCATTGTTTGGGGGATCAGATTTGGTGTCTTGGAACTGGATCATTACCTTTCTAGTCTTAGGAATCCATGTCCTAAATCAGTACAGTTCCTACACTTTCCAGTAAAGCTAAGGAATTCCCTAATATGATCCAAGACCTCCTTAAGTTGTCTTGTTTGGCCATAGATGCTGCACAGCATTTCAACTTCCACAATAATTTATGATTAAAGATAACTTGTGGGACCAGTCCCAACTCTTGTGGGAAGGAAGCATCTCAGTATGGAGACACAAGACTTTCTAGCTGAAAGGAGTGGGTGTGTGTGGGGTACATAGGCTGCAAAAAGCTCTGTTGTGGGAGTACTGGGAAGTCTTAGCTGGAGAATAAGAACCATTTAAGGAAAAAAGAGGCTGTGGGCAAAGAAAAGGGAATACATTAGGCTTGATTAGGCAAAAACCAGGTAACTATGGGCCTTAACTAAGGATAGGAACTGTTGAAAGGGGATGTTAAAGTAGCAAAAAAAAATCCTTTGCATAGCAATGATTTAAATAATTTTCATTGTTTTTGTTAGTATTATTATAATTATTATTATATGACATAATATATTCATATAATAATAATAATGACAATAACAATAATAATTACTTTTATTGTTAGCAAGCTCTTCTATTTTTGAGGAGAATCAAGACAGACCAGGGATTCTTAGATATCAGAGGGACCATTTGTATTAGGTCAGAAATCTTGAGAGAACAGTCATTCAGTTTTAAAGGGTTGGGTGATCAAGGAGTAATGTCAGAATTTTGAGAGGAGGGTGGTAAGGGTGTCAGTAGAGCGGTGTTTTCAGTTTGGTAGGAAGGTAACAGGGTTCCCCCCACTTCTAAGGATAAGATAATGGCTAGAACAGAATTTGAAAGGAGGCAATGTATGGTGTAGGGCAGGGACCTCCAATTTTGAGTGGTGGTACCTAAGGAACAGAGTTTGAATGGGAGGTCTGAGGTGATGGGGAAAAGTGTCTTCAGAAGGTATTGGAGAGTATATTTAATGGAGTAAAGTCCCCCAGTTTTGGGGTATGAGATCAGGGGAGCAGAGAGTGAGGAAAGGAAATTGAAGGTTGGGGATCTGAGGTTGCTATGGAAAGCAACTGAGGCAGGGATCCAAGGACAGCCTCTTTCACTTTAAGAATGTACAGGGGTCTAGGACCCTCAGGAGGTTTTGGAGAGAAGGCAGAGGATGGTTAGAGGGAGTAGCTTTCCTGTTTGGGGGAAGAAGGCTAGAAGAGCAGCATCCACTAATTTTGAGGGTCTTGGGGACCAGATTATCTGCTTTTGAGGAATTATTAAGAAGCAACAGCTGAGGATGGTCCCTGCTGAAGGATCTTCCACTTTTGAAGCATCTCAGGCAGATAAGCCCCTGGTTTGGGTGAGGAGTTGGGACGGCATCAGCTGAAAAGATTCCCTGTTTTGGAGAAGGGTCTGGAAAGATGGGCTCCCTGCTTGGGAGAAGGATATCAGAAGTAACTGACTTTGAGAGTCTGGGGAATAAGTTCCAGGTTTTGGGGGGTTTCAGGAAGCAGAGTCTCCTGGGGTTTTTTAGGGGGAGGTTTCTGGGAGCAGTGTCTTCAGCTCCTGAGAGGGGTCTCAAAACAGAGTGTCTGAGTACAGTCTCTTGTTTTGGAGGGTCCTGGGGAGGTGGCCTATTTGGGGGGTCCTGGGGATGGTCTTGTTTTGGGGAATCAGACAAGGAGCAATCTCCTGCCTGAGAGCAGTTTCCTGAGGAACTTCTGGAAGTTGTCTCCCGTTTTGGGGGACCCTGGAGCTAGTCTCCTGTTTTGGGGCCTGGCAGAGAGCAATCTCTTGGTGTGAGGGCGATCTCCTGTTTCGGGGGCCCTGAGGACAGTCCTACTTCGGAGGACCCTGGGACGGTCTCCTTTTGGGGGGGCCCTGGGTAGGCTCTCACCTTTACGGGCCTTGTCTGTAGGGACGTTCTGCGCCCGCAGGCGCTGGTCCAGGATGTAGAGCATCTCCCCGCCCAGGTTCAGGAAGAGCAGAGGTAGCGTCCGAACCGACATGGCGCCGCGGGGCTGGGGCCGGGGCCGGGGTCGGGGGTCGGAACTGGCTGCGGGGAGCCGGGGCACCGGGCTCCGGCAAAGCAGCAAGTGCTGAGAACGGACCCACCACAGGCGTCTCAGCCACTCGGTTGCCAAGGTAGCGCCAATGACTGGGAGAAGCAGCCAATAGGAGCGCTGCTTGTTGGGAGGTGGGCGTCTTAAAGGCGCCAGGGCGGAGGGCGAGAGAAGCCCATTTGGCCGACATTTAAAGGTCGGGCTGCAAACGAGCCATTCATTTCTGGGGGCTGAGCTGGGAAGAGCGCTGGGCCCGGAGTCGGGGGACCTGGATTTGAATTCTGCTCTGGAGAGTTACTAGCTGTGTGACCACTATACAAATCCTTGAGAGACAGTGTGGTAACGGACCTGAGTTTGAATCTTGCCTCATCTACTTAATACGAATGGATTCTTTCGCCTTGGTTCATCCCCTTCTCCGAGACAGTGACCTAACCTGCAGAAATGTAGGGACTGGGCTTCAGTCCACGGTCTCTTCCAGCTTTGACGCTCTTAGTCGCTCCCGACTCTCCGCGACCCTATTTGGGATTTCCTTGGCACAGACACTGGAATGGCTTGCTATTTCTTTCTCCAGTTAATTTTTACAGATGAGGAAACTGAGGTAAATGGGGTTAAGTGCCCAAGGTCCCACAGCTAAGTGTCTGAGGCTACATTTGAACTTAGTCTTTCTGACTCCGGACTTTGCGCCCTTTCCACTGTACCACCCAGCTGCCTAGCTTTATCTCTATCCTCATCTGTAAAATGGACGGATTAGAAAACCACTTTGCAAACCTTTAGATTCTACTTAAACCTGTTATTCCATTTTGGAAAAAAAAAGTTCACTTATGTAGAAATCAAGAACATCCCCCTACACTTCCCCCGCTCCCCTTTGAACTTCAAGTTTTTACATCACAATCCGTTACATTCTGAGTCTCACAATGTTCTTTTGTCTTTTTGTATCCATAGCGTCTACCACAGTCAGTGCTTTATAAATATTTATTGACTATAATTACCTCTAACAGCAAGCTCTCTTGTAACAGAATAAAAAAGGGAAAAACAATGAACCAATATATTGAGGCTGAAAGTAAATGCAGTGTTCAAGACAAAGCCCCTCTGAGGGAAATTCAAGCTTTGCATTCCCTTTATCTGATTAATATCTTTTATCCCCTCTCCCCTTTTACTATGTCTCACTCTTTCTGTCTTTGATTCTGTGGTCTATAATCCATTCCTCTTTCCTTTAAGTGTCCCAGGCTCTCCTCCTTGCTCTGCCCAAACTTTCTTGCTAATCCACCTTTTAGTGAACCGACCCTAGACAATCCTGTCTTAAATCTCTTCTTCCCTCACCCTATTGCTGATCTTTCCAAACCCCAACCATGGATTACTATCACATCTCCTTCCTTCTGACTCATATTATTAAGTTGAACTGGAGGAAATCGCTAAAATGTTGACTGAGAGTCCAATACAAATCTATGCTAACTAACCTTGAACAGGTTTTCATCACAGCAAAGAAATCCTATTACTCAATGTCTAAGCCACTATGATCATTTGCTGAGTTCCCCCCACCCCCTTCCCATCCTTTTCTTCTAAATCTTCCGCAATCTTGGCTTCTGATCTCATCAGTCAATAAAAACTTCTCTTTCCAGTTACCAATGATTTGTTAATTGCTAAATCTAATAGCTTCATCCTTCCCTCCTCTACAGCCATTGACTCTTCTATATATACTTCCCTCACACTCAATGCTCTCAGTTCTCCTTCATTCATGACTCCCCAGCCTCTTGTAATGGATCTCCATCTATATTTATCCCACTAACTCAGGGGCTCTCTTCTCAGCAATCTCATCATGGCTCAATAAACACCTCTACGAGATGATTTCTAGGTGTCTTTTTTTCCAGCTCTAGTCTCTTTCCTGAGCTCCAATCCCAAATGGCCAAATAACTGGCAAACTTTTCAAACTTGATGTTCCATAGGCAGACCACTCAGTGTCCAAGACACAACTCATTATCTTTTTTCATAACCCTTCCTTCTTCTAAACCTGCCTGTTACTATGAAAAGCACCACTGACTTAGTCACCCAGGTTCATGACTTGAGTATCATGTTCAATTCTTCTCTTACCCCACATATATGATTAGTTGCCAAGCCTTATCATTTATTTCTCAAAGGTACACTCAGTCACCACTCTCTTAGGCCTCTATCACCACTCACCTTAACTATTCTAATAATCAATTCTTCTCCATTCCCCAAGCGCTTCCACACTATTAATCCACCCTCTACTGAACTCCCAAAGCAATTTTCCTAAAACATTGCTTTGAGCACGGGGACCCAATTGCTCAATAAATTCTGGCAACTCCCAATTACTTCCAGGACCAGAGTCACTTAAAAGCTCTTTACAACCTGGCTCCTTTCTTTCTATGAACCCTATTATCAAGGTACTTTGTACTTGATGGTTTTGAACTCTTTCCCCCTGCAACTAGTAAGACTTAGCCCAAGTAGCACCCGTTTTGGTTCTTTCCTGGGACTCCAATAGCTAATAGCATTCTTCTTTAAGATAGACACTCACAAATATGCATGTATATATAGTTGGGAGTGTTGTAATCAAGTTCAGACTTCACTGGAGTTTCTTGATTTGCTTGTGGCCCTGTTTCATATTATGGTTTCCCAAGAACCTGTTCCTGCTTATGCTAGTCCATCTTTTCCTTATGGTTTCATGAGAACCTGTTCTTGTTTATGCTAGTCCATTTTTGCCTTGCCAGTCAAATCCCTTCCCAATCTTTTAAGTCATTCTTCAGGACAGTAATGGCCGTCTTCTCTGGTTTGCCAGCTCAGTGACTTTCCCATGTTATGGACAATAACCACATTTACTGTTGCTGTCACCCATTCATTCCTTACATCTTATTGTCATTTATTTTCATATTTGTCTCTCTGACTTGACTGTTGGGTCCTCAAGGGCAGAGGCTAGGCCTTCTCTTCTTGTACCCTGACTCTCTCCACCACTACCTCCTTCTTCCAACTTTCGCTGGTTTTGGGCCTCTTACACAGTATATGCTCAATGTTTTGTTCACTGTTGTCAGGAGCACATTTGTATAAGTTGACTGGCCAAGACTGGGACACATACAGCCTGAATTAATATTTGTTGAACTGAAATATAACTTCCAACTTGTAATTCTATATTGAGGATTCTGGCAGGGACCCGAAACCACCTTCTCTAACATCCTAGTTTATGGATATGAAGGAGTTGGAGTTCAGAAGATGTTAACGATTTGCTCTAGTTCATACAACTTGCTGGTATATTAGTGGGATGGAAACCTAGAGTCAATTCCAAATCTGGTACTCTTTTTCTATGATACCTCTGGACTTTTGGGCTGAAGGGCCCCTGCCCTCAGAAGCTAACTTTTCTAAGAAATGACTTATAATGTTCATGAGGACACTCAAGCCCGTGGACAAATGCCTGGCTGGGATGTGGTGTGGCCTCTGGGGAGCTGGCCCGCTGGGCTACCTCTCTGAGGCTTCTGTTACATACTTCGAGAAGCTTCTCTCACTTTTCTCAGATCTACAAACTCCATCTATCCCCATAATCTGCCAGGACATGAGGAAGACTGGGTTTTAACTCATTTATTTCTGCTATTAGATAGAGTGCCTCATGATTGGTGGAGCCTGGGCTATCCAACTGAAGCTTTCCGACTCTCTGGCCTCTTCATTCCTTCACGCTTTAGTGCTTCTTCTTGCTTCTTAAGCTTCTTCAGCGCCTGTGTCTCCTGGAACACCTAAGGAAGGAAATCAGAGAGAATGTTTCTCGAATTCTGGGTAAGTAAAACCTCATCCGTGGAAGTGTCCAAGCAGAATATGCTGGAATTCTACTCAAGTGGAAGAGATGTTAACAGGGAAATCCCTTTTAGCCAAAGTCATCAGTCTCTGCTTAAAGCCTGTCAATGATGAACTTATCTGATAGAAGATATCCCACTGACAGAAGAAAATCTGCCTCCCTCTACCTCCTCTTCTTACCTCCTGCTATTTCTCTAAGGCTAAGCAGAAAATCTAATCTGTCTCCCACTTGACAGAATAGACTTTCTCATACTCGAAAACATTATTTTAACAGCCAAGATGAAAGAAAAAAAAAATTGTCTCCACCAAAGCTTCTTAGGCTGTGGGTTGTGGGATCACATTACTGAATGTGGGGCTCACAAAATAATTATCAGCAAATACTTGTTTTGTATACCTACTCTATATAAATTGAAGTCCAGGAAGGCTACTCTATGCTGCTGGCAGATCTATATATTTAGCTCCTTAGTTTTTCAACCCATTCTACAGCAGCCCAAGAAAAGTGGCTTCTGATCCTTACCTTAATACACAAAGCTTTCTTAGTCATCCACCGTCGGTGTGCAGGGCGGTAATAGAAAGGGGGAAAGGTGTACTCAATGCCCAGCACTTTACATGTTTTCTCAAACATCTCAAAGTTAGTCTGCCGAAGTTTCTTCAGGAGCTTCTTTCTCTGGTCAATGGTCATTAGCAGGGATCGCTTGTGAGCCTTGTCCTGTACAAACATCAAATTAGGAAACTGGCACCTGCCAAGGGCAATGTGGGAAGGCTGGTCCACAAGCAGTGTTTTTGTGAGGGGGCTCATGGCCCAGACACCATTATTCTACTGAGGAATCTTGTCATGTCATGTGCTCCCCCCATAAGTGAGTGGTGGGGGCTAGTTTCTTGAACAAGTTTCCTTCCCCATTCTAATAGGTTGTATGGTTCATAAGGGCAGGGGCTATTTCTGGCTTTGTCTTTCTATCCCAAGGCACTGAACACATGAATTTCTGATGGGCACTCTATTTCTTCAAGTTCAGATAGGAGTGGACTTATTCACTGCTTCAAAGTCACAGAGATACAACTCAAGTTGTAGCTAGTGGGATTTTGAGAGCGACATGTTAAGGTGAAGGGACCTCAGAGTCACTTAATCTCTCTCCTAATGGACTCTGACTGAGGGCCAAATACTACATGATTTGTCCAGCTCAGATTCCAATCTATGTTTCCAAACTTCCAATCCAATCTATTTCATGAACCCTGTAGCCTCTGAAATCAAGGTCTGGGCCTCAGACTTCCCTTGTGATGGGAGCTTCCCAGAAGAAACAAAATAACAGCTGTATGGAGAGAGGGTTTTAAGGTTTCCCAAATGTTTTACTTGCTCTATTTCATTGATGCCAGTATATTGATAACTAGTGCCATCTAGTGTCATTTTAGCACACATTGACACTCAAGTAGTACTTTAAGGACATTTAATATAAAGCCATTTGATTATCATATAAAATCATTTCCCTTGAAATTATATCTAGTTTGGTTATTGGAAAACTCAGTTAATTTTTGAGTACCTGACAGAGTCCAGCTGGTGTCTGGGCAAAAATTCTATTGAATGCCAAGGAGAAACTCTCATTTGCAAGCAAAGTTGTACATGTTTATGCACAAGAAATAGGATTAATTCAAGCTATCCAAAATTTTATATCCAGTTTACTTTAATTGTAAATCAAAACATCCTCTCCCCATAAATATTTAATGAGGATTGTCCTTTACCTCCTCCCAGTAAGATCTTAATCCAGACCTTGCTTTACTGTAGGTGCTGCCAAATCTTTCTCTAGGGAGGAAGGGATGGAAGG
Organism: Antechinus flavipes; assembly: GCF_016432865.1. Classification (NCBI taxonomy): domain Eukaryota; kingdom Metazoa; phylum Chordata; class Mammalia; order Dasyuromorphia; family Dasyuridae; genus Antechinus; species Antechinus flavipes. The sequence goes on from NC_067400.1 coordinate 562,048,263, forward strand.
AGGAGGGAAAGGAAGGTGTGTATGAGGGGGAATGGAGGGGATAGCTCACCTTGTGATGCTTCTGCATGTGTTCTTCATAGTTTCGGATTCTGACTGTCAATTTTATAACTATAATAACAAACCAAATAAATAAAACAAAACAAAAAAGTCAGGACAGCAAATAACTGGAACTCAAGAGTCAAAAAAATCTTCTTACACTTCACTTCTGTGAGAGGTACTCTGGTTCAGCAACACTGGCCTTCAGGCTGTTCTATGAACATGATACTCCCATTTTTATCCTCTGGACATCTTCTCTGGCTGTCCCCTAAGCCTGGAACCCCCTCCTTCCTCCCCTCTAAGTATTGACCTTTCTACTTTTTGTAATTCACAATTCAAATTCCACTTTCTACAGAAAGCCTTCTTCAACCCTCTTAGGGCCAGAGGCTTCTCTCAATTCTTTCCCATTTATTCTACCTATAGTTTGTACAAACTTTTTGCAAATTGTCTCCTCGTTAGACTGTAGACTTTTGCCTCTTTTTGCATCTCCAGCTTTCAGCACAGTGCCAAACACAGAGTAGGTGCTTAACAAATGTATTGACTGACAGAACTGAAGGGAGATCAAAAACCACTACCATCTGACTTAGGTAACTTTGACCTTTATACCTACCATTTCTTTTGGGTAGAGATGTAATCCTATCATGTGAACCCCGCCTTCCACCCCACCATAATTCAGATCAGCAGCTCTTCAGTCACTTTGCCCACAGTCATGTAGTCAGTTTGTATCAAAGGTCAGAACTACAGACACTCTGTAATACCAGTAAATGACTAGTATTTCATAAGCTGCCAGTGGCCCAAATGGCTGTGGGAGCCTTGGTCTTTGGCTCCTTTCATTCCTTTTGGATGAGAGGGCAGGATGGGGAGCAGCACAAACAGGCCTGCACGTGAGTCAAGCCCTGGCCTGAGGTCCAGATGGGAGCTTGCGCTGCAGGACTTTGGACAGAGAAAGCACTTTCCTTCTCTGGCTCTCTGCCTGTTTCTTCAGGTGCGTTCTGGATGCCCAATAACCTCTAAAGTTCCTGCTTGCATTTAGCAGTGTATGACTCTTTCTCATTTGTCAGTTCCCACTCTGCCTTCAGCATCCCCAAGAACTTCCGTCAAGTTCTTGCTTCATTTCTATGGGTACAGATGTTACTATTTTTGGGGCAGGGTAGAAAAAGCAGAAGACAGTACAGAGGAGAGTCCCTCAGAATGATGGCAGCCCAACTCTGGCAGACATGGGAGAATGAGTTCTGAGAATTATGACGGTTCTTTGTCGAGAAACCATTGGCTAATGGGGTTCTCTCAGGAATGAATCATGACACACTACTTTTTCAAAACTCAGCTGAACTAACCTCTGCTCCAGTAAAAAGAAGATTTGGGGGGAGGAGTGGCCTAAGGACCAGCTCCCTTAAAGCATGGCTAAGAAGTATTTCACAGGTGGTCCGTCCACAGGTTCAACAACAGAAAGAGCGAGCACACTGTATGTACTTAGTAAGATATCACTTAAATTGGACAGATATTTTCTATCAGTCCTGAGAATTTTTGAGTAGCAGAGAGGTTTTATTGCTATCAGATTGGACAGGCAGAACTGTCAGAGGGATGGAAAACTGAGGCCTCCTTCCCCAAACAGGGCTAAGAGGTTCTGAAAGCAGGCCCTCTGAACCTTCATGTGGGTCTCTTTGATACTGAACTCACCATATAGTAAACAGAAACTGGCCATGGGTAGAAGTAAGAGTTTGGGTTATTATGAGTGAAAAGGAAACTGTAATAAATAGGTGGATGCCCAAGTAAAAGGTGGGGTAAGTGGAGGTTAGATGGATGCTTGCCCATTAGAACTGGAAAGGACTTTACATACACTCAAGTCAAATTCCTTAATTTTAAGAGGAAAATGTGTCCAAGGAAGGGAGGGAGATTTAAACACGTCACAGAATGAAATCCCACTGGGAAGGAATCTTAAAACACAAAAAATGTTAGAGAACATAGAATTTCAGGGCAAGGAGAGGCCTTAGATCATAGAAGTTAGGGTTAGGAGGAGTCTTAGAACATAGAATGTGAGATCGGGAGGAACCTGGAACACAGAACACAGATGAATAGTTTAGAGGGGCCTCCCAGATTATCACTCTTTTACATACAAGGTAATTATAGGCTAGAGCAAAGCTTTTTAAAGTGTAGGTTGTGATTCTATATGGAGTTAAATAATTGAATGTGGCAACAGTGAAAATTTTATGAATGTTTTATATCCTAGAGTATTGAATATTTCACTAAATATTCTTTATGTAAAAATAAACAATTACTCCATTACTATGTAAATTTGCTCTCATCTTTAATAAGTGGTAAAACTGTATGTATACCAAAGAATTGTTTAAAAACAAATTTCTTTAGGATTAATTATTAGTAAATATTTCCATACCTCCTACATAGCTGTATGTCTGGATCGTATAAAAATTTCTTGGGTGAAAAGGGGATAGAAAAAGTTTACGAAGTTCTGGTTTAGAGAAGCCAAGAGACTTAAGGTCCCATTTCACACAGGGCCATCTCCAGTCATTCTGATCTATATCTGGCCACTGAACCCAGATGACTCTGGAGGGGAGAGTGGGCAGGTGACCTTGCATAGTCCTTCCTGTTTGAAATCCAATTCACTTGCATGTCACAGCATCCCCTCCCCGATGTCCTTCAAGAACAAAGGACAAATGCCATATATGTCATATACAGTAAGTAGCAGAGCTGTGACTGGTAGTAGTTCTCAAAGCTGTTTGGTTCCTGACTCATTTGAGTAAGACAAGAGCCCAAACGTCATTGATTCTCTCTTATCCCAGCCTCATCGGACTCAAGAGAAAAACAGACCAGAATGGACAGAGAGCTAAAGTGGTTCTAACTGAGAAACTAACTTACTAAGATGCCAAACCCATTACTAATGGTTGGGTTCTCCCAGCACCATTAGCAGCACTGACCACAAGAAGGCTGTAGTTTCACTATTCTTTGCCCTAGTCAGATCATACCTGGGGTACTTTTTAGTTCAGGGTATCATGAGCAATGGTTGAAGGTATTTAGGCTGGAGAAGAAAAGATTAGGCAGACTGGAAGATGGAGAAATGGGAGTGGAGAGGGATAAAGATGCTAGCTGACTTTGGTTATGGGAAGCACAGCCTTGTGGAGGAATTAGAGTTGTTCTTTTAGGCCCCAGAGGGCACAACCCGGAACAACAGAGAAGCTACACAGCATCTGTTTAAGTTTGATGTGAGAGTTTTCTAAAAAGGGGAATGGCTGCTTCGGGAGGAAATGGCTCTCCTCAGGAGAGGATTAAGCAGAGGCTGCATGAGCATGTGTCAGGGACACAATCTCAGATTCCGCTGAGACCTTTTCCAAATCTCAGATTTCCTAACTGTGTGACCAAGTTTCTGACCCTCCTCTGAGAATAGCTCAACCAGGCCCAGAGCACTTGTTGGGAGAGTGAGAGTTAATTGCAGTCCAGTCATTCAACAATCACTAATTTAAGCACCTTCCACTTGCCAGATACCAGGAAGACAAAGAAAGGCTAAAACAGTCCCTGCCATCAGGGAGCTAAAATTTTAATGGGGGAGAAAACATGCAAACACACTTTATGAAAATAAGATACACAAGGAGTAAACAGAAGGTAATCTTAGAAGGCACTAAGTAGTGGAAGGGATGGGGAAAGGTTTCCTGCAAAAGGTGGGAAGAAGCCAGGGGAGCCAGAAGGTGATGAGAAGACTAGGTAGAAGGTATTGTCAGTGAAAAGGCAGAAGATGGAATATAGCAACAGGACTAACCTCGAGCTTCCAAGGATGTGGTATCTTCTGGATTTGCTGTGATCTTATTTATCAAATGCTCCGTCTTTACCTTCATTTTCTCCCTCTGATGGGGGAACAAAGCAGAATGTATGGTTTGGACACCTTCATCCTCAAAACACCCTTCATGTTCTCAAACCTCCAGGAATACTGCTACTCTAAGAGTTGTCTTGGAAAAGCTCACAACATTATTCCCCAGGCATTGAAGAGGACTGACTCCAGAGTACAGAGGAAGGAGATTGGGGGCTTCTGAAGGGACTTTCTCTAAAATGCAGGATTTTAAGAGTTAGTGAGGGCAATGGTGTCAAACTCAAATAGAAATGAGAGTCACTAAATATACATAAAGATCCTTCTAGGATGAGTCTTGTTTTATTGTATTTATTTTGTTAAATATTTTTAAGTTACATTTTTGATGTGGGAAAGATTCCTTTCTAGATTCCCATCCTCTCCTAGTTAATAATGTAAATTGCCCTTTAACTCACAAATCCTGGTCCCTTTGAATTCCAATAGAAGATCTGACCTGTTCCCAGCCCCACCCGGCTTTGAGCCAACTTTAGGACACCCCAAAGCCCCTCAAGCTAAGTCTCCTATTATAAAAAGGCCATGCTGGGAACCCCTCTTTGCAGAGATTCCAAACATGGTAGCCAGGTGAGGACCCTCTGTCCAGTGCCCCTCCTTATCTCTATCTTCACCTAATAAATAAACCTCTTTTATCAATCTAGCTCTCTGGGCCAATAAATGCTTTTATTGGGAACTCATGCCGCTACTAGACCCATTTACTGCCGTATCCTTGCGCCGAATCTGTACCCCAAACCTGCCACTAGACCTTAACTCTAATTTCATTTAGGTACCCCAAATCTAGACCTCAACATTTTGACCTAGTTCTGGCTGCAATCAGGACTGCTGTGGACTGCCAGTTTGACACTTCTAACCTAGGGCATTGAGTGGTTAACAATGTGACATGCTGAGGATTACATGGCCAATGGCTGCCAGAGGCAGCAGGATGGAGTGAGTAAATTAGCTGGCCTTGGAACCAAGCACTGGGTTTGAGGTTGACCCTTAATAAATAAATGTGTTGAAGGACAGAGGACATGAGCCTGATATCCCATTGGGGACAGAAAGCAAAGTGAGATGAGCTCCATCCTCCTCATAAGAAGCAAGGCCTTGTGCTTTCCATTCCATTATTTATAATTATACATCAGCTGATATTTTATATAGAGATTTGCAGTATAGGAAGTGCTGTGTCCTATGACAGAAGAAATCATGATGGTGATTGGGGAGGTAGTGTGAAAGTACCCAAGAGAGACTGATTATGCAGTCAGAGAACTCCGTCTGAACTCAGTCTCTGCCACTTGGTATGTGACTATAAGCAAATCATTGTACTTCTCAGACTTTCATCTCCTTTGTATGGGGGCTGGGCTAGCCCATTTCTCAAAGTCCTTTTAGCTCTATATCTCTGACTCACCAGTCTAATTTCCTTGACTTATAGATCAGGGAATAGAAGTCTAGATAATTGTGACTTGTCCAAGGTAACAAAGTGGCAGGATCAGGATTGGAACCAATCTCAGACTTCCTGAGGCCAAAGTGATTCTCCAGCCACTTCCTCTTATAAAACAAATCAATTTAGAGAATTCATTAAATAATTCTGCTCAGTGGTGTCAATATTACATTGGCAAACTATACTTGGTATGCAACATATCTATGTCTGAGTTTAGATCTAATGGAAATAAATGCCAAAGAGAAAACAAGAGCAGATCCCATGGCTCATCCTGTTCTGACAATGTACCGTAGATGGGTATTGATAAAGAATATAGCTGAGGGAAAAAAGTACCTGCGGAAGGAGAGAAGACACTCACCTGGTCGGCCATTTCCAGGGACAAAATCCTTTTAACAACATCATCGACCCTGTAGGGAGATCGCAATGGTGAAGAGTCTCAGAGTAGATGTGGTGGTTGGTGGTGGAGGGAGCCCCATATTTCAGGTTTGTCCGGAAAATCATGGTAACCTAGAACTTCTTTCTCAAACAGATCAGAAACTTCTCTAGAAAAGAGAGGTCTTCTCCCCCAAGATTAGAATGATAGATTATGATTTTTTGGGGGGGGGAGGGACCATGCAGAATGATTTTCATAGGGTGACAGAAAGAAAATGAAGCTGTCCTGTCACATGGAAGGCTGGATATCAATATTAACCAGAATATAGGAGAATCTTCCAAACACATCTCAAGCCTCAAATCACTTATTTTTCTGTTTGTCACAATGATAAGCAAGTGACGAAGGGAATGGCTAATGCCTCTAGCTCTCCAGATCACTTTTCTTGCTCTCTGGTTTCCTTGGGCTGTCACTAATTTATCCCATTTAATCACTTCCCCAAAGTAGGGCCAGCCTCTTATACTTGAACAACAGAAATAATGGGAAATGATCAGTTTATGATACTGGTGATCTGTTTCTTCAAAACTGGCCTTTTCTATCTCTTTTCTCCCACATTTTGCCTCCAGACCATGATACATACGTACTTGTCAATTCCTGGGACATTTTGGTAATCTTTCAGAAGAATGGAGGAAGGCAGGTCATCCATCTGGCTGGACTGGGTGGCTAAGGCAGGCACAAAAGGAAACCATGGAAGATCAGCTCTCACCCTTGCCCATCTGCTCCCACTCAGCCCCCAAAGACCAGATTACTGGATTAGAAAAGACTGAGCACATCATTGAGACTCTTGGAGTCTTAGCTTATTCATGTGCAAAACTAGATGGTGGCCAAGGCTGTGATAGGGCCTCGAAGATGTTAGGGAACAACTTATGTATCCCATTTAAATCAGTCATTCATTAAATAGTTATTCCATACCTAATCAGCGCCAGACCTTATGCTAAATGTTGGGAATACAAAGGCAAAAGACTGCCTCTGTCTTCAAAGGATTCCCAATCTAAAGGGGAAGAGAAGGACAATAACCATAAGCAGGATGGTCTCAGAGGGAAGGTCCCAGACGAAGAGGAAACAGAAAACTTTTGGGGAGACAACAGAGTTCTTTCTGAATAGGTTTTTTTTTTTTTTTTAAACCAAGGGCAGGAGGAGCAATTCTTCTTTCAGTGTGACTCACCCAAAAGGCTTGGCCCACTAAGGGGAGACCGAGTCCCTTCCTGATCCCAGGTCGTCGTCCCCGTCCCCTCCTCCCCCCAGAGGTTTCCTTAAAGCCCGGGGGGTGGTGGTGTTTACTGTTCACTTCAGACAAGTCCAACCCTGGAGCCACGCCAGGGGGCACCTACCAGGCGTCTTGTCTGTTGCATAGGCTCGGGCTGCCCGCAGGAGGAGGCCATTTCCTAGAAAGTGAAAGGGGGAGGGGAGATTGGAAGTGGCCTCGGATTCCCTCTCCCTTCCCCCCTCCCCCTCTTCCTTTAGCTTCAGTTCTTTCCTCCCCAGAATCCAGCATTATTTCGTATTTTCCTCTCGGATTTCCGGCCTCTTACTCCTCCTCCCCAAACCTCTCCGCCTGCTTTCTTTCCTGGTTCTGTCCCGTTTCTTCCCATTTCCCCCGCAGACCTCTCCGCCTGCTTTCTTTCCTGGTCTTTCATCTCGTCTTCGCTATTCCACGTCGCCGTTTTACTCTCGGCCCCGCCGCCTGGTTCCTTTCCCGGATCTTGTTCATGGTCCTGCCTGCCACTCCCCTTCTCCCACCCTTACCCATCCCCTGCCCTTCTCCCCTTCCTTCCCCTCACCTGAGGGTAGCAGGGCGCGCTGAGGTCCTACGGCTACTCTGGCCGTCGGCCCGCAGGCCAGGGCCCGGACCTGAACTTGCCCCAGCAGAAGAGCCCTTCGCGCTGCCCTCAGCATCTCGGCCCCCGCCGCCCCTACGTTGCTCCGCGGCCGCCGCCGAATGCCAGCGAGCGACCGGACAACTCACATGGGCGCAGCCATCTTGGCTCAGGCTCAGCCAATCGAGTGCGGTTGCGGGGCAGGAGCAGAGGATGATCGAGCGCATCGATGGAGAGGATAATCGAGCGCATCGATGGAAGTTCTGCCGCTTCTTTAAAAAGTGTTAGGGAGGGACTGGACTCAGCTCATTCTTCAATTCTCTTCCCACCCTGCACATCACCCCAGTCTGCATCTAAATGCAAACTCCGAAAGGCTATATAAAGGTATAGGCTTCAAGGGGCCCGGATGTAGACTGCCAGGTATACTCTGAGCGATGTAATCATGTAAATCACCTTTCTTCTTTGCAGGCTCATTTATTTATGCATCGTCTTGCAGCCACTTTAGCTATGACTCAATAAATAGCGTGCTCGGGTCTGGGTGAGAGCTGTTGCTGCTGCTGCCGCCTGCTCCCCGAGGCTTCTCTTCTCCACCTCGTGTCTTTTCCCCCCCTGAAATCCAATGGGACCCCTTCAAAGACAACGGACGGGACAAGTGGCCTAGTTGGCAGGATTCCGAGGGGGCCAAGCCATGCCCTCCCGGCCCAGTGGGCCTCCTCTGCACGTGACTGCCTGGGTCCGGCAGGGCTTCCGGACAATACCCCGGCGTCCCTGCTGAAGGCGAGTTAGAAAAGGAGAAACCTTCGGCTGCAGCTGCGGCCACTCCCACGCAGGACGGGCCCATCTATGCACTACAGGGCCGGGAGGGGTCCCTGGGGAGGTGCGTCCGGGTCCTGCAGCTGGAGCTCGCTCAGAAGGGAGATGATGCTGACAGTCACCCAGGAAACGAAACTTACCCAGAACCTGGGGGAGCCCTCGAGCCCGTCACACGTCACTGAAGGGACCTTCCATACAGCCAAGCAGAATTGGCGCATTTGGGGCAGCCTTTTCGGGGAAACCTTGGTGGCTGTGGGATTGGGGGTGGGCAGGACGGAGAAGATGCGTTGTGTCTGCACATCCCTTACTGAAGCAATGGCCTTTGCGGCCGACAAAATGTCCGGGGGAATCCCACCCACTTCCTTGTGGAGGGCAGCCAGTCGGCATGGGCTGGAGAAGACAATTAGCCACATTGGCACATCGAGGGGGATCATATGCACGCTGCAACAGATGACCGTCCTGGTTCTCCATGTGGAACAGGCCGAGCCAGCCTTTTATGGCACAATATCCCTCCTGAATGATGAAATTGGGTAAAGGCGGAAGGTTGCCTTGCGAAATTGATTGGCCTTGACCTCCTCACAGCTGCCCAAGGTGGTACCTGTGCCCCCTGTATATACACTCCTGATCTTAGCCACACTATTTCCTAGCCCTGCAGCCCAGGAGCTCACCCATACAGGCCATTTACAGCCTCGCAGCTGGCCCCCGGGTGGGCCACTTAGCCTCGGCCTGGAGACGGCCCTTGACCGACTTCTTCACGGGAGCCGGCGCTGTTGTGGAGAGTGGGTGCTGGGCACTGGCCTCACACCGAACTAAGCTGGGGGGGGGTGTAGGGGTTTCGGCCTCCAGGAGCCCGGATGTTAGGGCCACGCATACTCCAAGTGACGTAATCATGCTTATATAAGCAGCCTTTCTTCTGTGCCATGCACCCCGCTCTGTTTTGGCTCGCAGCCACTTTTGTCTGTAACTCAGGGAGCAGCAAGCCCAGGAAGGAGTGAGAGCTGCCGCTGCCGCCTCCTTCCCGGCGCCTGTAACTGGGATGAACCCGCTTCTGTTCTCCATCTCAGGTCTTCTGGAGTCCGAGCGGGACCCCTTCAGAGGCAATGGATCTAACACAAATATGTAGTACATAACATAATTCCTATGAATACTAAGGATCATCATCACCCTTGATGCCTTGTGCAGGGAAAAGTCTTTTGACTTGCAAGGCAAGAACCTTTGGTTGGATTAGTTTCCAGTCAGGGCATCAATTTCCCCCCTCAATAAGTCAGTGAATAAGCATTAATTAAGCATCACCCTATGCCAGGCCCTATGCTAAGCCCTGGTAATACAAAGGAAGACAAAGGACAGTTCCTGACCTCAAAGAGCTCACCATCTAATAGGGCAGACAACATTAGAACAATTATGTACAAAGAGCTATAAGCAGGATAAATTGGAGAGAAGCAAAAAAAAAAAAAAAAAAAAGGAAGGAGGACTCTTTACTGCTGATATTCTTTTTTTTAATTTTTATTTAATAATTACATTATATTGACACTCGTTTCTGTTCCGATTTTTTTTTTCCCTCCCTCCCTCCACCCTCTCCCCTAGATGGCAAGCAGTCCTTTATATGTTGGATATGTTGCAGTATATCCTAGATACAATATATGTTTGCAGAACCGAACAGTTCTCTTGTTGCATAGGGAGAATTGGATTCAGAAGGTATAAATAACCCGGGAAGAAAAACCAAAATGCAGATAGTTCACATTCGTTTCCCAGTGTTCTTTCTTTGGGTGTAGCTGCTTTTGTCCGTCATTTATCAATTGAAACTCAGGTCTCTTTGTCAAAGAAATCCACTTCCATCAAAATATGTCCTCATACAATATCGTTGTCGAAGTGTATAATGATCTCCTGGTTCTGCTCATTTCACTTAGCATCAGTTCATGTAAGTTTACTGCTGATATTCTGTGATTTCAGGGAAATTTCTAAGTCTGGGCATTCATTCAAAAACCATTTAAAAATATTTTAGATAAAAATTTTTTTTTAACATCCCAATATGTTTCCCTAAATGCTGCTCCTAGAGAGTCATCTCTTATAACAAAAATAAAACAAAACAAAGGGTCAGGAAATTAAACCAACAAATAAATTAACTAAGTAGAATATTATTTTTCCTAACTCCCCTACCATAAAAAAATGAAGTACGGAGGTGAATTCTTATATCTCATCCTTAGAACCAAACTTAGTCATTGCAAGTTCATAGCATTCAGTTGCATTGTTTCTTTGTTCTTTCCAATTACATAGTTGAAGGCATATTGTATATTGTTTTCTTGGTTCTGCTGTTGTGTCACACTTCTCTTAATGGCCTGAGCCAGTTTCCCTAATTGCCTTATTCGGTTATTCTGCTTCAGGTTATAACCATGCCCTCTTAATGTTTGATTTGGTTACTCTGCCTCAGGTTATAACCATTCCCTCTTAATGTTTGATAGCATAAAGGTTTTATATCTTCAGTGGTTCTCAAAGTATGGTCTAGAGAATACTGGGGACCTCTGAAACCCTTTTAGAGGGTTTACAAATTCAAAAATAGTTTTTATTTCCAATATGGTAAATGTCTATAAATCTAATCCAGATAAACAAAAACTCTTTGGGAGAGATCCTCAATAATTTTTAATAGGATAAAGATACTGAAAACAAAAGTTTGAGAACCGCTGTCTTAAACTTAGGCCATACTTATTCCCTCTTAATGTTTGATGGGATAAATTATCCATTTAGACATCATTAGAATATTAGGACTCTCTCCAGTACCTCCCATTATGTCATCCTAGGTGCCTCCCCCCATTAGGTCATCCCCATCAAGGTACCTCCTCCATTATGTCATTGTTCTTGTTGCCCTATTAAAAAATCTTGTATCCCACATTCTTGGCTGGATTCTTTGAGACGATAGTCTCATTCAGCGCTGGGACCAAACATGGATCCATTTGGTCCCAGTAAATCTCTCCACTTAATATCTTGCTCAGTTTCTCCGGCATTACACTGCTTACTTCTCCTTGTGTGGAATGGTTAATATATATGTCTTTCTCATGTTCCTCTGCATTCAACATTCATTATTTCATAAAGCACAGTAATATTCCATTACATACATGCACTATACATTATATAGCCATTCATTTCTCTGATGAACATATACACGCATGTTTTGAAAATAAAAAGCTTTAATTAACAAAAAGAAATTCTAGACCTTAAATACACACACACACACACACACACACACACACACACACAAAAGAAAGTTGGCATAATATAGGAGTGAGACATAGCGGTAGGGAAATTCAGATGCCCAAGAAACTTGTAACTGAACTGCAGGTCTTGATGTGCCTTAGGGAATATTCCGTGCCATGAGTCTCTGGCTGGATGGGATCATTCCTCTGTTGGACCTTTCCATTCTCCTTCTGGACAAAGCACTTCTTTGTTTCCTTCTTATGAGTAAAGCTTCATTAAATCTAAAAAACAAAAACTAGTAGAGTAATATTCTTTTAATGACAAAGTAATTCTCTTCAACCTGAAATCTTTAGAGTTATGGAAGTATTTCTCTCTTCATCCAGAGATGGTAGTTGTTGCTATTGAGTTGCATCTGACTTTTTGTGGCCCCTTTTTGGGCATTCTGTGGCAAAGATACTGGAGTGGTTTGCTATTTCCTTCTCTAGCTCATATTACAGGTGAGGAAACTGAGGCATATAGGATTAAGTGACTTGTCCAGGATCATACAGCTAGTAAGTAAGTGTTTGAAGCTAGATTTGAATTGTCTTCCTGACTCTAGACTCAGATACTCTATCCTCTGAGCCACTTACCTGCCCTAGAGGGAGTAGTAGAGAATAATATAATTAAGTCTATAAGGCAGGTGTTTTTGACATCTGGTTAAAAGATTCCCAAAAGATTAGTGGTTAGATTTCTTTTGAACTTGAATGGCAAAAAAACCGACATTTTTAGTTTTAGTAACTTCTCAATGAAATTTAGCATTTCTTTCAGTTATGGATAAAAAACAAAACAGCATTTTGAAAAGAGTTCCATAGCCTTCACCAGACTAGTAAAGGGGTCCATGACATAAAAAAATGATCAAGGACTCCTGATCTTAAGAGTTTCCCTGCTCTCCATTTGCACACAGGTTCAGCCAGCTTTTCAAACCACAGAGGCTTCTGCTTTCCTTCAATCATCTCCCAACAGCAGAGCTCTCATCCAATCAAATTAGCTCTCAGAGCAGCTGCAAAGACTGCCTGGTTTGTCAGTTCTCAAACTATAGATGATATATTTAAGGCATATGAACCCAGCCAGCTCTTCAAACATCAGTGGACTTTGCTTTCTTTAATCAGCTCCCAGCAACGGTTTTCTTCTAGTCAGCTCCCAGAAGCAAAGCCTGTCTCCTTCACTTTCATCTTAGAGAGGGGGGTCAGTTCAGGCTAAGTTGTTTCAACTTTCATTTTAGTTGCTCTCTACCTCCACATATCCTTTCTTATATGGGTGTATTTTTAAAATTTAGCTTTTACACAGAAATATTTACTTTAAGAGATATAATTACAGACATACAAATTTAGTCCTCTGGCACAAGGGGATGAGTGGGGATGGATGGGTACATGAACCCTCCTTCTACTTTGCACTCCCTCAATTTCTAGGGAGGTAAAGGGGATTAGGTGCCCTGCTAAATTGGGTTCTCATAGAGGACAGTTCCAGTTCCAAGTTCAAAATCCCTCTTAGGATTCATTTCTTTTTATTTTTTATTTTTTAATTTTTAAATAACTTTTTATTGACAGAACCCATGCCAGGGTAATTTTTTTACAGCATTATCCCTTGCATTCGCTTCTGTTCCGATTTTTCCCCTCCTTCCCTCCCTCCACCCCCTCCCCCTGATGGCAAGCAGTCCTTTACATGTTGAATAGGTTACAGTATATCTCTTAGGATTCATTCTAGGCTCCTTGGGGTTTCTGTGTTTGGGTTGGCTGGCTAGCTATACCATCTGGCCTGCAAGTGGAGATTGCCTGTCTCCTGTAGCACCTTAGGAGAATAAGTAACTAAGAACAGAAACAAAACTCCTAGATTCATATCTTAGAGCTGGGATAAAAGAAAGAGGACAGGGGAAGAAAAGTTCTTTCATTAGTTTAGTTCATGCTCAGGATGAATTGAGATCTTCACCCTTTGAATGAGGCAGGAAAGAGGGATTAATTGTTTTCTTCTGTCTTCAGCTTGTTCTATCCTGTCCTGCTCTGTCCTGTCTTGTCTGTTGATCTCCATAAACTCTTCTGCTTCAAACCAGCACTAATGGTGTGAAGCAACTCATCTCTAGCTTATATAGTTATTACACAATGTCCCGTAGTCCCCAAACTGTTCATTGAGATGATTTCCCAACAATAAACTACAAAATCCTGAAAGCAATGGTATTCAAATTAGCTGCTGGGAACTGCAGCAGCCACCTTTACCATTAGTGCTTTTGGCTTTGAGCTGCTTTTAATTAGATCCTCCATGTGTATTCATGTGAGGGGCTGTTTTCCCTCATTTCTTTAATATTTCTTTATTTTTTCAAATTGCTTTTTTCTGTTTCATGCAAAATATTCCTTTTCTGTTTCTTTTCACAAATAAAATGATCTCGTATAAAAGGTATAGTACCATAGCCATACAAAGTAATCTCTATCTCTGCCTCTATTTATTTCCTGTTTCAGTCATGTATAATCAAGGTAAATAAAATTTTTCATTTACCATCTCTTAAAAAATGTCACTATCTGTACTTGGAGTCTATTACCTCTCTGTCAGGAGATAGGCAAAATGTATCATCATAAGTCCTCAGGAATTGTGATTGGTCATTGTGTTGATCAGAATTTTTGTTTTTAGAATTTTCTTTTTTGCATTAATCACTCAAAATGTGCTTTCCTCACCTTCCCAATATAACTTTCCCCTTATCCTAGCCCATTTAAAAACTTTGTACAGCCAATCAAGACAAGCAATAGCAATATCCTAGAACATATTTATTTCATTCTGTATTGAGTCTTTCGCTTATCTCTCAGGAGGTGGGTAGCATGTTTCATCATTAGTCCTGCAAAATCATGGTTGATAATTTTGCTGATAGGAATTCAGTACAGTAATATTCTACCACATTTATTCACCCATTATCCAATTTATGGATACCCTTTTGGATTCTGATTCTTTGTCACATCAAAAATAACTAAAAGTATTTTTGTACATTCTTAGAATTTGTTTTGCTTAGGACTAATTTCTTTTTTTTTCTAATTCCCTCTTCTTTCTTCTCCTCTTTACCTCCTATATCATTGTTGAACAGAATATATTTCTGTACCCAGCTTTGTGTGTGTATATTTCTTCTTTTGACTAATTCAGATGAGAGCGAGATTCAAGTTTTAGTCACTATCTCCACCTTGTTTGGAAAAATGTCTGCTTTTGCATCCTAATTATATGAAATAATTTTCCCTAATCTTCCCCCCACCCCGTGTCTTTCTCTTCCCTATCTTTTCATTCTTTGCTTAAGATTATTAAGACAGAATCACTTTCAGACTTTGTCTAATGGGGCTTTTTCTATGAACCCTCCTGATGATAGGGATCAGAAGGGACAGGTGTATCATCTTCCCATATTTGAATGTAGTCAGTTTACTCTTGTTTGGTCTTTTTTCATTGTTCATTTACATTTACCTTTCTCTTCACTCCTCTGTTTGTACTTCAAAGTTTCTATACAGCCTCTGTATAGAATATTTGTTATTTCATTAAAGGTCTATTTTCCCTTGCACTTCTCTCCTCTCTCCCCATCCTCTTCTTGAATTATACTCAGTTTTTCTGGGTAAATTTTCTTATCTATAAACCCATATACTCTGCTTTATGAAATATTATATTAACAATTCTTTGCTCCTTTATAAAGGCTACTAAATCACATGTGATTGTGACTGTGACTCCTTGGGTACTTGAATTCTTTTTTTCTGGCTGTTTGCAGTATTTTTCCTTTGACCTGGAAACTCTGGATTTTGGTTATGATGTTTCTGGGAATTTTCGTTTGAGAGGTTCTTTTAGGAAATGACTAGTTGGTTATTCTACCTCTCCCTTCCTCCTTCTTCCTTACTGTCCCCACATCAACTTTTGGTTCTAAGAAATCTGGTTTGTTTTCTTTTAAGATTCTTTAAATAGGATGTCTAGGTTATTTTCTTTTTCTTTCTTTTGGTCACGACATTCAGATAGTCCAATAATTCTTCATTTCTTCCTTGATTTCCAGGTCAGTTATTTTTCCTATAATGTACTTTACATTTTCTTAAAAATTTCTTTCAGTCTTTCAATTTTGTTCTCAGTATTTCTTGTTACCTCATGGAGTTATGGCCTTTGTTTGGTCCATCTAAATTTTCATTTCAAACAGAAGAGTTTGTTGCTTGGGCAAGGTTTTATACCACTTGTGACAAATTCTTCATTCTCTTTCCTATTTTTTCTTCCATAGCTTTCCTTTCTGTTCCAATTTTCCCTCAAGTGCTTATTATTCTATTTATACAAATATTTAAAAAATAATTTTTTAGATTCTTGCTTTATCCCTTTTAGGAATTATAGTTGAGTTTGTGACCAATCTGTGTTTTCCTCTGAGGCTTTGCTTATAGATGTTTTGGAGTCATTCTCTTATGTTTGTGTCTTGAATGTCAATGTAGTAGCTCTTTATCACATTCTCATTGTGATGGGATTCTTTTATTGTTTGCTTATTCTTCTAGGCAACTTTGTCACTTCAGGCTTGATGTTAGGACTGGACTTTGTGGCACTTTAGGAGGGAAGAGCTGGTTTGATTCTTTTACAGTTTTCTTGAGATTTTGAGTAGAGTGTTATTCCCGAATCTCAGGAACAGTCTGGGGACCTGCAAGCTATTAAAGTTCCCAAAGGGGTCTGATCCAGGGCAAAGTCTGATTGTTTCCCTGCTAGTCTAAACTCTTAGAGTTCCTGACCTGGGTTTGGTTCTGAGTGAGAGTAAATGCTGTAGGATTCCACACTGATTATCAATTGGAACACTCTCTTGGTTCGGAATGGCAGAATTGTAGGTTCTACTTTGGTTGGTTTTTGTTCTGCACGCTATGCTAGATACTGGAGATTCTGCTTTGCACCTGATATATGAACAATTTTATCTGCAGCTGCTGGCTTCCAAACTTGATACCTTTTCTGTACATCAACCAGGGCTTCCTTTCTAGGGAAAGTCATTGCCTTGCCTGTATGGGGGTCTCCTTATTCCACACTGGAAATCTGAGCTGGAACTGGACAGTGGCCATTTGGTACAGGCTGCCATTTCAGTGCCCTTGTGGATGTCTGGTGGTTACCTTATGTGGATCTTGGGGCTCCCCACATGGGTCTGAGAACTTCTCTTTTCCTTGTGGACAGCTGCTCACATGGAATGCTCCAAGAAATATGCTTCTGACGCTCTACCCATCTCCAATGTCCAAAGACCTCCCCGTCTGTCTCCCTATGACAAATTGGACCTGGCAAAAGTATATTTCCATGTCAGGATTCAATGTGATGCATTTTTAGGTATGTTAGGAAAAGTTTGCGGAGAAGAACTTACCACTTATTTCCTTTCACCCTCCCTCTTAGCTTTTCCCAGGTCTCTAGAAAAATCTGGAAAACTTTCACTTGGGAAGATTCACCTGGCTTTATAGAGGAGATGGACCTTAGTGAGTCTTGAAGGAAGAGAAAGATAGATAGATAGGGATTGAGGAAGGAATGCATTATAGAAATAGGGAATGGACTCTAAATGTATTGAATCAAACATAGTGGGTAGAGACCCAGGGGCGGCAATAGAAATAGAACAGTTAGACAAGAGGCAGATATGGATGGGGGACATCCCCTTTGGGAGCTGAGTGGAGAGACCCAGGAGAGGGTTGGATTGGATTTATAGCTAGAGGTAATGAGATCATAAATTCAGAGCTTGAAGGGTGTTGGAGATGCCCTGATACAACTACCTCATTTTGCAGTTGTGGAATCTGAAATTCAGTGACTCATCCTGGGTTCTTAGATTCCATCATATTGTAAGCTCCTTGAGGGCAAGTACTTTTTAAAAATCTTTTTGGGGGGAGGAGGAGGAGAAAGGAAAGAGGAGGATCCCCAGCACTTAGCACAGGATCTAGAACATAGAAGGCATTTATTTAATAAATACTTACTGATTGAATGACAGATTTGAATATGTATCTCCTTATCCCAGATCTAATATTCTTTATTCTATTATATCCTGAGGTTAGAATTTAGGAACGAGATTGGGGCTGGAACTGGTGATTAAGGAGTCATTTGGACAGAAGCCAGGGGAAATTATTCTTTTCAGGGCCCATATTCTTAAGTCTAATCATTCTGGTATTAGTTAATAATTAAATCCATTGGGACAGTGCTTGCACATAATGCTGCTTCCAAATGCCATCCAGGACAGCATGATATATAAGACCAAGCTCTAAATTCTGGCCCTTTTTTGTCACTAGCCATGTAGATCTTTTTAGATCTCAGTTTTACCTTTTATGAAATAAGAGTTGTGGATTGTTGGACTAGAATCAGGGGTCCTCAAACTTTTAAAATAGGGGGCCAGTTCACTGTCCCTCAGACTGTTGGAGGGCTGGACTATAGTAAAAACAAAAACTTTGTTTTGTGGGCCTTTAAATAAAGAAACTTCATAGCCCTGGGTGAGGGGGATAATGGTCCTCAGCTGCAGCATCTGGCCCCTGGGCATAGTTTGAGGACCCCTGGACTAGATGATTTCTGGATTCTGATTCTGATTCATGATTCTGGATACCTCTCCAAATTGCACTCAATCTTTGAGGTACAATTCAAGTGATATGTCTTCTAGAAAAACCAGAGCCCCAATTTATCATGTCTTAATTCCTCTATCACCCTGGGCCATGGAATGTAGCATTCATTCACATTTCAGGATTGGACTGTTTATTGTTTCATATGTGAACACTTCATGAATGTTTATAGAAGCTCTTGAGGGCCATATTTTACAAGTCTGTTTCCTTTTAGGGGTCATTCTGCACAGAGCTTGTAGGCACTGAATGATTAGCACTTTTGGAAGTTAGATCATTTGTGTTCGAATCCTCACTTGTGTGGTCCAAAGCAAATTACTTTATTCTTCTGGACTTAGGTCCCTCATGAAGGGATTCTCCCTCTTTAAGTGGTCTCCAAGGAAACTTTCAGCTCTAAATATGGGATCTTGTTATAATAATAATAAAATAAATGGCTTCCATTTCTACAGTATGGTAAGATTTCTAACACCTTATTAGCAGCGCTGAGTATTATTTATTCCATTTTACAAATGGGTAAACTAAGGTTCAGAGAAAGAGACTTGTGCAAGACTATATAGAAAGTAAATAAAAGAGTTGAGATGGGAACTCAGCTTGTCTGCAAGGCCATACTAAAAGTAAATAAAAGAAATGAGATGGGAACTCAGATTGCCTGGATCTAGGTTGAGTGCCCATATACTCATGGTGCATTTGAGATGGAACATATTTTAAAGATTGGCTAGTCCAGAGACCATGTGGCATTCATGCATGCCCAAGGGGATTTTAGGCAGTCCATGAGCTTGGGTGAACCAAAGATTACATATTTGTTTTCATTAATCTATATCTGAAACTGAGCATTTCCTTCAATTATTTTAAAACTGTTATTCTTAGAAGTTTACCATACTGCCAGAGAGGTCTGTGACACAATAAAAAGATTAAGAATCCCTGATTTAATTCAGTTCCTTCATTTTCCAGAGGAAAAGATCGAAAGAAACAAATGGTGTAAGGACAAAATTGAGGAATTTGGAATCAGAAGGAAAAGATTTGGATTAGAATTCTCATTGTTACTTATTACCTATGTAACCTTTGGGGTCCTTTCTGAGGGCCCTTTCAGTTCCAAATGTGGCTCTTATGAAGTTTAGAAAAAGAAAATTGATTTGGTTAAAGTCACCTAATGAGTTAGTGGCAGATTTGGAAGGAATTGAGATCTTTTATTTTCACCACTCTTTCTATAATATCATGTCACACTTCTTACATAAGACTTGTTCATCAATAATGCTTATTCTTTCCTGCCCTCCCCTGTTCATCTTTCCCCTTCACCCTTGAGGATGACAGCAAGGACAGAGAGTCCAGACACACCTTAGAATCTGAAAGAATCAGTTTAAAATATTGTCCATTTGGCAAACATATGGCAGGTACAAAAAGGGATAAGGGCAATATTCTTTGATTTTAGGAAATATACACAGTTATTTCTTGTCAGGATATGAACCTGCAGAACAGACATGATGCAAATGGGGAAATCTGTAGGTAGAACAGCTAGGGCCAGACCACTCTGGGGCAAAGAATATCTTTTTGGACAAGGGGAGGAGCTGGAGGATAGGGCAATCATTTTGGAAATGGCTGGGTTCTAGGTACTTTTAGTGATTCTTCCCCAGTTCCCCCACTGTGCAGAAAAGACTCTCACTATACTCAGCTGGAGAAGTCCTGAGCTATCTTCCCCATTAGGGCAACCAAAATTTCCTGTATAGTTTTGAGAACAATGGGAAACTGGGATGCTTTCTGCCCTGTACATCCTACAGCATGGAAGAAGGTTGAGATGGGAGTCCATAAGAGATTCTAAATGCCACCCAGTCCTTCAGCTCCTTCAATCTTCAGACCTTGCATAAGGGGAAAATCGAGGAGTGGTCCCTGTGGGCAGTAGGAAAGGAAGGTGGAATCATCACTGTCTTCTTCTGGGAAGCTGTGAGAGCTGGGAACTCTAGACCCAGGGGGACTTTTCTGGAACCACATGTTCTCATAGAGTTTGGGACTTGGGGTGAGGTCAGCCAGAAGGGGCTGTGTGGAATCCGAGCGCAGGTAGAGTCCAGCAGGTGATCTGTGCTGACGCTGGTACCCTTGGTGTCCCATCACCTTCCCATATTGGATGGGATCATTGGAGCTGAGCTGAGGCTCTGGCAGGAAGGGATCCCCTTGGAGAATGTAAGCCTGGACCAGGTGGGGGAGGTTCTTGACTTCTTCATCTGTCCCCATTGTTTGTGCTGGCAACTTCTTCTCCTCCTCCTTCAGGACTATGATCTTGGAGACAGGGGGCATGGCAGGGTCCCTCAGGCTTGACAGATGAATGGTCTCCTGGGAAGGATGGGAGTATTAAAGTGATTGGAGGGGGATACCCAGAGCATTGCTTCTCTAGGGTGCCAAATGTGGGTTTTGGTTGCCCAGTGTTAATTGGGAGGGGACTACTTACTTTATGAGAGGAGAAGGCACACAGGGAGGAGAGGGAGTTATAATTGGGTCATGGGAATATGTGTCCATCTCTCCCCCAGCCTGTTTTCTCTCTTAGGCTCCCAGTGCCCTTGTTCCAATCTAAGCCCTCCCTCCAGCCTATATCTTACCCCATGAAGGATTGTGGGGATCCACTGGCCCAGACTGCTGTGGGCTGGGTCTGGAACATTTGGCCAGAATTGATTCTTCATCCTGGAAAAGTTGAAGTGAGCACAGACATTGTGGATACCCTGCTCCAGTATCAAGGATTCCCCTCTCCTAATTTATCCTGTGTTCCTGTGATTTCTTTTTGGTAGGGGACTCTCTCTTTGTCCTCTGAAAGTTTAAACTTTGTTTCAAGGTCTAGGGAAAGGAGAATCCTTGGACTTAGAGGAAAGAAGATTGAGAGCAACTGAATCTTGTTTACTAAGACCCTGAAGTCCCACTATAGACTTTGTAGGCTGTCTTTCTTCACTTCAATATACTGAGAAAAGCCTTCGATCTGAAGTCAGAGAAAATCTCTCAATTCTAAAATGAAGAGATGAGAATCATTGGTTTCCAAAGTCTCCTCTCTAAGGTACATGTTTCCTGGCTCTCATGACTTTATTTTAGGGGAGGAAATAGGCTTAGGAGGAATTTAAGTTAGATGTGAGAAAGAATTGCCCAGTTGGAGGACAATGGATGGAAAGAAGGAGACAAGGGTTACGATGACAGATCCTGAGGCTGGTGAGTTACGTCTTGAACCACTGAGCTATGTCCTCCTCTCTTCCATCCCACTGGCCCCAGGTCCTCAACTCACTTGTGGTTCTTATGGAGGCAGACAAGTGTAATAATAACACAGAACACCAACACAGAGAAGAAGCTGATCAGGATCAAGAGCACGTTGATATCTTTCTCCTCTGTGGGGAAGGATTAGCACCAAAAAAGAAAAGATCAGATCCCTGAGCACAGAAGCATTTCTAAATCCCCAAATGGGGTCCCATGACTTTCCCTCTTGGACTAGATCTTCCTGGAGGTAGGGCCATATTTCCCTTTATCAGACCAGAATTTTTCTTAGGATAAGATGTATCTTTCCTCTGGATATGTTCTTAGGACAGGGATTTGGTCCTAGCAGGACATATGAGCCTATGCCATTGGAATGTGAACTCCTTGTATATAGGGATCACCCCTTTCTTTGGGACTTGTATTCCCTGCATCTCACACCGTGGTTGACCCACGGTGAGCACCTGACTCATGGATTGTTGGTTGTCAGCTGGTTGGCTCTGGCCATCCCCATGGAGAGTGTGTTTACCGAGGGCTATGGTCACCACTGTGAGGTCTGTGCTGTTAATGCCTCCGGCTCGGTTGGAAGCCATGAGATGGACATGGTACATGGTGCTGGGTTCTAGGCCACGGAGGATGCATCTTCGAGACGAGGCATTTAAGATGACAGCTATAAAATGGTAGTGAAGACAAATGAGAAAGACAGAGTACCTGGGTTAGTACCCTGAGGGCTGGTTCCCCACATCTGGCTTTTGACTTCTAAGACTCTAATCCCTGAGCCTGGAATCTGAGAAAACATTTTCTGAGTGGGTGGGTAGGGGGATCAGGGAATAGTACTTAAAGAATCCTGGTTCTGGACATTAGTCCAGAAGTGGTTGAGAAGGACACGTGTGGTCTTGTATGGGAGACCCCTGGAAGGAGATAGCCTGAGAATATCAGAGGTCCCTGTCCAGGGTTCTGAGAGAAGGAAGTGGCAGTGGCTTAAGCCCATTATTCAAACTAGCTCACTAGCTAGTTGGGAAAATTGAATCAGCAGAGAACAGGTAAAATCCCTTAATTTGGGAATAGATCAAAGGATAATGTATTGGGTGTGGGAGATCTGGAGTGTGAGATGGGGATGTCAGGGATCTCCCTAAAAGAATACTTAGCATATGTTCCTTGGGCCTTACATGCCTTGGGGGTAGGGGTCAGAGAGAGGCAGGGGCAGCACTCACAGAATCCCTTATCCTGAGTATTGGTCCAGAAGACAGTGTATTGGGTGATGGGGCTTTTTCCCAGCTCTGGGGTCCCAGGCTCCCATTCCAGTTCTGCCCAGGTCCTTCCAATATGCTTCAGCTTCAGCTTTGGGGCATGGAATAGAGCTGTGGAATGAGAAGGAGGACTATGGAGGCTGGATGGATTTTGATCACCTCCTCGCCAGGAAAGTCTGGCTCCTGGGATAGGATTGGGGGAAAGATGGAGAAGGAGGCTCAATGCCTGTTCCCAGGCCCTGGCAGCTGGTTGTCACTCATGTGTGTTAGAATGGGGCACAGATTCAGATAAGGGAGAATCCTTGAGGTCATTGTGGCCTTGTCTCTGAGTACTGCTGTCTCTTGCTCCAGCTTTCTTTTTATATCCTTCTGTTTCCTCTATTCCCCCTTCCACAGGGGGATGACACAGGGAAATGCCAAGGGGAGAGAAGGGAAACTCATTTTAGGACTAATGACCCTTGACTACCTACCTAATTTCTCTGCTGGATTTTTACAAGCCTAATGCCTGAAATCAAAGCAGGGGAATTGCCTAATTGGGCACTCACGCTAGTGTTCTCTGGGCTAATGGGTAGGGATGGAATGGGGTGGGATGGGACAGATGTGTCCAGAGCATGAAGAAGCGAGTGGGGTAAGAGTTTGGCAATGAGAGAAAGTTGTTGGCAAACCCTTTTCTCGGGAGTAAGCATAGATGTGCTGGGGATGCCCTCTGGTACCGTCGTACAGGGGGGACACAGTGATCTTGTACAGCTGGAAGGGCATGATGTTCTCTGCAAAGAAAGAGCAGTGAGGGCTAAGTCTTGGGAAGAGGAAGGGGCTACCCACTGTAGCCCACTGTATTTTCTCTCTGCAATCATTGACACCAGCTAAGGGAGAAGTACACAAATGAGGGTAGGGACTGTTGGGATACAGCTATAGTAGGCGAGTTGAGGAAGCATATCAGGAAGAACTTTCTATCTCTGAATGTGGGAAATGGAAGAACAATATAATCTGAGAAAACCTAGAGATTCTTATTCCCCATAGGAAAAGAACAGCCACCACAATAATAACTAACATTTATATAGTGTTTTAAGGATTGCAAAGTTCTTTACAAAAATTATTTTATACTCATGACACCCTGGGAAGTAGATGCTATTATTGTGCTTAATTTACAGTCAGGGAAACTGAGATTGAGAACAGTTGAGTGACTTGTCCAGGGTTGCACAACTACTAAGTGTCAGGGGCTTTCTTATTCAAAGTCTAGCACTAAACTTCCCCCCCTTCTCCCCCTCCCCCATATAGATTGGGACAAGAGCTGCTTTGCCTTGAAGCAGGAGAATGGATGGGATAATGAAGTGGGAGGAACCCATATGTATATTTTTAAGGGATCTATCATCAGTAAAGAGAACCCCAGTTCCCTGCTAGGCTCTGAGCCCTCACCGTCCAGCAGGGTCCCAGTGCTGCTCCCGTTGGACTCGATCTTCCAGTTGCCGTTACAGTCATCCTCTTGGTGGGCTGGAGCCAGGCACCATTCTATCACATAAGCCTTGGGGAGGGGCTGCCCTGGAGGGTGATCCCATCCTACCCAGAGGCTGTGAGCATCTGGGGCGGAAGTGTGGATGCTGGACAGAGAGGTACCTAGAGAGGTGGATATGGTATGGAACCTACTTTGTGGAGAGGAAAGAATCCTGGTTCTGGATGTTGGTCCAGAAGTGCTTGTGGGGTCTACATGGGAGATCTCTGGAAGGAGACAGCCTGAGAATACCAGGTACGTGTCCTGGGGCACCTATCCTCCCCATCCCCACTCCACCCTCAATAAATGCAGTAACTAATGCTTAATCCCAGACCTTCAGCCTCACCTGGATTTGGCTTTAGCTAACCCCAGGCTCTAGGAAGAGACTTATACATTCTCCTCATCTCGGCAGACCTGGGGGAAGGAGGTGCTGTGGTCCTGAAGCTCTAACAGTATGTCTGCTCTCTCTTCCAACAAGTCAGGAGAAGTCTTATCCTTACCTTGGGATTCCCAGAAAGTGACGATGGTAGGGGAAGATTCTCCAGCTATGTTGTAGGCGGTGAGGATGACTTCTTTGTCTCTCTCTGGCAGCTGGAAGGCACAGCTCAGCTCTGTGGTGTTGCAGAGGGGCTGGGACTCCCCATCTTGTCTTAGAGGACTTGGGAAGACCAGGTAGCCTTGGACTCTGTTGTCATTTTCCTCTGTGAGCACTGGCTGCAGAGACACACAAGAGGGTATGGTCTTGTCAAGGAATCCCAGAATATGACACCTGGACCTCAGAGGGCATTTAGTCCAAACCTAGAGGCAGTGGGAGGTGGTAGAAAGGCTTTTGCACTTGGAGTCAGGAGAGTCTTGGGTTTAAATTCTGCCTTAGACATTAGATTGTATTCTAGGCAAATTACCAAATTTTTCTGAGCCTTGGTTTTTCTTATTTGTAAAATGGGGATGATAATGCCAGTAAAAAAATCCATAGTTATTAGAAGGCTCAGAAGAAAGCAGTGTTTCAGAATTAGAATGTATTTCAGAGGCAACATAGAACAACTTATATCTGACCAGAAATCTCCTTGGCAACATAACAGACAAGTGTTCATTCATCTAGTTGTGGCTTAAGAACTTCCAAGAAAGGGGGCTCCACTACTTCTAGACATCTAAGTAGTACAGTGATAGAATCCTGAGCCTAAAATCAGGAAGACCAGAATTCAAATCTAGCCTCAATATTTAATAGCTATGTCACTTAACCTCTGCTTGCCTTGGTTTCCATATCTGTAAAATGGGGATAATAATACCTACCAGGTTTATTGGGGAGGGATTGGAATCAAATGAGATAACAATTATAAAAAGCTTGGTACAGTGCCTGGCACTTAGTAAATGCTATATAAATACTAGGTATTATTATTATTGTTATCATTATTCTTTAATTGGCCCATTCCACCTTATGTGCGAACATTTTCCCCCAACATCAAACCTAAAATTGTTTCTTTGAACTTAGACCCAAAGCTTTTGATTCTGTCTTCTGGGACTAACTGTAACATCCTCTTCCACATGGAAATCCTTAAAATATTTGAAGATTGCTAGCATCCTTCCTAATTCTCCTCTTCTCCAAGATTGGTATTTCTAGTTGCTTCAACTGATTTTTATAGGGTATGACAATGAGGCTATTCATCCCCTTGGTAACCTTTTTCTGGACACACTGTTATTTTGTTATTTTTTTCTGTTTTAAAAGAAGTTGCGCAGAAATGAATAGTTATCCAGATGTAGTCTGATCAGGGCAGAGTGCTATGGTACTATCACTTCTTAGCCCTAGACTCTATTCTTTTCATGTCCCTAAACTTGAGTTTAGCTTTTTTTTTTTTTGGTTGCCATATTGCCCTCTTAATTTATCTTTTTTTGGACAAAATGTTATCTGTTCAGTTCTTTTCATCTTGAACTTTTGAAGAGGAATTTTTGAGTCCAAATATAAGATAATGGCCATAAGGCATATTGTAAAATTGAAGTTGAGCAGTGAGGAGACAGGAGATTCTGTGTTCAAACTTGACCTCAGACACTTTCTGGCTTGATCCTCAGTTTCCTCATCTGTAAGAATAACCCATCTCCCAGGATTGTTATAAGGAGGAAATGAAGTCATATTTGTAAAATGCTTTGCAAACCTGAAGCACTGTAGAAATGGTAGCTAATAAATTATTATAATGCTATAAATATCAACTATTACTATTACACTTCTCCCTCCAAAGCATACATCCTCTCTTCAACCTTCCTGACAATTTCCAGCCTTCTCTTCAGTGATGGATAGTTCATCACTTCCAGAGGCAGATTATTCCCTTTGTGGTAAGCTGAATGGGATTCCCTATATCACAGAAACTAAGAGTCTTAAGCTGGGAATAGACTAAGGTTTTCATGACCAGGATCTCTCCTATTCCCCAACTTTGCCCTCTATTTCTGAAATATATGATTGAGGAAAATGATAGTGAGAGGAATGAAAGTAATAAGGAGCATAAAGAACATTTGAACCAGGAGTCATCACTCTAGTTCTATTTTTGCCCATTGCTTAGCCAAGATGCTCTGGAAAGATTTCTTTCTCCATTCTATGGATTTGCATCTTTATAAAGTAATAGAGTTGGACTGTATAGTCTCTAAGAGTCTTTATATACTGTGTGTTTAGTTAGCAATACATACTTATTGAATGACTGGCATTATCTATAAGGAGGACACAAATATTCCACCTAGAACCTATGTAGCATTGAGCCTGTCTATCTCTCACATATTCCCAACTTCTTGGTGCTACTTCTCTAGGCTTAGAAAGGGAGCAAACTTCCTAGAGAAGGGACTGGAGAGAATCACTTCTGGTGAAGAGAGTTACCTTCCAGAAAAGTTGGATGTCCATCATTGTATGGTTTAGTTTCTGTACTCGTCGCCTCCACCACACATCAAATCTGACCCTGGGACCTGGGAAATAGAATCGAGTCATGGCTGATTAAGGGGAATGGGAGGAGGTGAGAGAATACCAGAAGTAGTCTCCACTAACGGTTTCCATCAACATCTTTGGCCACTTACGCCTCTCCTTGGTAGTGAGATCCAGGCTGCGGCTCCAGTCACTCCAGTGACCACCCATGGGCCAACGGATACACCGCAGTTGCAGGACATAGCGAGTGGCCGAGAGGAGACCACAGAGATCTTTATCTCCCTCATGTTGAGTACTTGAAGTTAAGAAGGGTGACACCTGTGGGAAAGTGGTCAGAAACTATGTCAAGCAAACCCTGAGCCCTGCATCCGGCCCCATAAAGGAGGAGGAATCTGAGTGCTTAGAGAACCAGGATGGATAGGGTCATAAAGGAAGAAGGCATTAGGTGAGGATAGGGGCTCAATGGAGGAGGGGAAAGCAAAGGATCAAGGTGGGGACGGATGCTGAGTACAGAGGAGCAAGGACTCTAAATGCGACAAGGTGAGTGTTCAAGTGAGGATGAGAACTTCATTAGGGGTCTCAGAGACAGGACAAGGGTTCCAGGTTCCATGAAGACATTGAGGGAGGGTTCCCTGAAGGGGATGCAGGCTTTCTCCCTTAAGCACAGAGTGCACGGCTCTGAGCAGGGAGTGATAACCTTACCAGGACCCAGGTCAGCTCCCCAGGACGCTGGTACTGAAGCTCACACATTTGCTCCATATGATTGCTCATCCTGGCCTTCTTCCACTTTAGCCGGAGGCATCCAGGCTGGCGAAGGGAGGAGTCTGGGTCGGGGCTGATCTTAGCAGCTTGGAGTATTGGGGGGTCTAGTTTTACTGTAACAAAGAAATCAGTTATTACCCCCCTCTTCGTGTTTCTCTACTCTTGTGATCCTGCCTTTGTGATTCCTGCTTGATCATCTATTTCTTTGTTCTTGCCAGAAGGCATCTAGGTAGTAAGATACCTAGAGCACTACGCCTAGAGCCAGAGAGATCTGAGTTGGAATCTGGCTTCAGCAACTTCCTAGTTGTATGGTCTCAGGCAAATTGTTTCACTTCTCTCTGCCTCAGTTTCCACAATTTTAAAATAGGGATAATAATAGCATTAACTTCTCAGGGTTGTTGTGGGGATCAATTAGAAGAATAATTATACATTATCTAATTTAAATTAAGTTATAAATATACAATAGACACTTGATAAATGCTTGCTTGCTTCCTTTTTTTCCTTTTCTTCAGAAACCAATAGTCGGTATGTATCTTATGCATTTTCCTGAACCCTTTTCTCTGCTCATTATCATTCCCTGAAATCCCTTCCTCCTTTCACTTTTCAGGTTCACTTTCTACCTACCCTTCCAAGACCAACTCAAATGCAACTGCTCCAGGAAGCTTTCCTTGATACCAAACCTCAAAAGCAATTCCTCCTCAGACTTCATAGTACCTCTCTATGTTGTACCTCTCTAATGTTTTCATGGCGTGGCATGTGACAATATCCATGCTTATGTTTTATCACTAACACTTGTATCAGCGTGCTGTGTGGAACTCCAGATAGGTGCTTAACAAATATATAAAATTTCATCACCTGTCACCATCTTTTAATTTCTGATTGAATCTCTGTTTCTCTGTTTTTTGTTTCTGTGTCTTCATGTTCCTGCTTCTGTTTTTGAGCCCAGCTAGATGGACTCCTTTTGTCCATATTACTCACCCACTTCTATGGGGTTGATACACAAGTGGGAAGACTCAGCTTCTCCGAGCACATTCTCTGCCTTCACCCAAATGTCTACCTTCTGGTACAAGAGAAGCCGGTTTCGGGGGATGGAGCACTGGCTCTCACCATCTTTGGAGACACAGTCTTGGATGGGTTCTTTCCTAAACTTGCAGTTATCATTGCTCCTGGAACTTAATAAGAGGAGTTTATGTTGGAGCTAGTTGTCTACACATCCCTTTCCAAAACTCTATCCCTTCATCCAGCCTCTCATCTAAGTTTTATCCATCTCAATGAACCTTTACCTGTTTCACTGAGACCCTCTCACATTCACTTATCTCTTGCCACTTAACTTCTCTGTGTCCTTGGCCATGAAATATGTTTTCAGTGGAATCACTGAGAGAAGATTTAGAGAAAAAAACTCTTTCCCATACTTCCAAGGCTCCAACTACAATGTTTTCATTTCCCTAGTTTCTGACTGTGGCCAGATTTGCTACAAATTCTATTTGGGGGCTGGTCCTCCTCACTCTAGGTCACTGTGACCCTCTATTATCTCTTATATCATTTTCTCTGTAGTTCTTATATATGTCCCTGCGATCAGTGGGATGAGGATTAGGAACTCAAGGCTGATATTCCTTTCACAGATTCACTTACTTGTAGCTCTTCAGAGTGAAGTTGGTGGGCAGATATGTGCTGGGACCAGATTTCCACTCACAGGTGAGAACCTGGGCTGTGTGGTTCATGACACAGGAGAGGTTGCTGGGTGGCTGAGGGGGATCTGGGGTAAAACAGTGGTGAAAAAAGAGTATGAGAAGGACAGGGATGTTGAAAAGGAATTTAGACAGGGGACCCAATCCTGACTCTCATAATTCCTCTTCTCCATCTATTAGGTTCAGAGCTCATACCATTCAAGACTTCCCTACAGGACTGCCCTTGAGATCCATGAAGGCCAGAGGGTGAGGGCTGATAAAACCTGAGGTCCTACAGTAGAGAAGACTGGATGGAGACTCAGGAGATATTTATCTAATGAATCCCAACTGGGCCACTTATTACTGTGTGACAGTGAGAAATTCAGTTAAGCTCTGGAGTGGTTTCTCTAGTTCACTTTTCTGTAAACTGAGATTTAGAAAGGAGCTCTCCAAAGTGTTTTTCAGGTCTTAATTTATATGATTCTAAGATATTGTCTTTCTCATGGTCTTACTCCAGTTTTGAAGGTAGGGACATGGGAACTAGACCTAATTGTTCATGACAACCAGTCCTACCAATATGGTCCCTTTCCCTATGTTTAGATTACCTCAACAGAAAGGACATATACTCAGAAGGGGAACAAGAACTAGTTATCAAGACTTTGGAGAACTCACGTCTCCACCAAATCCTCCCCATACTGAAAACCCTGGTCCTGTGTTTAACTCTTTCTCCCTATCTTAGCAAGGGGTGATGAAGGCAGGATTCTTAGTAGAATGGGAGGGACTCACAGCCAGCCTTCAGCTCTGCCTGTTCTACGATCTGAAGAGTCTCTTTCCAAAGCAGGCAACAGGAGAGCATGGCGCGGGTATGGTTGAAGTGGGGAAGGGTAATGTTGGATTGCAGAATTCCATCTTCCCTCTGATGTTGCCAACTGTCAGGCAACTTCTCCCAGTCCAGCTTCCACACAATTCTTGTGGCTGTGCCAGCTGGTATCATGCAGTTAGGATTGATGGTACAAGAAGCTGTGACAGAGGCACCCAGGTGGATGACAGAAGCCGACACTTGGATGTCTCCACAGTCTTGAAGACCTAAAAGATGGGGAAAAGGACAAGTCAATAGCAGAGCAATGAGGGTGTTGTCTCTTTTGTGATAGAGCATTCCATTGGGGTTCAGAGGACCTATATTCTAATCCTGACTCTGAAAATTATTAATGATGTGACCTTGATCAAATTATTTGATCTCTCTGGGAATGGTATGACATTGGTTGGGTTTCTTTCTTTCTCTCTTTTTTCTTCTTTTCTTCCTTCCTTCCTTCCTTCCTTCCTTCCTTCCTTCCTTCCTTCCTTCCTTCCTTCCTTCCTTCCTTCCTTCCTTCCTTCCTTCCTTCCTTCCTTCCTTCCTTCCTTCCTTCCTTCCTTTCACTGAGGCAATTGGGGTTTAAGTGATTTGCCCAGGGTCATACAGCTAGGAAGTGTTAAGTGTCTGAGGCCAGATTTGAACTCAGGTCCTCCTGACTTCAGGGCTAGTGCTCTATCCACTACATCAACTAGCTGCCCCGATTGGTAGAATTCTAATGATTGTATAGATTTTCTCTGAGATCTGAACCTATGCTTGAGCATAATAATAAAATCTAGGGTTTTTCTATTTCTATAATTTCTGTAAATATATTTTAGCAGTAACTATCTACTACACAAACCCAGAGAAGAGATATTTCTCCCATAAGAATTGTTTGCAAGTTGTCTTCCTTCATTAGACTGTAAGCTCCTTGACAGCTGGGGCTGTTTTTTTTTTTTACCTTCCTTTGAACCTGGCACATAGCTATTTAATAAATACTTGTTTCTTTTCAGGTCAGGTTTGTCTGTGTTCTTAAAATCTTTGAGAACTCTGCTGACTTTTTTCTTTAGATAATTAGCATAATAGGTTTCCATCCTAGCTCATAGACAATAGTCATGACACTGTCCCCCTTCCACCAAATCCCCAAACTACTTGCCGTTAGAGAACTGGAAGAACAGAAAAATTCCCAGAAGGTTCCAGGCTCTGGGCCACATGGCTGCATTGTTGATGTTCACCTGAAATAAGTCCCCAGACCCCAAGGTGAGAAGCAGGTCTTTAACTTTTTCTATAGCTACATCTCAGAGAAGACTTGAAACAGAACCTTGAGGGTAAAGAGCTTTCCAGACCCACTGTATCCCTGGTATTATAGGATTACAGATTTAGCTCTAAAACTGGAAGGGTTTCTTCAGAGGCCATCTAGTTAGGCAGTTGAGAAACAGGCTCAGGAGGTTAACAGAATTGCTCAAGATCACACACATATCTATATCTATCAGACCCTCAGATAGTAGCTATGTGATTTTGGTGATTCACTTAACTTTCATCTGTCTCAAATTCCTCATCTATAAAAGGGGGATAATAATAGCACCTACCTCTCAGGGTTATTGGGAGGGTAAAATGAGATATTGGTGGAGCACTTTGTGAAAAATATAAGTGCTAGCTATTATCATGAATATTTTTATTAATAAGTGACACAAGCAGAGTGTGAACTGAGGTTTTCTACCTTCACAGCTGTTTCCGGGGAACTCTACTGTCTTTTCTTCTGTCCCCTTCCAAACCCTGGGTTTGGGTAAAGAAGGGCACAGGTTACAGAGCCCCTACTTTCTACTCTTTATAATGGAGAATAAGTGTCAGAGTTATTGCAGTATTGCAGCCCTAGAACATAGGAAGTATCCTAAACTTGGTACCCCCTCCATAAAATAAAAGAGTTAGAACAGATGATCTCTAGGATCTCTTCCAGCTCTGAATCCTGTGATCATATGAATTGGGAAAAAAGGCTAGAGAGAGTAAAAAGCAGGAGGAGGAAAAAGAAAGGGAGATACAGCAGAGAAAGAAAATAGGACTGACTACCCCACCTTATCCTCCTTTTGTTATTGGTTTCCCCTGCCTTAAATTATCTGGCTTTTACTTTTTGGGGCATTGGAATCTCTTTTCCCCCTCTCTTCTAGCCAGTTGCTTAAGGAAAGGATCTATTCTCCTTTTTATTTTCATCCAGAGTGCCCAGCTTTGTTGTTGTGCTGTGACCATATCAAGACTCTATTTAAGATTCACTTTATGGTCCTCTTCTCCATTCATTATGGAATTTAAAGCCCTCTACATTTATTGCTGCCACTGTTACAACTCAGTCACAAGAAGTGAGAATTCTATTTTCACCATTCTCTAAAAACTACTCTCTTTGGGGCTGCCATTTGACTTCGTTATCTCTAAAATGAATATTTTTTTTATTTTTTGGTTAAAAGTCTTTATATTCTGACTTTTCTGCCAAGTTTTAATCTGCAGGTTAGTTCATCTTTCTCCTCCCACAGCTTGAAGTTTCTCCTATTGCTTCGTTCTTGACCCTCCCATTTCTTAACACTTTCTCCCTTGGTGTTCTTGTCTGCTCCCATGGGTTCATTGATAATCTTATGATTTCCAAATCTAAATATACTATATTTACAGGCCTAATCCCTCTCATGTGTATACAGGTTACAATTATAATAATTGATAATAATAATAATAGATCAATTACCAGGCACATCAAGGTTTGAAAAACATTTTACATATATCATCTTTTTTGATTTTCACAATAACCCTGTGAACAGATAAATGCTATTATTACCCTAATTTCAAGATGAGAAAATTCATGAAGCTAACAGGTTAAATGACTTTTCCAAGGTTATAAAACTAGTTAGTATCAGAAGTAGGATTCAAATATGGGTGTCTGATTTCATGTTCAGAACTACTTCTATTATATTACCTGTACTTTTCCAGCTGAATGTCCCAGATTAAACTTGTCATTTTCCTCTTGAACCTACTTCTTCCCCAATTTCAGTTGATGACACCATCCTCATATTCCCTCAAGCTTATAACTTGGGAGTCCTCTTCTTTCTTTCTCTTCCTTTTCCCTTATCTGCTATATCCCAACAATTCCAAATCTACCTTTATGATCTTTCGTTCTTCTTCTACTCCTGCCTTTAAATTAGGAGACTTCAGCACACATATTGATACTCCCCCAGAAATCTTATACAGTTCCTCAACTTTTCATGATCTACTTCTTTATTCCACTTTAGTCACACATAGAGATGCTCATATCTTTCACCTTATTGTCTCCCATCACTTCCATGTTTATGAACTCTGAAATCTCTTATATATCCCAATCTATTAGTATTCTATCTTTTCTTATTATTTCTAATACCAAACTTTTCTCTTCATTCATATGATGACATCCAATGCTTTAACTCCTCAATTCTCTCTCGGCCATCACTCCTTCACTGGCCATATTCTTCTCCTTTCCCTATTTTGACCCTTAGTGAGTCAGTTCAATCTTATAATGTACTCTTCTGTTGAATCCCTTGCTCCCTTATCATACCACTGTTTATCTCCTGCCAAACCTCAGCCTTATATCTCTTCAAAGCACTATCTTCCACTGATCACAGACTGAATAAAAGTAGAGAAAATCAAACTGTCCTGACTGAGTCCATCTCTAATTGTGTTAAACAATCCCAACTGGGCCCTTACTGCTGCAAGGCCACCCTTTTATAGCTCCCTAATTAAATTACTATCTTACTCATCTCAAGGGCTCTTCTAAATCTTTTCATTCCTCCTCAAATTCTCATGGTTTCCCCTCCCATCTTCTCAGTTAAGCAATATATCTCATATTTTCCTGAAAAAAAAATGAAGCATTCTCTTAAAGGTCCCCTATTCCTTATCTTATATCACCCAGATGCTTTTTTGCCCACTATTTCTCTCTTTATTCCTGTCTCACATGATAAGGTAGCTCTTCTTCTTACCAAGGCCAACCCTTTATGTACACAAGTGATCCCATTCCATCCTGTCTTCTCAAGTTGATTGTTCTCTCTATCATCCATCCCCCTTCCATTTATCTTCAATCTCTTCTTGTCTACTGCCTACTTTTCTTTAATGCCTACAAATTTGTCTCCCCAACTCTCAAAAAAACCTCACTTGATCCATCCATCTCTACTAATTATATTGTCCCACATTCTACCTGTCTTTTGTGGCTAAACAAATAGCCTTGAGAAGGTCATTTACAAAGAAATGTCTCTACTTCTTTTCCCTCTCCCTCTTCTTAACTGTCTGCAGTTGGGTTTTAGACTTCATCATTTAACTGAATCTATTCTCTGCAAAGATAACAAGATCTTTTAAATGCCAAATCCAATGACCCTTTCTCAGTTTTGGTTCCTTTGCAGTCTCTGAAATAATCATTCACCCTCTTCTCCTGGATATTCTCTTTTCTCTCAGTTTTCTGGACACTACTCTCTCTGTTTCTCCTCTTACTTATCAAAGTTATTCTTCTCAGTATCCTTTGCTGGATCCTCATCCAATTTGAGGATACCTGACAACTGCCTGCTCCCTTTTCTCTTCTTTTTCCATTCAATTTCATTTGATGATCTCATTAGCACTCATGGATTCAATTATCATCTCAAAACTACTTATCTCTGATTTCTCTGCTGACTTTCAGTCTAGCATCTCCAACTGCTACTGGATATTTTGAACTGGCCATCCTGTTGACATCTTAATCTCAATATTTCCAAAGATGAATTTATTATCTTTCCCATTTTGTTCCCTCTTCCAAATTTCCTTATTACTGTGAAGGATATTATCATCTTCCTAGTCTCCTAGTTTTGAAACCTAAGTGCTATCTTGATACCTCACTATTTCTCATTCATATACTATCAGATGTTAATAATTTTCAAATTTTACCTTTGTAACATCTCTGGAATATATTCCCATTTCTCCCCTAACATTGTCACTACCTTCATACATTCTGGTTTCTTCTCTTTCCTGTACTATTCTAATATTGCTAGTAGGGCTCTCTGACCCAAGTCTCTAACCATTCTTGGACATCACCCACTCAGCTACTAGAGTGATTTTCCCTAAAGATTTAGGCAAAGATAGAAAGATTTTCCTAAAGTTTGGGTCACCCCCTCCTACTCAATAAACTTCAGTGATTTTCTAACACTTGTAAGACTAAATTAAAATACTCTGATGTTCAAAGTCCTTTATAATCAAATCCTGATCTCATTTTCAGTCTTCTTATACCTTAAATTCCATTAAATACTCTTAATTCTAGTGCTTTCCCGCTGTTAATTTATTCTCTATATAGCTTATTTATATATATTTCTTTTTATGTTGTTTTTCTCCAAGAATGTGAATTCTTTAAGGTCAAGAATTGTCTTTTGCCCCCTCCCACCTTTTTTTGTATCCCAATGCTTAGCCTGGCACAGAGTAGGTGCTTAATAAATGTTTTATTGACTGACAATATCTCTCAAATCCATCTCTTCAGCACTCTTGTTCAGGCTCTCATTACTTCTTTCCTGGAATAAGACTCTTTTAAAAATATTATTTATTTGCCTGTTCTTCTCAATCCATCCTATATATGCCATGAAATTAATCTTTCTAGTGTTTAAGTCTGAAAATGTTACTAACTTGTTTAAAAAAACTTTAGTGGCTCTTCATAGCTAATAGGATAAAATGCAGATCCCTTAGTCTGATAATCTAGATCCAACTTCCCTTTCTGCCCTTACTTCATAGTATTTCTATATACTTAATGTTCAAAGCAGAAGACTTTCTGGTCCCTAGTCTATGTTCTCTTCTTTCCTATCTTCCTTCCTATCATCTCCATTTTTTTGTTAGATTTGGAGGAAAATTCAAAAAAGTTTGAATCCCAGTTTTGCTACTTATTACCTATATGACTTTTGGCAAGTCCTTTTATTTCTGTGTGCCTCAACTTCCTCATGGGTGAAATGGGAGGAGGGAGGAGGGAACTTTAGATTGAATAGCCTCTCAGGTCCCTTTCAGCTATAACCCTCTAATATCTCTGGGTTTCTTTATAGATTTAATGAGAGGGTTGGACTATGTGTCTGCCCTCTTTTATATATTTCAGCTCTTTATCTCTGATCCCAAGATATAATACAGGCATTTCTTCTGTGAGAGCTTCTCAGGTAGAGGTAATCCTTCCATTACCAAATCTCTTAACCCTCAGTGTCTGATTTCTCATAAACATTTATCATTTTAAAAAGTTACATGTTTTTGTGTATATTCAATTAAGTTAACTTTTATTTCCCTCCTCTTCTGTTCCAGGCATTGTGAACAGGCCCTGCTTTTAAGGAACTTATATTCTACTATAACTCCACAAGTATCATCATTCCTTTATTAGACAATAAGGCATAGGTGATTTTTGTTTTTGTTTTAATATCTCCAATGCCCAGAACAGTGTAGGCACATAGCCTGAGACTGATAAATAATTTTTTGGTAAATTTTTAAATTTTAAACTTAAATATAAAATGAAGAAAGAAAAAAAATCCCAATATTACCATGCAATGCAGCAGATCATAAGAAAGAATTCAATATAC
Organism: Antechinus flavipes; assembly: GCF_016432865.1. NCBI lineage: Eukaryota > Metazoa > Chordata > Mammalia > Dasyuromorphia > Dasyuridae > Antechinus > Antechinus flavipes. The sequence continues at coordinate 562,085,095 of NC_067400.1, forward strand.
AAAATAAATTTGTTTCAAGAAAACTTATCTAATAAATAACTTCACATTGTTTTCAAAACTGCCCAGCTTTTCTTTGCTTTCTTATTGAATTTATTTTACCCTCTGCTGTATGCTTTTATTTCCCCCCTCCTCTTCCAACCCTAAGCAGTCTATAAGTAAGTACATATAAATACATTTGCATATATATATATATATACACATACACAAACACACATAAATATCTCTCTCTTTATACATTTATATACATATATGTAAAACCATATTATGCTTATTTCTACCTGTTATCTTTTTCTCTGAAGGTGGATAGCAACTTCCTTCATCAGTCCAAGTCTTCTGATGCTTTTCTAAATCAACCAGCTCATCACTTCTTATAGCATAGCAGTATCCCTATCCAATCACATCCCATCTGAGAGCTTGTCTATGAAATTTTCCCCCCTCAATTTTCTGCATTCTTTCTAGGCTACATAGGTTTTATTTATACAAGAAAATTTTAATTCAAAATAACCAAAACTAACCTTTTTACTCTTCAAAATACTTTCTCTTATAAGATAGTTTAAATTCTGATACTTCTGACTCTTCTTGGTTTACATCTTTTTTCCTGTTTTTTTGAAGTTCCTGACCTTTTGCTTTTCATATTAACTTTGTCATTTTTTCTTACTCAGTAAAATACCTTTAAAAGTACTTTAATTGGGATGACACTGGATAAGTAGATTAGTTAGGTAAAATCATTTAAAAATAATATTGGCTTTGAGAAATATTTGTTGAACTGCACTGAAATGAAATCCTGGCTCTGCCATTTAGCACCTATGGCTCCCTGGGAAGGAAATTATCTCTTTGGGTTTCAATTTCCTTATCTGTTAAATGAGAGGATTAGATTATGTGAGCTCTAAGATCCCTTTCATTACTGATCCTCTCTCATGTAATTGGATCTGTTGGAGAACTCTATTTTTTTGTTGATAGGTGACACCAGTCCTGAAGTCCCTGGGCAAGTCACTTAACCCCAATTGCATCAGCAAAAAAAAAAAAAAAAGAAAAGAAAAGAAAAGAAAAAAAGAAAAAAAAAGATAATCTACATTTCTCTTTTTGAGATTGCCTCTCATTGTACCCGTTCTGCCAAGGCATCTTGTCCCTCCTAAATCTTTTCTTCTCCAGACTAAGCATCTTCCTTTCCTTCAGATGATTGTTGAATGATCACTTATCCCAATAAAAGCAAAGCCCAGGTAAACAACCTCTCTCAACCAATATATGAGCAATGATTGGCAGTAAGAGACTGAACTCTGTCAGAAGAAGAGAGAAGTAGAGGCAGTCGGGGAAATGTAAAGACCCACATTTGTTTAGTCTTTAAAGATTACAAAGTACTTTTCTCAGCACAGCCCTGTGAATTAGGTAGGGAAATCTCATTTTGATAGATGAGGAAACTGACCTTCAAGGAGACTTGGTCATGGTCCCCCAATTAGTAAATAGCAGAGGGGAGGGAGTCTGAATCCAAGACTTCAGGATCTAAGTTGCCTCTCTAATTATTACATTGTATTGCTAATTTTAAGGGTTCTTTTTTTTTTTAGTCTTTTCTTGTGATTTCTTTTATGTGGGGCACTCCTTAGATGGAAGATCTCTCCACTGATATCTATCAGCTACTCTTCTGTAACTCACGGGCTCAGAGAGGGACCTGAAGCAGTGAGAAGTCAAATGGCTTATCTATGGTCAAATGGCTAGTCAGAGGGAAAACTTGAACCCAGATCTTTTTGATGCTAAGGAAAGTGTTTTATTCATTAAACAATGAAGCCTCTCAAAGACTCTTTAATAACTTTAAAGGAGCATTATTTAATTGAGGATCCTAGCAAATAATTAGCTGTCTGTTTTTCTTACCTAGATATTGTGTGCCTGGAATCCTCCCTCCCCCTCACTGTGCTCTTTAGAATTGCTTCCATCCAGAGAAACCACTGGACGGGGGGAAAGTCTCTTATTTTCCTGTCCTTGGACTCCTTCCTTCAATCCAGATGCAGCTGAAGATTCTGGTCCTCCTACAGAAAAATCCAGAAACTTGGATTGATCAGCACCATCCTTTACTTCACTGTATTATATTGTCTTTTCCCTTCAATTTCCTTAGAGGTAAGATAGTATAGTAGACTTGGTTTCAAATCCTGTCTCATATATATCCTAGATGTAATTTTAGCCTCCAGAAGCCTGTTTCCTCATATGTCAAAAGGGAATAGTAATAGCACCAAGTTATTGTAAGGATCAAAATGATTTGCAGGTTTCATTTAAGGTTCTACATTAATATTAATCAAACAACAAATTTTCTCCGTGTCAAATATTGTACTGAGTATAAGGGGTATATAGAAAAAGTAAGAGTCCCTGTTTATATTCTTATCAATATCAGCTGTTTCTTTCTTTTTTGAAAAAATTTATCTCTCAGCTTCTTTTTAATTTTCTTTCTCATTCTCTGCTCATTGTTCAACCTGCCTTCAATTGATCTCTCTCCTCTCTTGAAGAAATTTCTTTACCTATTTTTCCTTTCTCTCTTCCCTTGATTCTTTTATACTCATATTCCTCCCCTGATTGCTACTTTCTCTTTGTCTCTTACCTTTCCTTTCTTCCTTGCTCCCCACATCTGAACTGGAGAGACCTGAGAGAAATATTCCTTAATCTCTTTCTCCTTCAGCACCCAGCATATATAGCAGCTTTTGCTTAATCAATGGTGAGTTGGATTTCTGAATGGTGGGATCTCCTTTCTTTCTATTAACCACTTCCCACCTCCCCAACTTGGACCAGGTTGTGGTTCTGTGTAGGCAACTTAGGTCCAGCAAAAGCCTGAATATCTGTTGTTTAAGGACCAACAACCTAGATGGACTTAGAAAAACTTATTACCAGAAAGCTGGTAATACACAGATTAATTTTCATCCTTTCTCCCTGTAGCCACTGACTATCACTTTACAGATGGACAAGGAAAGAGAGGGGACTTGCTTAAGATAATATTGAGAGTTAGAGATAGCTAGGTGTGACAGTGGATAGAACGTTGGACCTGGAGTCAGGAAGATCTGAATTCAAATTCTACCTCAGACTCATATTATCTGTGTGATCTCTGGACAAGTCAGTTAATCTCTGCTATGGTTTTCTCATTTGTACATAAGGATAATAGCATTCACCTCCCAGGATTTTTGTCAGGATAAGATGAGATGATATTTGTAAAACACTTTGAATATATTAAATGCTAATTATTATTACTAGCAATCCTAGACCAGAGGTTTGGCTCTTTTACTTTCATTTCAGAGCTCTCTGCATCACTGCTCAGTATTCCCAAACCACTAATCATCAATCTTTGTGTTTTTTAATCATTTCTTACTCAGTTTGCTGTTTGCATTAGATTTCCCACCAAAATATTAATAGGCCACTTTTGATTTGATGTTAGAGCATATGCATTAGAATTCCAGTTTAGCTACTTTGCACCTCAGTTTCCTCATTTGTACAATGAAGCATTTGGATTAGATGGTTTCTAATAAGTAATATTTACATAACAATTTAAGCTTCTCAAGTCAATTTACATATATTATCATCTCATTTGATCCCTGTGAGGTAGGTACTATTATTATCTCCGTTGCACAGATTGTTCTGGAGTAAACAGAAGTTAAGGCTTGTTCAGGGTCACACAGTTGGTATGAGGTAAAATTCCAACTCAGAGCTTTCTCACTCCTATTTTCTAAAGACCAGGACTTCTTACATTTTTTCTTCTTGTGACCCCTTTTGCCCCTGAGAAATTTTTATGTGACCCTGGGTGTATATAGATCTATAAAACAGGCATATAAATCAAACATTTCAAATAAACCTTCACTTTCCGACCTCCCATTCAGTTACGAGATCCCACATGGGTTTACAAACCACAGTTTAAGAAACTGGTTTATAGATTATACCACCTAGGGCCCTTCTAGTTATAAATCATTCGAGCAGAAACAGATTCATCTTAAAAGGTATATACTCCCTCTCTTTCAAGTCATACACGCCCTGTGAAGATGGGAGGGGACCTTCTCATATGTGCAGCAGGATGACAGACAGCTAGAGATGCCCATAACTGATACCTGTCTGGGGAGAATGTGCATCCTCACATGTCACCACTTCTGTTCCTAAGAAGCTGGACCTTAGGTTTCCAGGGGCTCAACTTCATGGCCCAGATCTAAACCACGGGACCCCAGGATGTCAGGGCTCAGCTGAGGTAGAATGGGGTGTTGGCTGCCTGGGGAGGTGGGGAGGGTTGGGGGCCCTCAGGACTTACCTCATTCTTGGAATGATTTTGCCTCCTTTTCAGTCATTTCTCAGAGATCGAGCTGGCCCTCCTCAGGAATACACCCGGGGCCTCACATCATCCCCTTTCTTGCTCAGTTCCTGAAAACTACTTCAGTACAGACTGTTCTGACACCTTCCTCCTCCCTCCCTTCCCTCCCCACCCAGGGCTGTCGTTAGTTTTTCTGACTTTCTGACAGGCCTTCCCCGGGCTGGGGGATTGCAACACCTGCTTCAGACCTCCTTCCCTGGGAAGGGAGCCCCTTCCCCTCAGGAAGGAGCCTCTGAGAAGCGAGGCAGCCACTGTGGGCCAGCCTTCCTGCCCTGGACCCTTAAAGGGGGTTGGGGATGTGGCAAGGCTCAGGAGACCCCTCCCCCACTCCCACCCCCGGATTTCCTGACCTAGAAGTCTCGCTCCTGGGCAGGGACCAGGAGTTCTCCAACCTGGATGGGGCCTGCCCTGGTACCCTCCCCCCAAAATAGGTGTACTGGGAACATGCCAATTGGGCGGGTCAAATGCAATCTTAATCCTTCCTCCTTTTTCCCCAAATATTGATCACTTGGGTAATCTGAAACCTACTTTTCCTTGAAGCCCTTGGCCTTGAATAGTGCTGAGTAATTCCTATTCTTTAGCCAAATCCCACCATCTGTTTTCTTCTCTGCCTTTGCCTACCACTGATCACCGATGCTCCTGGTCCAGTTTGGAGTAGTAGATCTTTCCAATCTACAGACAGAGAAACAGAACTTGGGCTGATGGCAGGATAGAACAAGGTGGAGAAAAATATTGCGTGTTGGTCATTGTTTTTGTAGAGAGAGAAGACTACTCACTTCAAGTTTGTGTCTCAGATTGTCAGTTATATTGAGGCATTTTAAATCCCAACATGATTCATAAAGCAATGCGTATTAAAAATAAATAAAATTTAAAAATTATATCAAGGCAACATGGTGATGGTGAAACAAGAATTAATCAGAGCCATTCAATGGCTCTGGATTCAAATTCTGCCTTAATATTTATGTGATTTTGGATGTTTTATCTGAGCCCTAGATTCCTAATCTGTGATATTAAAGGGTTGGGCTACATAATCCCTTCTCCCTCTTATATTCTATGACTTAAGTCCCCTTTGAGCTTCAAAGAATTTGTGAGTTGGAGGACACATCAACAGCCAGCTCTCTAATCCAGTCCACATTTGAAAGGAATCCCTACTATAACAGACCTAATAACTGGTCATCTAATCTCTGCTTGAAGAATTGACTCTCACTGAGGTTGCAGTCCACTAGAACCCTAAGTGTATGCTTCCCCCCAATTTATGCCCAAGGAGTAGATTTTTTTCTTTTTGTTCCCAAAGCTAGACTTCATATTTCTCCCTGTTGAACCTTATTCCATTATAGTCAACTCCATTCTCCAACCTCATGAAACACTTCAGAATCAGGACTGCTCCCATTTTTGTGTCATCTGTAAATTTGATGAGTGTGCCATTGATGCCTTTGTTCAAGTCATTGATAAACATGTTAAGCCACCCAGAAGAAACGGAGATGCCCCAAATTCTAGGAGTATTCCTACTATATTGACATTGAACCATTAATACCCACTCTTTGAATTTGGCTACTTATCCAGTATTTTGTTAATCCATCTGATTGTGTTTGGATCTAATTTATATCTTTCTATCTTCTTTGCAAGAGTAGTATAAGATAGTTCAAACATAGCTTTGCTAAAATGTAGAAAAACTATATCTGCAGCTTTCCCCTCGTGTGCCAGTTTAGTAATATTGTCAGTAAAGGAAATGAGGCTAGTCAGGCAAGATATGTTCCTGATGAAGCTGAGCCTCAATTTTCTCATCTATTAAATGGGGATAAAAATATGTGTATTGATTATCAATGTGAGATTTAAAGGAGATGTGAGACTTAAAGGAGATGATCAATATAAAGTACTGTTGTTAATGGTAAAGCTTTATATAGTTATATCTCATTTTATTGTGTTTGACTTTGTTGTACTTTACAGATGTTGCATTTTTTTTCTCATAAATTGAAGATTTATGGCACCACTGTCAACCAAAGCTTCTGGTGCCATTATTCCAAAAGCATGTGCTTATGTCATGACTATGTGTCACATTTTGATAATTCTCAAATTATTTCAAACTTTTCATTATTGTTATATCTGTTATGGAGATCTGTGATCAGTAATCTTTGATGTTATTATTATAATTGTTTTGAGACACCATGTAGGGAACTTAAATAACAAATGTCGTCTGTGTTCTGACTGTTCCATTGACAAGCCATCCCCCATCTCTCTCTTTCTTCTGAACCTCTCTCTTCCCTGAGACACAACAATATTGAAATTAGGCGAATTTATAACATTACAATGGTCTGTAAGTATTCAAGTTTAAGGAAAAGTCAATGTGTGAGGCAAATCTCATTGCTGTTTTATTTTAAAAAACTTCCACAACCACTCCAGCTTTCAGTAACCATCACCTAATCAGTCAGCAGCTATCAATACTGAGGCAAGACCTTCCATCAGGAAAAAGATTATGACTTGCAGAAGGCTCAGATGATTGTTAGCTTTTTTTCTTTTCTTTTTTCTCTTTTTAGCAATATAAAATATTTTAAAATTATAGTATGTACATTGGTTTTTTAAGACAATACTATTGCACATTTAATAAACTACAGTATAGTATAAACATGACTTTTATATGCATGGGTACTCACTTTATTTCTATGTTCTTGAACCTGCAACGTCTCTGAAATATGTATAGATTTGGACTATTAATATGGAGACATCCTTCTCTTCCCCAAATATATGATACATAGATTAGATTTAAAGCAATGGGAGGAAGCAATGGGAGATGAAAAAATACATGAAAATGTGGGAGGGAGATGGAAAGGGGAGGGAAGTGGGAGAGTATGAAGCACATAAAAAACCCCCCCAACAATCAATGGGCTTTGAGGTTAGAGAACCTTGAGATGAAATTCTGTTTCTTAAGACAAGCTTTTGACATCCTGATCCCAATTTATCTTTCCAACATTTTTATACATTATTCCTCTTCTCTATAATCTAGCACCCTTGCTGTTTTTCATATATATTCCTCCATCTCCAGCCTTTGTCCTGCCTGTCTTCATACCTGGAATACACTGTCTCTCGAACTACTGTTTCTAAGAATACTTACCTTCCTTTGATACTTTGGCCAAACTTTACCTGTTAAATAAAGTCTCCTCTACCTCCTGAATTTACTTTTAATTTATTCTGTATACACTTAGCAAAATACATATCATCTCCTCTTCTAGAATATAAGTTCTTGGAGGGCAGGAAATATTTCATTTTTGTCTTTGTATACCCAGTAGTAGCATAATACCCAGCATGTAAATGAGATGCTTAATAAATGCTTATTCAATCAATAAGATTAGTGCCATGAAATCACATGTAAATCACCTTTCTGAGCCTCAGTTTCTTAATCTGCCAAAGACTATTAATTTCAAAGGGTTCTTTTGAGACTCAAAGGATATTAATGTATGTAAAGTGCTTTGTAAAACTTTAAAACCCAATATAAATGTCAGTTATTATTATGATGATGGATTTCTTCCTCTAGAGCCTTTAAAAGCAGGAAGAAATTTTCATCTGTCTGGAAAGTATTAAGAATTGACTGTCTTGCCCAAAAATAAGGTAATGAGAAAAAAATCTAACATTTCAAGGTTGCTTATAGCCAGCGGGCATCTTGAACTTGGTCTACTATCCAAATTTCCCTGGTGAGAGTCTCATGTTTTGGATTTCTCTTTTCGCCACTTCTCTTCCCCAACCTCAGCTCCCCCAACATTTTGCATGCACAAACAGTCCCCAGTTATTTATCTGCACATGGCTTTGGAATTTTTTCTTCATGATTTAGTTCTATGATGCCTTTCCTTGATTCCCCCACTTGCTACTTCTCTTTCCCGCAATAGAGTATTGTCTATAGATGTCCTCCCTCCCCACCACAATAGAATGTAAGCCTTTTGAGGGCAGAATTATTATCATTTTTTGGTCTTTAGATCTCCAGGGTCTAGTATGGCACCTTTCATGAAGGAGGTGCTTAGCACATCAATTAAATTTGTTGTATTCTTGGAAGAACTGAAGCTGAGCCAGATGTAGAATTCATCACCTGTCTTCCCATCAAATACATTTCGGCTGGAAGCGCATGAAAACAATAAACAAACAACATGAAAAAAGGACGTACAAAATAATTCCTGTTTTTTTTTTTTTTTTTTTGAGTCAGCCTCTCAGGCTTTTGGTAAGCAGGCTCTCTGAGCAAACCCGACTCACAGCCTCCAGTAAACACCTGTTTGCACAATGGAGGTCACCCGGACCCTTGGGCAATGACTGGTTTGCACAATCTCAGCAGAGAGAGCTATATTCCAACCTAGCAGCCTGGGCAACAGTTTCTTCCGGGCAGCAATCTCTCTGTTTTTATCTCTGTCTCTGTGTCTCTCTCTGTCTTTGTTTCTCTGTGTCTGTTTTTCTGTGTCTCTGTGTCTCTGTTTCTCTGGGTCTTTATTTCTCTCTGTGTGTCTCTCTATTTCTGTCTCTGGGTCTCTCTTTGTCTCTCTGTTTCTCTGTCTCTGGTTTCTCTCTTTGTCTCTTTGTGTTTCTCTGTCTTTGTTTTTTTTTTTTTTTTTTGTCTTTGTTTTTGTCTTTGTGTTTCTCTGTCTCTGTCTTTGGATCTCTCTCTCTCTCTTTGTGTGTCTATCTCTGTTTCTCTGTGTCTGTTTCTCTCTATCTCTATTTCCGTGTCTCTGTTTCTCTGTGTCTTTGTTTCTCTCTGTGTGTCTATCTCTGTCTCTGGGTCTCTCTCTCTTTGTTTCTCTGTTTCTGTCTCTCTGTCTCTGTTTCTCTTGTGTCTTTGTTTCTCTCTATCTCTGTTTCTCTGTCTCTGGTTTCTCTCTTTGTTTCTGTGTGTTTCTCTGTCTTTTTGTTTTTGTTTTTCTCTTTGTGTCTCTCTCTGTCTCTGGATCTCTCTCTCTTTGTGTGTCTCTTTATCTCTGTTTCTCTGTGTCTCTCTGTCTCTTTGCCTCTGTATCTCTCTGTGTCTCTGTTTCTATTTCTCAGTCCCTGACTTTCTGTTCGTGTCACTCTCACAGACAGTTTCAGGATCTGTTCTTCTCTATTCCCTCACCATGGGCTTCATCCCCAACCAACCTAGTAAGAAGAAGCCTCTTCTCTAGTCCCAAAGAGAAAACAAGCTCAAACCTGAGATTGTGCATCTGCAGAGCCAGGGCACAGGCCAGCCCTAAAGCATAGAATATCCACAAACTACAGATAATTCCAAAAGGCACTTAACATTTTTAAAAAATATTTTTCTCCCTTCTACATTTGCTTCTATTAGAGAGGCAATTGTGGCATACCAGGAAAATCTCTGGTTGTTCCTAGACAGATCAAGAAATATGTCTTTTAATTCTATCTTCCACACTTAATATCTGAGTGACTTTGGACTAATCTCTTAATTACTTTGAAATTCAATATGGGGATAAAATACCTTGTCCTTTGTCTATTCTCCTCCTAGAATCAAGGCATATAAATGTTTACTCCTTGCATGTTAGGATCATTTCATTCATTATATCTTTTTTTTTATTAAAGCTTTTTATTTACAAAGCCTATGCATGAGTAATTTTTCAACAGTGACCCTTACAAAACCTTGTGTTTCATATTTTCCCCTCCTTCCCCCCATCCCCTCCCCTAGATGGCAAATAATCCAATATATGTCATACATGTTAAAATATATGTTAAATCCAATATATGTAAACATATTTATATAATTATCTTGCTGCACAAGAAAATCAGATTAAAAAGGAAAGAAAATGTTCATTCATTATATCATCAGGTCCTAGTTCATAGTAGGCACAGAGCCTACTATGTGCCAGGCATTGTACTAAGCATTTTACAAATATTTTCTTATTTCATGCTCATCATAATTCTGGGAGATAGGTGCTATTATTACTCCCATAGTATAGATGAGGCAACTGAGGCAAGCAGAGATTAAGGTCACACAGCTAGGAAGTGTCTGAGCAAGATTTGAACTCAGATCTTCTTGATTCTAGAACCTATTCTCTATTCATGATATTTCCTAGACTATACAAATGTTAGCTATTATAACTATTAATATTACATTGCTTTAAGATAGATAAATAAATTGTGTAAATAATCTCTTTTTATCCTCACAAAACCCCTATAGGCTATGTATTATAGATCTTATTGTCCCCATTTTACAGAATCAGAATTATGAGATTAAAAAACATGAGATTAAGAAACAGTGTTTCTTTTAGATGTGCGGTAAATTTCTGAGGTAGGATTTGAATCCTGATCTTCTGGACTCTAAGACCTGCATTATGTGTTTCTGACATTATGACCATTTGTTGGAGGGAGGAAGGGAGTTCAGACCTATGATTTCATCACTGATAGCAAGGAAATTCCCTTTAAGAAGATGAGCAATTGTTTTGCAATTTAGGGCTACCCGGAGCATGGGCCCAAGGCCTCAAAATCAGGATGTGTCCAAGGCAGGGCTTGAACTCAGAGCTTTTTGAGGAGGGCTTCTACAAAAGGCCTCTGCAACACTTCATGTGCCCCTCATAAAGTGGGAGACAAAGACCAGGCAGTAAATTTGTTGGTGAAGGAGGTCCTGGTGAGGATCTTCCTCAGGAAATAGAGATTGCACTCTTGTTGCCAACATCATGATGGCTATTTTCCTTCGGAAATAGATGGGACTAGATAGAGACTGAGGTCCCTTCTAATGCTAAAATTCCTCATTTCTGTGATATAACACAGCGTTATAAAGCTACTTTCCCCTCTGGAACTCTGTTTGCTTATAATTTTCCTAATACTGGACTAGCTCTGTATTGCTGCTAATTCTGTAATTTGTTTTTTTGACCCACTTAAAAAAAAAGAATTAGATTGTTTGAGTTTCTTTTAGATGTGCGGTCTTTTTTCTTTCCTTTCTTACCTCTCCCTCCCCAAGATAGCAAACATAGATTATTTAATTTCCAATTAATTTTTCATTCCTTTTCCATTTCCATTATTGAATGTAATTTTTAGTGCATTATGATTTGAAGAGGATACATTTACAATTTCTGCTTTTCTCATTTGATTGTGATGTTTTTAAAGCTCTAATACAGGATCAATTTTTGTGTTGGTGCCATATACTGATGAGGAAAAAAGGTATTTTCTTTCTATTCCCATTTAATTTTCTCCAGAGATCTATCATATATAACTTTTCCAGAATTTTATTCACCTTAACTTCTTTCTTGTTTATTTTTTGGTTAGATTTATCTAATTCTGAGAAGGGTAGATTGAAGTCCCCCATTAGTATTATTTTATTATCTGTTTTCTCCTGTAATTTATTCAATTTCTCCTTCAAAAATTTAGATGCTATATCATTTGATGCATATATGTTTAGCACTGTATATACTATTAGTATAGACTTCATTGTCTATGGTTCCTTTCAGCAAGACAGATTCTTTCTTTATTTCTTTTAATTATATCTATTTTTGTTTTTTCTTTATTGAGATCATAATTGTTACCATTGCTTTCTTTACATCAGCTGAATCATAATAAATTCTGATTCAGCCCCTTGCCTTTCCCCTATGTGTATATCTCTGCTTCAATTTTTTTTTTTTGCAAACAACACATTGCAGAATTCTGTTTTTTAATTCATTCTGCTATCCACTTCTATTTTATGAGTGAGTTTATCCCATTCACATTAATAGTTGTGATAACTGTATATTTCCCTCCATGTTATTTTCTCCTTCTTTATCCTCCTCCCTCTCTTACCCCTTATCCTTTCCCTCTTCACAAATGTTTTACTTCTTATCACTCCCTTCCCTAATTTACCCTCCCTTTTATTAGTTCTCTCTCTCACTTCTATAAACTTCCTTTTCCATTTTAAGTAAATTCTTTATGGTTGTTTTTGGGATATTCAAATGGATTTGTGATTGCTTCAATTTGGAAGTTTCCTCCCATTAAGGCAGATAGATGATATAGTAATTAGAATTCTGGGTCTAGAATCAGGAAAACCTGAATTCAAATCTTGCGTCCTACAGTTTCTAGTTTTGTGATCCTGGGCAAGTCACTAACTTCTGTCTGCCTTAGCTTCCTCAGCTGTAAAATATTTATGAGAATAATAACTACCATCTCCCAGGATTGTTATGACAATAAAATGAGATAATGTTTGTAAAAAGTACTTGCATAGTAGGTGTTGTGATACATGAGCCACAGGCCAGTGACTGCTGGAGGTCTACCTCAGACCTGTAGAAGGGATCTCTTTCTGTGAGAGAAGGAGGATGATGATGATGATGATACAAAGAAACTGACAGGCAGTTGCATTGTCTGACCTCTCTCCTCTTCCCTCTTGCCTCCAATTTATTTCATTCCCAATCCACAAGGAACATCTGCAAAGGCTGCTTTGCAACGCCTTCAAGTTTATGATTCACAGCTGTGGAGGCTCTCGGAGAATTGACCTGCCCCTTCACCTAGGCATGGTCCTTAACAAGTAGGTGTTTCTGGGAAACGAATGTGAACTATCTGCATTTTTGTTTTTCTTCCCGGGTTATTTATACCTTCTGAATCCAATTCTCCCTATGCAACAAGAGAACTGTTCGGTTCTGCAAACATATATTGTATCTAGGATATACTGCAACATATCCAACATATAAAGGACTGCTTGCCATCTAGGGGAGGGGGTGGAGGGAGGGAGGGGAAAAAAATTGGAACAGAAACGAGTGTCAATATAAAGTAATTATTAAATAAAAATTAAAAAAAAAACGAAAAAAAAAAACAAGTAGGTGTTTAATGAATCTTTTCTTCTGTCCCTCCAATAATGCAGATTATAACCTAGACATCCTATTCATGTTGTCTTGAAAGTTCATTACAAGTTTGCTTTCTTTGCTTTTTCCTCACATTTTGAGGCTACCATCAAGATGCTCAGGTTGTTCATTTATCCCTCCTAGCCATCACCTTATGACCAGTCCACCCTCTCTTTCTGATATAGCATCCTCTACTATCAATTGGGGAATGGCTGAATAGGTTATGTATGTAATGGAATATTATTGTTCTATAACAAATGATGAGCAGACTGAGTTCAGAAAAGCTTGGAAAGACTTACATGAACTGATGCTGAGTGAAGTGAACAGAATCAAGAGAACATTGCACACAGTAACAAGATTATGTGATGATCAACTGTGATGGACTTGACTCTTTCCAACCATGTGGTGATTTAAAGAAATTCCAATAGATTTGGGATGGAAAATGCCATCTGCATCCATAGACAGAACTATGGAGACTGAATGTAGATTGAAGTATAGTGTTTTAAACTTTTTTTGTTGTTGTTTCTTTGCTTGTATTTTTTCTTTCTCATGGGCTTTTTCCTTTTGATCTGATTTTTTTGCACAACATGATGAATATAGAACTATGTTTAAAAGAAGTGCATATGTTTAACCTATATTAATCTACATATTAGATTGCTTGCTATCTTGGGGAGGGAGGAGGTAAGAGAAGCGTTCCGTGAGAGGGCACCCATTCCAATTCTGGACAGTTATAATTATTAGGAAGTCTTTCCTTACATGAAACTTAAATCTGCCCAGTTGCAGCTTCTACCCATTTCCTTCCAGGATCAAGCAGAACAAAGCTGATTTCTCTTCCCTATAATCACTATTGTTAAGTATTAGAATTATAGCTGTACCTAGAAGGGATTGTAGAGACCATCTAATCCAAACTTATTATTATATGCATGTGAATATGTGTATAGATATATATTTAGATAAGGAGGGGGAGTGAGGGGAAAAGTAAGGCTCAGAGAAGTAGATAGATTTGCCCAAGTCACATAGCAAACAAAGTAGTCAAACATGAACTCCAGACTCATGTCTCCATTTCTACTATACCATGTTCATTATCTTATTACTGTGTATGGACCAGCCTGACTAACAATCCAGCAGCCCTGCTTTCTGGATCCCTTGATCATTCTAGCAGAAGCACGGAGGCCATCAGTTTCTGTTTGACTCCAATATTCCCCAGTGCAGAAAAGATCCCAAGGGAATCTCCCACAAGCTGTTCAAGTTGCCCCTTCTCCCGCTCCTAGCACCACATCGCTTCATTCTTTCTTCTACACTGACAATAGTACTGACAGGGTGCAGTCCCAGGCTGGCTTTGTAGCTTTGTTTCTCTTCCAGGCAGTCCAGTGTGCACTGCCTGCTCCCAGGATACTTGGATAGAGGATACAATCCTACTTGCAAGGGGTTGTTGTGAAGCAATGGACACAAATGGACTTTGCTCTTCTCGGCAATGTGATAATTCAAGACAATTCCAATAGACTTAGTGTAGAAAATATCATCCACATCCAGGGAGAGAACTATGGAGACTGAATGTGGATTTTCACCTTTTTTTTGGTTGTTTACTTGCTTTTTCTTTCTCATCATTTTATCCCTTTTGGTCTGATTTTTTTTTTGCATAACAGGACAAATATGGAAATATGTTTAAAAGGATTACACATATTCAACCTATATCAAATTGCTTGCTGTCTTGGGGAGAGGAGGAGATAAGGGAGGAAGGGAGAAAAATTTGGAACACAAAGCCTTACAAAAATGAATGTTGAAAACTATCAAATTCAAACATGAATTTGAAAAAATAAACTACTATTAATATAGCATTTTCTGATAATATCCTTAACTCTTGTACTTTCTAAAGCAGTTCACATTCAGCATGGCTCTCTCCATTGCCCTTTGAATAAAGATATTCATCTTTAGTTTTTCAGAAAGAGTTCTGGTACAGGTCTTGTTGCCATCCAGCACCACCAGTAAATGCTTGTCTTAAAAAGACGGGCCTAATTTATTATGGGAAGTTTGGGGTCAGTAAAAGTACATTGCAATTTCCTGAAAAAAATCCAAGCTTGTTCTTTTCTCCTTTTCAGGCCTAGTCCCCAGCTCCTTGTGCATCAAGATTATCTGTCTCATATAAACATGTGGGATATTTCTTCCACATACGCTGCAGTCCCCTGAAGAAACTCCATTTCTTAAATTTAGTTATTTTCTTTGACTCTTCCCCCATACCTAGAATTCTCTCCTCATTTCAGCATCCTGGGTTCTATGGCTTTTTAACCCTCAACTAAAGTCTTACCTTTTTCATGAAGCCTTTTTTAGTCCTCCTTTAATCTTGGTTCCTTCCCTCTGAGTCTACCCTTAATTTAGCCTGTCTATCTCATTCATACATGATTATTTTCATGTTGTCTTCCTCATAGAGTATTAGCTCCTTGAAAACAGGAACTGCTTTTTTTTTGGGGTGGGGAGGGGTTGGAAATCCTTTCTTTGTATAGAGGCTGATATAGGTTAGATGACTTGCCCAGAACCATGTAGCTAATAAATGACTGAAGTAAGATTGGAATTCAGATCTTCCTGACTCCAGGTCCAGCAGTCTTACCCACTAAGCTGCCTTCAAGACTGTCAAGAAGACTGTTCTTTCAAGGACAATTCCAATAGACTTTGTATTTTTTCCTAGTTTCAATAATATTTTATCTTTTCAAATACATGTAAAGATAATTTTTTTCTTTTCTTTTTTTATTATAGCTTTTTATTTACAAATATATGCATAGGTAATTTTTCAGTATTGACAGTTGCAAATCCCCAACTTTTTCCCTCCTTCTCCTTACCTCTTCCCCCAGATGGCAGGTTGACCAATACATGTTAAATATGTCAAAGTATAAGTTAAATACAATATATGTATACATATCCAAACAGTTATTTTGCTGTATAAAAAGAGTCAGACTCTGAAATAGTATACAATTAGCCTGTGAAGGAAATCAAAAATGCAGGCAGACAAAAATAGAAGGATTGGGAATTCTATGTAATGGTTTATAATCATCTCCCAGAATTCTTTCTCTGGGTGTAGCTGGTTCAGCTCATTACTGCTCTATTGGAACTGATTTGGTTCATCTCATTGTTGAAGAGGGCCACGTCCATCAGAATTGATCATCATATAGTATTATTGTTGAAGTAAATAATGATCTTCTGGTCCTGTTCATTTCACTCAGCAAAGATAATTTTCAACATTCATTTTTGTAAGACTTTGTGTTCCAATTTTCCCCCCTCCCTTACCTCTCTCTTCTCCAAGACATAAGAAATCTGATTTTAAATATGTGCAATTATTTTAAACATATCTCCATATTTGTCATATTGTGTCAAAAAATCACATCAAAAGGGAAAAAACCCCACATTTTCCAATAGACTTTGGATGGAAAATTTCATCAGCATCTAGAGAAAGAACTATGGAGACTAAATGTGAATCAAAGCATATTATTTTGCACCTTTTTTTTCTTTGGTATGGCTTTTCCCTTTTGTCCTAATTTTTCTTTCCTAAAATGACTTCTTTGGGAATATGTTAAAAATTGATTGTATATACAATAACCTATATCAGATTGCTTGCTTTCTTAGGGAAGGGAGAAGTAAGGGAAGGAGAGAGAGAAAAAAAATGGAACTCAAAATCTTACAAAAATGATTGTTGAAAACCATCTTTACTTATAATTAGAAAAATAATGTACCATCAAAATAAAATTTAAAAAGAAGACTTTCTTAAGCTCAACTTTTATAGTTTAGCCAGTCAATATCCACCCAAACTTTAAGGCCTGATGAAAAAGAAGATATTCTTGACAAATCACATTAGAAAGAAGACTTTTTCCCTGTAGAATGGAGAATGATTAGAGACAACCAGGTGGCACAGTGACCTGGAGTAAGCACTGACCCTGGAGTAAGGAAGGTCTGAGTTTAAACCTGCCCTCAGACACTCACTACTTGTGTGACTCTGAGCAAGTCACTTAAACCCAAGTACTTCCAGAAAAAAAAGAAACAAAAGAATAGAGAATGATGCAGTGGCAGATTGCATTGCCTGGTATATAGAGCTATAAGAGCTCACCATTGGCTTGGAGATATGAAGAACATTATGCTTCAAAAGAATGGCAAAGGGGGTCACATTCTAGCATTCTTCTCCATCACCTTGATGCCCTAAGTAGCCATACTATGTTAGATCTTTCAGTAAACCTCACTTGGCTATACAAATTGTGCATGAGACAAAGCTTTCCCTTTTTATTGGCTTGGTTGTAATGTTTATGTAGCACAACATCTATTTAGAAACATTGGTGGTAAATATTGGGGAATGAATAGGAGAAACTAATTGCCTCTCCAGGCTCTGAATGTAGGCTCTCAAATCTAGGACAAACATAGAATGTCAGAGTTGGACTGCAACTTATATAGAGCATTCAGTATGAGAGCTGGGAGGGACCTTAGTATACAGAACGCAGAATGTCAGAACTGGAGAAGGGGAAAGGGATGCTTTGAAAACATAGAACATCCAACAGTTAAAACAGGAAGAGCCCTTCAAGACCACCCTTTCCCCTTATTTTTCTGACTACAATGATTTGGAAATTCAGAGGAGGTAGAGATAATTTCCAGGTTGGAGAATCAAAAAAGGCTTCCTAGAGGAAGTGGAATTTCATGTGGACTTTATGGATAAAACTTTTATTATTGTCTATATCTTGTTTGTATATAGTTGCATGCTGTGTTCCCTATAGTTTAATATGTTAACTAACTGTAGAATAAATAGGAATCAGGAAGA
Organism: Antechinus flavipes; assembly: GCF_016432865.1. Taxonomy (NCBI): domain Eukaryota; kingdom Metazoa; phylum Chordata; class Mammalia; order Dasyuromorphia; family Dasyuridae; genus Antechinus; species Antechinus flavipes. The sequence goes on from NC_067400.1 coordinate 562,102,979, forward strand.
GGAGGACATTCCATATAGAGAAACTGTGAATAAAGGCAGGAAGAATATGATTCTGAAAAGGTAGCTTTATCTTCCTTTTTTCATTCCCCTTCCTTCTGCTTCTTAGAGAACCTCATGAGTGCAATGATAATAGGAAAATGGTCTGCACTTGTGATTTCAGTGGGATATGGAACTCCTGTGTTAATAAATTACCACTATCAATGTAGATTCACATCTTTTATACAGTTTATAGTCTCAAGAGAATTAACTAAAATATTAAGAAGTTAAATGTCTTGCAAGACTTGAAAACAGGTTTCTTCATTTTCTGTTAACTCAATTGTGCTGCCTTTTACAACAATAGTTCAAGTTAAACAAAAAATATACTTTTTCAGATTTTTTTTCATTGTCTCATGAGGCTGGGCACAGAAGTAATTATTATCCCCATTATACAGAGGAGGAAGCTGAAGGGAATCAGTTTGTCCAAGGTGACTCAAGTAGTGAAAGCAGATCTGGAAATTGACCTTTAACTCAATGTTACATCAGAAAGCTCATCTCTCCAGCTGTGTGGCTTAGTTTTGTATGGGAATATGGTAGAAAGGACTGAATGGTGGGCTAATGAGGCTACAACGGACTCTACAATGTCTCAGGATGGATCATTCGGATAGTGCTGGTTGTCTCCTGGATGCTTTCCCTCCCAGTGTTTGTTTCACCAAGGAAGAATGAATGAACCTCTGGCATTTGCTGAGCAAAAAGACAAACCCTTGTGTTTTATCTTTGCCTGGAGTAGCTTGTGTTAGGGGTAGATGGGTCGGTGGTGGAGTTGTTGCTCTGGCAGGGAGGGGTAGGGAGAGGAGAGCAGGAACTGGAGGGTCAGAGATAAGAGTCTGGGATATGATGCTTATCTTTTGCTCAGAGGAAGCCTGGTGGCTTCTTGGTGACTTGGTGGATTTCCTACCATAGGATAAGGTTTGGGGCCATGATAAAAAGGAGCGTATGTGTGTGTGTGTGTGTGTGTGTGTGTGTGTGTGTGTGTGTGTGTGTGTTGCCCTTCTTACAGTCAGCCTGGAACATGGTTACTTGCTCCTGTACTTCAGGACTCCCTTCTGGGACCTCAAGAGCTCAATGCTTCCTCCATTTTCCAAAATCTGGTTCCTTGTCAGGACAACAGTCAGGAAGAAAAAAAAAAAAAACTCTGAGCATGATTCCTTTTTTCATAGCATTCATAGAGCACAATTCTAAGTACTGGAGATACAAATGCAAAAATGGAATCATCCCTGCTCTCAAGGAATTTACATTCTAATGGGGAAGATAAAGGATTTCAGAGATCTTGATTTATAGCTGGGAAAACTAAAGTTCAGAGAGGGGAAGGAACTTGCTAGATCACCTAGTGAGTCAATAGTAGAGCTGAGATGATTCTCAGTAAGAAAAACAGTACAGCAGTATGAAAAGAATATTGAATTTGATGTCAAAAGTTATGGATTCAAATTAAAATGAGCGGTGTGATACTGGGCAAGAAGCTTCCTCTCTTTAGGTATTGATTTTCTTCTCTGTAAAGTAAAAGTATTGAGTTGGATGATTTTTAAGGTTTCCTTACAGCTCTGATATTCTATAATTCATCATAACAATAACAGCATAGTAAGATTTATGAAGAGCTTTTTATCAGTCCTATGAGATAAAGTGAATACTATTCCATTTTCCAGAGGGAGAAACTGATGCTCCAGTGACTTACAAGCAAATTTAATCAATGAATCATCAATCACCAAGCACTTATTAAGTGACTACTGTTGGCCAGAAATAATTTTGAACAAAAATATAATTGTCCCTGCTTTCAAGGAATGTGCATTATAATGGGGAAGAAAAAATTGTCTTGATTGGAATTTCAGAGATTAAGGGGGATGGGATTGTGCCATTTGTCTTGACTTTTGAATTCCACTGGACTTTGATGATTCTGGAAAAGTGTAAAGTTGATGATTTTGCACAATCCTATTTCAATTCATGTGCAAGTCAAGACATCATCCTGTGATGGCATTGGCTCTCTTTGGAAAATAAAGGACAAGTAGCAGTTTGTATTCCTGATGCTTAGTACAATTTGTGGCATATAATAAATGCTTAATATATGCCCACTTATTTGAGTAATCCTATTATATAACACTCATATGCCATAATTTATTCAGCCATTCTCCAACTGATGGGCATCTACTCACTTTCCAGTTTCTTACACTTACAAAAAGGGCTGCCACAAACATTTTTGCACATTTAGGTCCTATTCCCTTTTTATAATCTCTTTGGGATACAGGCCAGTAGAAACATTGCTGAATCAAAGAGTATGCACAGTTTTATAGCCCTTTGAGCATAGTTCCAAATTGCTCCTAGAATGGCTGGATCATTTCACAACTCCACCAACAATGTATTAATGTGCTGGTTTTCCCACCTCCCCTCCAACATTTATCATTATCTTTTCCTGTCATCTAAGCCAATCTGAGAGATGTGTAGTGGTACCTCAGAGATGTCTTAATTTTCATTTCTCTGATCAATAGTGATTTAGAGCATTTTTTCATTTGAATAAAAATGGTTTTAATTTCTTCATCTGAAAATTATCTGTTCATATCTTTTGACTATTTATCAATTGGAGAAAGACTTGTCTAAAATCTTACTTTCAAGAAACCTGTCCCGATCTTCCCTTAATGCTAGTGTGTTTCCTGTGAGATGATCTCCAATATTTCCTGTAGATAACTTGTTTTTATGTAGTTGTTTGAATGTTGTCTCCCTCATTATACTGAGCTCCTTGAGAGCAAGGGCTTTATTTTTGTTGTTGTTGTTGTTGCATGCTCAGTACTTATCACAGTTCTTGGCATATAGTAGGTGCTTAATAAATGCTTATTGACTGACTTGTTGACCTTTCATATTCATCAGAATTGCTTATATATGTATCCAGAACTTCATCATTTAGAGCATCACTTTTGGGGTAACATTTTCTGAGAATTTTAGATTATGGGATCCTTTGAAAGATGTAAAAATCACTGTGATTTTGAGACTATCAATGATCTCTGAAAGAACTTGGAAATTTGATGAGATGTCAGAGAACTGGATATGGGCAAAGATTGCTTTCGTATCAATCTAATATCTCAAATTAGGGAAGTGAGAGCACTCTTATCCTCTACAATTTCTGCAGATGCAAGCATATACCTCAAATCTCATGATCATTTCAGAGCACCACAATATGGATATCATTCTGCATATTAATGTTTCATTTCTTTGTCAGAAGTTGGTTAGCTTTCTTTATCATTGGTCCTCTGGAATAATGGTAGGTAGGTCATTGCAGTGATTAGAATTCTTAAGTGTTTCAAGCTTTTCCAACTTACGAATATAAACATTCTGTTGGTTTTACTCACTTCACTTTGTATTAGTTCATACAAGTCTTTCTGGGTTCCACTGAAGCTGTATTTCATAATTTCTTATGGCTTTCTATTGCATTGATGTGCCATAATAAGTTTAGCCATTCTCCTCATTGATGAGTATCTCATTAGTTTTGGGTGGTTTTTGCTACCCCAAAAGATGCTACTATAAATTTTTTATATTTATGGGTACTCTTTATCTTTCATCCAAGAGAATAATTTATATAATAACAATATTGTAAAGTCAAAAATTTAAAAGATTTATGAACAATGTGGTGACCAACCGCAATTACAGAGGACAGATATTGTAGTATGTTCCTCACATCCTGACAAAAAGGTGATAGGCTCAAGGTACCAAAAGGTATGCTTATTTCTTGGATGTGATCAGTATAGAAATCATTTAGCTTGATAATGCTTGATAATAAAGCTTGATATAACATCTTTTATATGGATTTTGTTTGTTTACATTTCAATGAGAGGGAAGTAGAAGGGAAAGGGAAGAGGGAGAGGTAGGGATAGAGTTGCCAGAACTGAAAAGATAGAAAAGAGGGTCTTTAAAATTAAAGAAGAAATAGAAAACATGGAGCTTTCTTTTTACTTGCATTTATATCCCTAGTGCTTAATATAGTACTTGACATATAGTAATTACTTAAGAAATGATTGTTATCTTGTTACCTCGTTGAAGAATTTAAAAAATTTACAGAAGAGAATGAAGGGAAGACCAGAAGGAACTTCAGAAAATAAGGACAGTTTTACAATTTATATGGTGAACTTGTTATATACTTAAAAATAAAAATACACTATATGCAATAGAATTTCACAGCTTCAAGTATATTCCTCTTTTTATGTTCTACCAGGTATATGGAAATGCTCCTTTCCTTTGGTGTTTATTACATTAGGAATATTAAAAAAATCCCAACAAAACCTTGGAATTTAATGGACTGGGGGGAAGGAATGAAGGAGAGAGAAAATCAAGAATGATTCCAAAGCTGGGAACTAGTTGAATAAAAAAGATGGCAGAATCCACAATAGAAATATAAAAATGTGGAAGTGGAATGAGCTTAGAGAGAATGACAATAGTTCTATATTAGATATATTGATATACTTACAAGACATCCAGGTAAAAATGCTCAGCAGACCCCTGATGATGCTGAATTGACACTCAGTGTTAAGGGACAGGTCAATTCTCCAAGAGCCTCCACAGCTGTGGATCATAACATCTGAAGGAATTGCAAGACAATCTTTGCTGACACAGGCGTTGTGGATTGGAAATGAGATAAATTGGAGGTAGAGGGAAGAAGAGAGAGGTCAGAAACACTATGGCCTCTCAATCAGAGAGATCAGAGAACAGCAACTGCTTCTCTGTCTCCTTGTATCATCCTCTCACAAGAGGAGATCCATTCTGGGTTGGACCTCTAGCAGCCACTGTCAGGTGGCTCCCATGTATTTCAATAGCTCCCATGTATTCCAACAATTTAGGACTGGGTAGTTAGATATGAGGCTCATTTGCATAGAGATGATAAATGAGAACATTAAGAAAGAAAAAGATATAGAAGGAAGTGGGGTTAAAATAGATCCCTGAAGTAATCACACACATAGCCAGGAAGAATATGGGTATTGTTGCCATTTTGTTTTTCCCTTCTCTCCTCCCTCCTTCCTTCTGTTTTTTTTCTCTCCTCTCTCTGTGTTTATCTCTCCATGACTATAAATAATGAGTGGAAGTTGCGTTGTTGGGCAGATTTTCACTTGATGTAAAGAAAAATTTGTTAATAATCAGAGCTAAGAAAAGCAAAATGAACTGTTTGCCTCTGGAGGTTTTCAAGAAGATTCTGAAGTTTCAGGTTGAATTTGGAACTTTATTTCTTTGGAAGTCCCTTTAGACTGTGATTCTACATTTGCAAAATCAAAAGATCTATATTTGATGAAAGTATATTTTCCTAAAGTAAAATAAATCTTGGTTTTGCAGATTTGGAAGCAAATCTCACTACTCTCATTTTACAAATGAGGAAATTGAACATCAAAGAAGGGGAAGAACTTGGTGAAGGTCATAAAGTTTGTAAAATGACAGGATCAGGACAGGGCCATGTATCCCAACTTCTGGATAGAGACATGGAATGCCAGATTAAGATTAGAAAGAGGTCTGGTTGGAAGACCTGTAAAAAGCAGGTTGTTTTCCAAGCAGTAGGACCCAAGGCTATCTGCTGTAAAGAACAGGAGGAATCAGTAGATGTCACTACAGAACCACTATCTGTTATTTTTGAAAACCATGGAAGCTAGGATAAATGCTCAAATGTGGAAAAGAACAGATCATAGAATCCTTCACTCTTAGAGGTGGAAGAGACCTAAGAGGTCACAGATTCGAGTTAATATCTGAATAGAAATTGCCTCTACAACACTTCCAGTAAATGTTTTGCTTGAAGTATTGCAGTGATAGAGAACTCACTGCTTCCCAAGATAGACTATTCCATTTGTGGAAGTTCTTATGAGAGTGTGAACCATCCAAAGTTGGAACTAATTAAGCCAGGTTCATCAACTTTCCTTCTTTGATAAAGTAATAGATTCCATAGACCTAAAGCAAATGGAGTCACCAGCTCTCTTGATTTCAGCAAGGTCTATAAATATTGAATCACCCAGTTATGAAAGCATGATTTTGAGCTTGATACAGATAGGTGATTGAGCTAATTTTGGTCTCTGTTTAAAATTCATGTCTGTTTGTGTATATGTGGGAGTGCAATGTATGTGGTAATGGCCATCTTAAAGGTGAAAGGGCCAGTCCTCAGCAAAAAGGATAGGGAACTTCCTTTTTCAGGGTCTTTCTCCCTTTTGTTGAATATGTTTGGGTACCCAGGAGTATAATTTCCCCAAAATTCTGTGAAGAAGCCACATCATACAGGAAAACCTACTTCTGTAGTGTGTGTGTATACGTGTGAATTATTTCACATCACAAATATCTCAAACATTTGTGATAATATTAATATCAATTAATATTGATGAAGTGTTTACCCTAAAGTCTCTTTGATCACCCCTTCCTTTCTTCCAGAGTGATTCCTTGTGAAAGAATGATCCCACCCTAACTATTGGTGGATACAGACTTGCCAGGGTGGCAAGCTAATGTAAAAACTGGTAAATTCTGATCCTGGGGAAACCTTCTCAGAGGTGGTAGAGGTTATAGTGCCAGTTAAGATGTTAGAAGGGGAGCAGCTAGATATGCATTGGATAGAATCTGGAGGACCTGACTTCAAATCCAACCTGGGACACAACACTTCCTAGCTGTGTGATCCAGGGCAAGTCACTTAACTCCAATTGTCTACCAAAAAAAGAGTTAAAAAGGATAGTAGAAGGAACCAAGAGAGGTGGGCTAGAAGAAAGATACATGGGTTTTCTCCCAAGATATGTTACTATGGCAGTGGCACAGGATGGGCTACTGTAAGGTAAGACCATACTGACAGGTTACAATGAAGCTAATTCCAGGAAAGCTATACCAGCCACTGATGTAGGGATTAATGGAATTTTGTGACAAGACTCCTGGGTTATGCAAATTGTATGTTATCCTTATGCTAGCCATCTCTTCATTTCCCCTAGCTGCACTCCTCTGTTCTTTGGGTACTTTTTCTTTCTCCCTTTTCAGCTTCCTTTTGAATATTGTTTTAACCCATTAAAATGTAAGCTTCTTGAAGGCAGAATTTATCTTTTTGCCTATCTTTCTATTTCCACAACTTAACACAATATCTGGAACACAATAGGTGTTTAATAATTGTTTATTGATTGATGAACTTTAATCCTTTTTTTCTTTTGATCTTTTTGAAAGATTCCACTTCTGTCTGAGATGTATTAAAGGAAAGGCAAGGAGGGTGTACACTGTAGCCTTATGTAAACTCATGGCATCCAAAGAGATCAAAAGGACTGAGTATGAGTGGGTGGATAGCCAAGCTCCTTAGAGGTATAGAAATATCTTTGGAAATCCCAATAAGGTTAGAACACATGGTCTTTCCACCTGACATGCTTATAGGAGTTAGAAATGAAAGGAGCCTGAATAACCAATCCTTTTATTTTTGATAAGTTTTATTGATATGTTCTATTTCTTATATCAGCATAATTATCTCCAATATCTTCTCTTTCCCTACATTAGAAAACTGTTCCATATAAAAATAGTATTTTTAAGGGAAAAAAAATTAGTACAACTGATAGATACATGAAAAAGGTTAAAAACATGTGCAATATGTAGCATTTGTGGACCTCTTACCTCCACAAAGGGATTGTCTTCATATTTGTTCGAGTCATGCCTGATCTTTATAATTTCTGTTACATTCACTTTCAATTTTTTGATGTGTAGTTCTTTCCATTTTTGTAGTAATTATGAATATTGTTTTCTTGGCTCTGTTTGCTTTACTCTATTTCAGTTTATCCAAATCTTTCTGTCGCACTTATCATTTCTTATAGCACAGTAATATTTTATTACATTCATGTACCAACATTTATTGATCCCTTCATCAATCAATGGATACCTGCTTTGTTTCCAGTTCTTTGATATCATAAAAAGTACTGCTATAAATATTTTGGTGTATATAGAGACATTCTTCTTATTGATAGCTTCCTTGGGGTATAAACCCAGTAATGGAGTGTCTGGTTCAAAGGGGAATAGACATCTCAATCACTTTATTTGCACAAATTTCAATTGTTTTTCCAAAATGTATGTATCATCTCATAGCTTCACCAATAATGTCTTAATGTGCCTGTCATTTTACAATCACTCCAACATTAAGCATTGCTATTTTTTTGGTCATCTTTGTTAATTTGTAGGATATGATATTAAACTTTTGAGGTTTTTATTTACATTTTTTATATTATTAGTGGTTTGGAACATTCTTTCATGTGACTTAATATTTTGCAGTTTTTGAGAACTGTTTGCTTATATCCTCTGGCCATTTATCTATTAAGGAATGGCCATAAATATTATATGTCTTTATGAATTGTTTATATATCTCAGATACCAAATCCTTGTGAGAGAAATCTGATAAAAGGATTCCCTCCCCGCATTCAACCATTTTTCCTACATGCACTAATATTGTTTGTGTAGAAGAAACTTTTCAGTTTCATATAATCAAAATCATCTCTTCTGTCTTTTGTAATTTCCTCTATTTCTTGGTAGGAGAGCTAGATGGCACAAAGGGTAGAGTGCCAGGTCTGGAGTGAGGAAGACTCATCTTCATGAGTTCAAATCAGATCTCAGACAATTACTTGCCATAGGCAAGTCATTTAACTCTGTTTGCCTCAGTTCTTCATCTGTAAAATGAGTTGGAGAGGGAAATGGTAAACTGTGGTGAGCTTTTTCTTCTCAAAGCACAGCCAGGTGATAAGAGTTCAGATCTTTTATTATCTCCAATATAGCTCGGTTAGCTTAGAGGTCTATCTCTCTGCTTGGTTCTAAGAGCTCCCTCCGAATGTCGCCAAATCCAAGGATTCTGTCCTTCAGCCTCTGCCTCTGCTTTCTTCAGCCTCCAACCAACACAGAGATGGAATGAATCTCTTGTCTCCTTCACTTGGGGCTCAGCTAGCTTTCTGGTGAGTCTTTCAGACCAGCTTGGTCTCAGTGGGGAGCGTGCAGGAGCCCAGCCACCTACCACGGTGGTGTGAGATGAAGATGAATCTGGTTGTCCACTGAACTCTCGACTCGTAGCTTCTTCCTCTGAAAACTCTTCTTCTGCCACCAGCCAGCCAAGTGGAAAATATATTCTTTCTTGCCTCGCCTCGGAGAGAGGGCTTCTGGCGTAATTTCGCTGAAATCTCGACTTGTAGCTTCTTCACTCTGAAAAACCTCTTTGACTGGCCCATTGAAGCTCTATTTATGCTCCTTCAAGAGAGGGATTGTGGGTTTTCTCCCATAGTGCCCTCTGGCCCAAAGAGCTTCAAGGGAGGTGTGAACTCATAAAGTTACAAAGTTTACTTTGTGAAACTCCCATACTTGTGAACTCCAATGAGTAAAGGTATGAACACAAGCCTTGTATTAATTAGTTCTACTTAGTACCTTGTTTCAGGTTCTGGCCCAAAACATCTTCTTGTAAGATTAGATCAACTCTAAGTAGTTAGCAGTTTGTAAGGATTCCAACAGTAAACCATTCCAGTATCTCTGCCAAGAAAGCCTCACATGGAGTAATGAAGAGTTTACCTGACTGAAAATGACTGAACAACATCTATTTTTTGTTTGGTTAAGAATCCCTATCTACCCTTCTTTCTACCTTTGGGAAACTGAAGTTCAGAAAGGGAGAAGGATTTGCTTGGGCTTCCTCAAGTGCAAATGAATAAAAAAGCACATATTAAGTACTTACCATATTCCAATTATACTACCAATAAAGATACAAATAGAAAAAGCGAGGCACTTCTTGTTCTCAAGGAACTCACTCTAAATTAGGGGGAAGATAACACATAAAAGAAAATTCAACAAGAGGGTAGATAAGTTCTAGAAGTTCTCAGCTTTTATAATCATTGTGGTTAGCAAGGCCAAGAGTTTCTTAGTTGTGGCAGTAGGTCAGATGACAATTCCAGGAGTTTTTAGGATTTTGAAGTTCAACAGATGGCAAGGTTTGGTGATCTTCCATCTCCCTGGAAAAAATAGAATTCATGATTTTCATTTCATCCTAGTCATGTGAGTACTCAGGCAGCCCAGACTAAGTTCTAGGAAGCCCCAGATGAATGAGGAGGCAAGTAAGTGATCAGTGGCAAGAACTAAAATTTGATTCCAGATCTCTGAGTTTTGAGTTACCATCTCTTGGTTGGTTGTTTCTAAAAATTATAGCAACTTTCATTTATATAGCATTTCAAGTTTACAAAGAGCTTTCCATATGTTTAAGTCCTACAACACTCTTTTGAAGTAGTTATTATAGGTATTACTATCATGCTTATTTTTATAGATGAGTAAACTGTAGATTAGAAAGGTTAAGTGAATTGATTATGGTTATACCTAGTGTCAGAGGCATGGTATGAACTCAGGGCTCCTGAGCTATTTATGAAACCTTACTCCAACTCTAGAAATGTAGGCTCAAAAAAAAAATCCCAACTAAGATGGAGCCTCTTAGTTTTTAGACTAGTGTTTTAGCTATAAAACCACATGTTTGGTATGAGGAAAGGAAGGACACAGGTATTACTGATTCCTTCACTGAAAGCTTTTGGAATGATTTTGGGGATAGTGGTATCTTCAGACGTTTAGACAGTTGCAGATCTTTAGACCCTGAGATTAGAATAGCTGAATGATACCCTTTTAACAATCAGAGGTCCCCAGAAGGCATAGTTATCTGGATAGGTTTAGAGCTTTGAAGTTAAAAGGGCTCTCAAAGGTCTATGGGCAGTCAGAACTAGCTTTGCCTTGGAGAGCTATCCCAGGTACTGAACTACTCATCTTTCATAGCTCTCTGTGGGTCCATGGCCCAGAATCTTTTTATGTTTTCCAGCCTACAATTTCTTCCCACACTAAATGTCACCCACACTTTTTGACTCTTTTGATTCTTGACTGCAGCTGTAAAACTGGGTGTCAGGAGTTCTGGGTCCTAGTTCTGGCTCTGTCATTATGTAATTGTAGGAAAGTCACTTTTCTATTTGATGCAGGCTACTCTTTTGTAAAATGAGGAAGGACTGATATGATGGGGAAGATTCAGAGAACAATGACCAGGATGGAGAGATGCTTGGATAACTACTCTTTTAAGGAACTATTGAAGGAATGAAGATTTTTTTTTTTAACTTGGAGGAGAGACTTGGAGGAGAGCATGCTTCAAGTATTTGTAGAGATGTCAAATAGAAAAAGGATTAGATTTGTTCTGCTTGGCTTCAGAGTGAAGAACTGAGAGAAATAAGTAGAAATTGCAGTGACACAGATTTTGGCATTTTCTAACAATTAGAGCTGAACAAAGGTAGAATTAGTAGCCTTGAGAGATAATGAGAAACAATGTAGTATAATAGAAAGGGTACTGGATTTGGACTCAGACAAGACTTTGGACCCCTCTTCTTTTTATTCTTTTCTTTTAAAAATTTTTTAAAAAGTATTTTTCCCAAATACATGCAAATATAGTTTTCAATATTCACCTTTGCAAAACCTTGTGTTCCAAATTTCTCTTTTCCTTATCCCCAATCTCTCTCCCCAGGATAGTAAGCAATCTGATATAGGTTAATTATTGAACTCCACTTCTGAAACTTTATATCTGTATGACTCTGAGTCTCAGTTTCATCTTCTGGAAAATAGCAATCCTAATAATCATAGTTGCTTACCTAACGAAGTTAGAATGAAATGTAAAAATATTTTAATATGAATACTTTGTAAAAAGATTTACCATTCTATAAAGAGTCAACTATTAGTAGATTACCTTTCATTAAAGATATTCAAAAGATCACTTTTTGGATGCTCTAGAAAGAATTCCTGTTCAGTTAGAATGAGGGTTTGTATGAAGGTGACCTTTATTATCTTTCAAAACTTAGATTCTATGTTTTGCTTCTACTTACCGAGTTGCTGCAAAGATAAAATTAGATAATGTTTACTTATAAAGTACCTTGTAACCATAAAATGTTACCTAGATATGAGATAACATTTAGTAGAGAACACACTGAATTTGAAGTCAACAGAGCTGAATCCCAGCTCTGATTTACTAGTTGTACAACATTGGGCAAGAGGACTTTACTTCTCTGAACTCTGTTTCTTCACTTGTAAAAAAGAAACATAACAGGATACAATAAAGTTAGGATGTAATAAGTATTCATTAGGTTCCTAGGTTTGAATCCTGGTTTTAAAACTTATTGGTTGAGTGACTTTGGAAACTTAATTTCTAAAAACTTGTGTTTTCTCATGTATGAACTGGACAAAACAGTATGTGTATCACCTATGTCACAGGGTGGTAAAGAAAGTGCTTTTGCAAATTTTTAGGCAGTGTAGTCATATGAAGTATTATTTTAGTATAAGCCATTTTGTAAATGTTAAGGCACTGTTGAAATGTAAATAGATATTATTATTAATACTGTTATTGCTCATGTAGCCTGCTCCCTACCCCAACCTGTACCCACTCTGATCCCAACCACAATCTACTCTTGTGTCCTAGCCAAGACCCAGATTGGTAACCCTTTCTCTGTCTTGTTATGGACATTATTCACTTGTTTACTTATTTTTTTTTCTGGGAAAGAGGAATTAGCCAGAAGTGTGAGAACAATGTTGCTTCCTCCTGGGAGTGAGAAAGCAGAATTGGGTGGGTGGTGCCTAAGTTCCACGGGACCAGGGACTCAGACCCTCCATGGTCTGAATTCTATTTTCTCCTTCCTGATTTTGCCAAGGCTCTGAAGTGAAATTAATTGAACCCTTTTCACAGAAGGTGAAGTGATGAAGTCTAGAGAAAGGGAAATTTGATCAGATTAGAGGATAATGATTCTAAGCTTGAGATCCTGGACTGGATAGCTCTTAACTGGTTAATTTTCTGTTCATTTATGACTGAATATAGTATAATTCCTACTACCCTCTAATAAATCTCTTTGCTTCAGTCAGGATGGCCTCCTCCCAGTCCCAGATAATGATGTTAATGACCACACTTTACATTTATGTAGTGTTTTACATTTCACAGGCTCAGAGGAGGGAAGAAACTTTCTTAATGTCATGAAGCAAGTTAGAAATAGACATGGAGCCAGCAGCTTGGTCTAGTGTAGTATAGCTTTTGAACAGTCTTGGGACCATTCCCAAATCTTACATCCATACTTATAATACTTCAGAGTCTACCCTAAGTACTATTAGAGAGCAATATAGTAGACTTAGACTCAGAAAAATCTTCGTTCCAATCCCACCTCAGACATTTACTATCCATGTGGCTTTGGGAAGGCATTTAATTTCTATGAGCCTCAGTTTCCTCACCTGCAGAATAAAGGGGCTGGGTTAGATAGCTTCTAAAGTTCCTTACAAGTCTAAATCTATGATCCTATGATCCTACTACTTCCTTAAAGCTTTCCCTGACAACTCCAGTTGTTATGTGCTCTCTGCTTCCTGACTTGCCACAGCATTTAGTGTCTGCATTAACTTCCCTGGAGTGTACTCAGTCTCACACATTATCATAGAAGCTGTGACTGTAATGCATTGAGACCTATTTTTGTACACGGGTACTATCTCATAATTTGGTATATATGTGAGTCATATTCATCTATCTATCTACATATATTTCTATATCTATGTCTACATATTTATCTATCTTATCTCTATGTCTGTCTGTATACCTCAGGAGTTCTTCGCCTTTTTGTATATTATAAATCCTTTTGGCAATCTGGTAAAAAATTATGAACCCCCTCTCAGAATAATATTTTTAAATGCATAAGATTAAAAAATAGGATTACAAAGGAAACCAATATATTAAAATATGGTGGTTAATATGCTAAAAAAATCCCCTCAACAATCCTAGGCTTTGAATATGAAAACCTGACTGAATAGGGAATAATAATAAGCTCATTTATGCCAAGAGGACATCTAAGGAAAGGTCTCCTATAGGTAGCTGGAAATTTGAGTCAGGAGCTCAAAAAAAGTTCAGATTAAAGATATAAATATGGAAATTATCTTCAAAGAGTAGGGATTCCTAATCTGTTGGGTGTCAGGAACCCCTTTGGCAGTCTGGTGAAGGTTGTAGAACTATTTCAGAATAATAGTTTTAAATAATTGAAGGAAAAGCTAAATTTAAATTAGAAATTAATGAAAAAATATTTATTTTTCCCCAATAAGTTTAAGGTCCCTCTGAAATTTGTCTATGGACCCTTTGGGAATCTCTAGACATCAGGTCAATAATTTTTGGCAGAGGGAAATAGAACCATGTCAAAGAATGAGTTCACTAAGAGAGAAAAGGTGGAAAGAAGAGAAGGGGACCAAGGACAGATTGTTGGGGAGAACACATAAACTAAGGGGTTGGGAGGAAGATGAAAATTCAGTGAAAGAATCAGAGTTGGAGGTAGGAGAAGAATGAAGAGCATCTGGTTTCTCTGAAGGGAGGAGAGAGCATCCAGGAGTAAGGGATTTGTCCTCCTTCTATCTAGTAAGCCAACGCAAGAGAGCTAGGGAAGCACTAAAGTGGGGGGACGCCATAGAAATGGTAAAGTTTGCCTCAGCAGGTGAGGAGGAGTGGACAGCTGCTAGGATAGGGCCCTCTCCTATCTGCTCTCTTCCAGGCAGCAGCTATAGGCCTCAGTCCCTCCCTCTTCCTCTTCCCTTGTTTTTCAGCAGGTGGCACTACATTTCTAACTTTCCCAGCACATCATCACCCTTCCCCCTTTCAATCCTTCAGCCTAGTTCCCCTTTTCTTTTTTTGTTATTGATTCTCATGCTTTGGGGTCAGACTAAGAGATGTGAAAAGGATGCAGCAGAGTGAGCAAGTGTTGGAGGGGAAAAAGGGAGGAGAGAGCACTGACCCATGGCCTGCCTGCCACCCCATCCTGGAACTAGCTTCCTGAGAAAGCCTAAGCAGAGGATTGGGGCCATCTGCTCATGGAATCAGGTCTTAGACTCTCAGAGCTGGGGGAGGGTGTCTTTAGATGTGTTTAATCCAACTTCTAATCCAATTTAGGAGTCTACTCTAAGATCTCCCTGTCAGGGTATCACCTGGTCAAGTAAAGATCACAAGATATTCACAATCTTTTGAAGCAACTGATTCCACTTTGGCTGATTTTATTAATGAAAATTCCAGAATCTTAATGAAACCAGAACTTCACACCAGCATTCCTAGTTCTAGTATTGGGTTGAACAGAACAAATCTAATTCCTTACGGGATCATCCACAGATTTCTTGTGAAGGTCAAAGGACCATATATGTAAAGTTCTGTGTCATCTTTAAAGCACTATAAATATATATATGTATACACATATATGTATAATATATATGTATACTATAAACATATCAGTGAGTAATATCTATCTATCTCTATCTCTATATATCTGTATCTGATCCATACAAGGTATTTAATAAATGGTATATGTATATGTATATATATATACATAATAAATGGTATATATCTATATATACACCTTGTATGGTCCAGATACTGCACTAAGCGCTGAAAATATAAAGAAAAGTAATGACAATCCTTGCCTTCAGGGAACTTACAGTCTGAAGAGGGAGACAACATATAAATAACATGTATAGCCAAGCTATAGAAAGAATGGGCTGGAGTTGATCAATAGAAGGGAGACACAAAGAATGATTTTTACCTACCATGTTAACTCCTATCTGTGACTTCAAGTAAATGATTGATGGACATAAATGTTGCACAGCATAAAGTCAAAGAATGAGCCCTGCAGTCTCCACTATAGACTGTCTTTTAGACTGACATTGATTCCTTTACTAGTACAGGTCATTGTTAAATTCAAACAGCTTCTGTTCCATCCACCTACGCTATCACCCAACCCCACATTTCTTTGCTTGGTCTACAAGGATGTCAGGACAAACTCTGTCAAATGTTTTGCTGACATCCAGATATATTCCATTCTAGCTCTGATATCCTTCTGTTCTGCCAGGGTTCCAGCTAGTTTGTCTGACAAGAGGCTAACAGATGCATTAGAGGAGTGATGTCAGTTCTTAGTGATCAATAATTCCTTTTCTAAGTCCTCACAAGCCACTTGTTTAATGGGCTGTAGCCCTCGGGAATGAATCAGGCTAGAGAAGGGGGAATAATTGTAGGATGGAGGCAGGTGTGAGGAAAATGGGGAGGTTGTGCTATTGCAAGGAAAAGAATTGGAGGGATCCTTAAAGTGTCATAATGATGGGCAGATGAGAGAAATTGAGAATTTGAGCCTAAAGTTGTATTTCAGATTTCATTGCTGAAGCTGCTGCTTTGGAAGAAAGGGACTAGAATAAGCCTTGATTTCCTTCCATGCAAAATAGAATGGTAAAATCTCATATTCTACAAAGTCTAGATTGGGGGAGGGTTACTTTTAGGAAAGAGAATTAATAGAGCAGGAGAGGAGAAAAGTTAATAGTAGAGGTTGGAGAGGAAATACCTTATACTTTAGAGCTTGTGTCAGTTAAAGGAGACAGGAGTGATAGGGACAAAGTGGGAGTTGGACAGCTCTCCAATTCCCTTGGGGAAAAGGGAATCTTGCTCCTCAAGGTAGACTGAGATCCTCCCTCCCTCTTTTTGTCACTGCTCAAGGGACTTCCTTAGAGACTAGAGTTGGGGAAGGGGTTAGGAAAGTTGTAGGAGGAGGGGAGTTCCTTTAACTACTGACTCAAGTATGTTTTCATTCTTCCTTTCTGTCTGGCAATGTGGCGTAATGGGAAGTTGGGAAGAGCCCTGCCCCAGAGAGGCAGGAGAACTGGGTTACTGGCCTGATTCTGTTAGTAACTCACTGTGTTACCTCATAATATGTAATCATTTCTCTACACTGAGTCTTTTGCTTTCTACAAGTTAAAATGAAGTAGTTGGATTAGATATTTCTAACATCCTATACAGCACATTCCACAAGCTTGTTGTTTTGCCAATTTTTCTCCATTATTCTGTTTGTCTTCTTGTTTCTATCTCTTTCACTTATCTGTTTTTTCCTCCTTCATCTCTTTCCTTCTCTGTCACTTTTTGATGTGTCTCTTCCTATCTCTCTCCATCTCTGTCTTTATCCCCCTCCTGCTCTCTTTTTCTCCCCTCTTCATTTTCTATTTTGTTTTTTCCCTTTTGCACTGACTCAGAGTCTCAGGAATACTTAAGTGACAAAAGAAAAATGATTCCCTTCTGCCAGGGTTATTAAAATCATGTTCTACAATTTAGCCTGCAAAAGGAGCCCCAGCTAATGACAGATGATGAGGTTTGATCTTCTCCACAGCCAGGAGTGCAGTAATAGGGATCAGCCTCCAGGATTGCTGCTGATTCCTCAAGGCCCAGCAGCAAGAAAATTCTTTTTTTGCTTTGCAAATCACCTCCCTTCCTGTTTGAGTCCAATAAAGTTTCAGTCAACTAAGGTGCTGAAGGTGGAAGTGTTATGGGGGATTCGAATGGGGAAAGAATCACTGATAATGTAGGTTGCTGGAGTCAGTGATATTCTAGGCTGGGGTAACTACTGACATTCTGGGCTGAGAGAACTATTGGTTTTCCAATTTAGGGAAATCACAGATGGGCAGGATATTCTAGGTTGTAGGAACCACTGAAGCTCTTTGTGGACTGTTCTAAGTTAGAGGGAATCACTTATATTTTGATCTGGGGTAACAATTATTGTTCAGAAGATAGGATAGTAGAGCTGTTGGACAGAGACAGCAGTTTCTGTAATGGCTCCAATAATAATACCTACCCCTCTTTAACCTTGCAGCTGGCTGCAAGGAGTTAATAAAAACAGGGAGAATTAGAACCTCTGAGGAGGGGTTTGTTATGGAAGGGTTGTTTTTGATGTTTGTGTGTGTGCATGTGAGAGAAACAGAAACACACACACATAAAGAAAGAGACAGAGAAAGACCACAGGGAGACAGAAACATGGAGATTGAGAGACAGAGAGAGACACACAGACAGAGACATAGAGAAAGATACATGCAGAGACAGAAACACACAGAGAGACAGAGACATAGAGAGGGACAGAGAAAGAGACAGAGATAGGCACAAAGAAATGGAAACAGAAAGAGAGAATAGAGACACATAGAGAGAGATAGAGATAAACAGAGACTGAGACAGAGAGAAAGAGAGGAAGAGAGATAGAAAGACAAGAGAGTCAGAGAGAGATAGACCAAGAGAGATAGACAGCAAAGGATGGAGATAAGCAAGTGGAACTTTTTTTTGCAGCAGCTTTGAGGGTTCTGGTGAGCCTAGGTGATAATCCCTGGGCATCTCAGTGTTTCCCTCTGTTAAGAGTATCCCTAAAGCAAAGTTTGTGCACTGGGTCATGCGGATAATTCCTGAGCTTTGGGGCACACAGAACATTGAAGATCCAGATAATGATGGCTGTGATATAAAGTCATTGACAGCTCTGTCATGACACCTATATCCTTTTATAGTCTCTTTAATATTCTATATTAAGGGCCATAGAACTCTGACAACAGACCAGGAAGCTCCTACTATTTGGGGGCCTCTGGGTACAAGAACAGGAGAGGGAGATGGGAGATGGGAAATAGATGTTTTTCTTTGCCACAAAATAACAATCTTTGATCAATTGTGTTTCAAGCCCACTTAGAATAGAGCAAAAATAGAGGCACAAGCTACAGCAAAAAGTGTTAGAATCAGACACTAGTAAAAACATTCAAATAGTGAAGATTCATACAGGGAAATAGATAGTTGAGAGAATCTATTGAGTCTCTGGAGGCCTTTTATAATGTAGAAGGCCCTAGTCTATTTTTAGACTGAGGTTAGGGGAAAGGGTGAGTTGAAGGACTGGCTCTAATTTTTAGACTTCCAGAGAGGATTTCAGTGTGTGTGAAATTCAGTTTTTCCAAATTCTTTTGTCATTTGCCAAGGGTCAGAAATACCTTTATGCAGAAGTACAGAATGGGACAACACCTTATTCAAACTTGCATCATATTTTAGGATTCAGATTAAAATTCCAGGGTCATCATCTATGAATGATGCCTGAAAGGAGAGCTTGAAGCTTAGTATTCTGTCTGCTCATGGGGAAAAAGCTCCCCCAATCTCCCATGTCCCTCTGAGAGTTGAGGGAGTCCCTGTCCTGGGGCCAGCATTCAGAGCTACAGTCTGTGCAAGATGGATGAATATCTCTATCCCATCTGTATTCTATTATCTTTCAGTTTATCCAGGTCAAAAAGCACAAGATGAACGTCTGGAAAGAAAAAAAATATAATCTTTTGGAAAATTGAAAATATACATCATTGTTTGAGGCTGGGATTTAGGGAGGAGGCTAGGGGGCTCTTCAAACTAGAGTCGCTCAGGGCTTTCTCATTCCTGGCATGTTTCGTGGTTCCAGCTTCCTTCAGTGGAGCACATGGTCCTTTTATCACCTCTATTCATCCATAAAAAGACTTCCCTCTCTCTACTCCCAACACAGGTGGGTGTTCTAAATCCAGTTCTAGATCTGTGATGTGCATGCATGTGCACGTGCATACACACACACACACGCACACACACACACACAATAGAGCAAAAATAAAGAGGCACAAGCTACAGCAAAAGGGATTAGGATAAGACACTAGTAAGAACATTCAAATAGTGAAGATTCACATACAGAAACAGAGAGTTGAGAGAATCTGTTGTGTCTCTGGAGGCACATGTGTATGTGTGTATACACTATATAAACTATGGTTTTCTATAGTTTACTCTCTTCTTTTTGTCTGTTTATGTAGTTTTTATAGTATATATAACACACGTACTGGGAAGTAAATGCTTTCTGTATCTACAGATTATATCCTACTCTTACTATACTGAGACAAGGTTTTGGCACAGGAGACTGGAAGATCTGCACTTATAGAGCCAGTACTCTAATGCCTCAATTTCTTTTTGTTTGGAGTGATTAACCAGACCTGCTGAGACTACTGACCAATTGGGAACTGTCCAGTACTGACTTCATTATTAGCTATCACAGGACCTTGGAGGGTGAGAATGGTAATTAACAGAGTCATATCCTGTGTTCTGGTGAGCAAATATCTAGCTCCTTATCCCTGTGATCCAAACCCAGTCTTTCTCCAAGGTTCCTGATTTCTTTTGGAAGCTTCACCATTCTTCTGAAGTACCCAAGCTTTAAATCTCAGCAAATCTTTTCTCCTTCTCTCTCTCACCTGACATAGCCAATTGATTGCTAAGTCTTACTGATTCTGACTGCAACTCATCTCTCTGCAAACATAGTCATTGCTCTAGTTTTGATCCTTATCACCTCTCATCTCTGAATATTGAAACAAATCTCTTTGTTGGTCTTTCTGCTTCTAGCCTCTCCCTTCTCTAATCCAGCTTCCACACAACTACTGAATGATTTTTCTAAGACGCAGGTCAGGCTAGGTCAGGCTGCTCCTCAAAAATATTTATGGGCTCCCTATTGTTTTCAGGAAAAAATACAAATTCATTTTTAGCATTTAAGGCCCTCCATAATTTGGCTCCTTCTTATCTTTCCAGACTTGTTTCATTTTACTTGTCTTTTAGAATCTATATTTCCTTCTCTTTCAGCTCAGAGGCTACCTTGTATTTAAATTATCATTCTGTCCCTGGAATTGTTAGTGTTCTGAAATTACTGAAATTAAAGGCTCTGATTTAGAATCTCTGGTTTTAGTATCTACCTCGCAGTGTTTTGTGTGTGTGTGTGTGTGTGTTGTGAATCAGATAAATGTTTTGCAAACTTTAAAATACTATATAAATGCTAACTATTAGTAATAATAGAATTAGGAGGAGTAAGTCCATTCTTCTGACTACTGGAGATATTCCGAGAAAACTGCCAATGTCAGCTCAATTTCTTTATCTATGAAATGAGAAGCGTTTCAAGACATGAACTTCAAGATCCCTTTTGGCTTAAAACCTACGACTTTGGGATATATTGTAATGCTGTCAGGAGAGTGGTTTGTTTACCCAGGGCCCCTATCCTCTCCTTCCAATGCTGGGCTATTTCTTGTCCCTCTCCTTCCCGGCTCCATAAGGAATGGTAGCTGCCTCCAGGCTCTGCCTCAAGCAGTTCAGTTCATTCCCAGGGAGTCAGAGAGAGTTAATTAAAATCCCTTTTCCCAACAAGTCTGGTAATTAGTGCTAATGGCTTGGCTTCTGCCAATAAGATGAAGATGTTCCTGGTGTCGGTGGGGAGGGGAGGACCAACATCCTCCTTATCTCTTAGTAGCTCTTCAAGGTTGGTCAATAGGAACTTATAGAGCAAGGAAGCTCAGTTTATGAAGCTAGCATTTATCTGCTACTGGTTCAAGGAAAGCCGGGGTGGTTGGAGGCATTGCTGAGTGTGGTCCAAAGAGGGGCCATCCTATCCAGAGGCAGGGTACTTGATGAGATGCCCTCACAAGGGCATTTCTAGTCTTACAATTCTAAACTTGTATCTGTCTATGTTTCTCCCTTTGAATGGATGTATATAACTAAGCAACTGTATATGACACTATACAATATTTCAGTATGTTTTGATGTCTGATGCAATGAAAGGAAGTACAATGTTGGAAAAAGAGTTCTGATTTGGAAATCATGAAGACTTTTGTTTCAAATTCCATCTCTTACACTTAGAAGATATATGTCCTTAGGCTAATCACATCTCTGAGCCTCAGTCTCCTCATATATAAAATGAGATTAATAAGATCTTCAGCACTTTCCTTATTCGGTTGTTGGTATAAATGAGATGACTTTTGGGACACCATATATAAATTTATACACACATATCTCAAGTGAACTGCATATTTTAGTCAGTTACTCTGGGTGTGGATTCGTGTAACAGATATAGTATATGAATGGTTTTCATACACATATGGTTTTTTATGGTTATGAGAACTTCATTAAGAATTTCTAGGCATGTATACATTTCTAGTTTAGTTATTCCATGTATCTATAGATATGGGTAAATGTATCTGTATGCATGTGTCTCTATGTGTCAGTAGGAGTATTTTTTTGGAAAAAAGGTAGTATGGTGTAAAGAATATTGGAATGAGAGTCAGGAAACTTGGGTTTCAGTCGTGTTTTTCCTATTCACTTAATATTTCAATTTTCTATTTCTCTCTGGACTTCAGTTTGCCACCATATATATAATGAAGAGGATGGGCTAAATATTAGTTAAGTCTCTTTCCTCTTGGACCTTCTATTGAGAGATGGGTGCTTATGTGTATAGGCATTGTGTCTGGGTGTGTGCTTTTCTATGTGTGTGTGTGTGTGTGTGTGTGTGTGTGTGTGTGTGTGAGAGAGAGAGAGAGAGAGAGAGAGAGAGAGAGAGAGACAAACAAAGGAGATGAGGCAGAGCCTCATCCTTCCTGTCTGCTGACTGACACCCCTTGCAAATAAATGTGACAATGAAATATAGTCCTGGAATTGCTTTGGATGCTCCGTCAAGCAGGCGGCACAGAATAGGTGAAGCTGTAAAGTGTTCCCTAGGGAGACACCTCCAGCTGAGTGACAGCCTCCTCCCCCTGTTCCCCCCTCCCCACGCTGGTGCTCACCCAGGCAGTCTTGAGCTCCTGCCTGCCTATTGCCATCTCTCCTGCTGGGTCTCACTGCCTCAGGTCTCTGGTTCTTCCCCCTTCTCTTTTTCAGTCTTTTTGCCTCTCCATCTCCCTTCTCCTTTCACATGCATGGTCTACATCCGTGAAGAATCACAAAAACCTGGACTGTTAGTGTTCTAAGAACCCTTAGCATCTCATTTCTTAGAGAAATTTGAGAGAGGAAAGGGCTTATTCAGAGTTCACAGTGGGCAAGAAGACAGCTGAAGCTACTGTTATTTTTACTATTTTTACTAGCTAGCATTTATATAATTCTTTAAGGTTTGCAAAGTACTTTACAAATATGTCATTCTCACAAAACCATGCAAGGTAGGTACTAGAACTCAGATGTCCTAATTCAGAATTCAAGGCTCCTTTAAAAATTTTTTTATTACTTTTTTATTTAATATTTTCTTCCAGTTACATTCAAAACAATTTTTTACATTTTAAAAAAAAATTTGAGTTCTAAGTTTTCTCCCTTATCCCCATCTAGAATTAAGAAACCACATGTGAAGTTATGTAAAACATTTCCATAAAAGTCAAGTTGTAGAAAAAAACATAGATCTTCCATCCTAATGAAACTAAAAATCTTCAAGAAAAATTAAGTTTAGAAAAGAGAGAGATAGAGAAAGAGAGAATACTTCAATCTGTATTCAGACACAATCAGTTCCTTCTTTGGGTATGGATAGGATTTTTCATCATAAGTCTTAGTTGTGGATGATTATACTACGGAGAATAATACCAAAATTATTTACAGCTTGTCATCCAGAACATTGCTATTACTTTGTATTATAATACATTTCATTTTGCTTGCATTCATAGGGGACTTTCCAGGTTGCTGTTTTTTTTTTCTGGGAGCATCCTGCTCATCATTTCCCATAGAACAATAATATTCATCCCAAACACATACCATAGTTTATTGAGCCATTTCCCAATTGATGGGCATCCCTTCAATTTCCATTTTTTTTTGCCCTGAGAAGAGAGTTCCTATAAATAGTTTTTGGTCATATAAGTCATTTTCCTATTTTTAAAAAATATCTTTTGGTATTCATGCATAGTAGTGGTGTTGTTAGGTCAAAGGATATGCATGAATTTATAGCCCTTAGTTACAGATCATATCTTTTGATCATTTACCAAGGAAAGCATGACTCTTTTTTTGGGTAAATTTAACTCAGTTTCCTCTGTGTTTGAGAAAAGAGGCCTTATCAGAGAAACTCTTTTTGAAATTCTTTTTACAATTACTATTGCTAACTATATGTCCCCCTATTTATTTTCTCTTTCCTTTCACCTTGTCCCCCTCAAAAATGTTTTGGCAGTGACCAATCCCTTCCTCAACATATCCTCTCTTTGATTACCTTCCTCCTCTTCCCATGGGAAATGGGATCATTCCCCTCCTATTTTTCTGCAAGATAAATCCATATTGAGTATTATGTTATTTCCTCTCCCTGCTCCATCCCCTTAAAGGCTCCTTTTTTAAAATAAAGCTTTTTATTTTCAAAATATATGCATGGATAATTTAACAACATTGACTCTTGCATACATGACCTTGTGTTTCAGATTTTCTTCTCCTCCCACCCCTCCCCTAATTGTCAAGCAATTCAATATATGTTAAACATGTTAAAATATATGTCAAATCCAATATGTATAAACATATTTATATAATTCTCTTGCTGCACAAGAGAAATAAGATGAAAAAAAGAAAGTAAATGAGTAAGAAAACAAAATGCAAGTGAACAACAACAAAAAGAGTGAGAATGTTATGTCGTGATCCACATTCAGTTCCTACAGTCCTCTCTCTGAATGTAGATGGCTCTCTTTGTCACAACATCATTGGCATCAATTATCTCTTTGTTGGAAAGAGTCACATTCATCAGAATTGATCATTGTATAATTGCCATGTACAATGATTTCCTGGTTCTGCTTATTTCACTTAGCATCAGTTCATGCAAGTCTCTCTAGGCCTTTCTAAAATAATTTTTTATGATTTTATTATAATCTGCTGATCATTTATTATAGAACAATAATATTCCATAACATTCATATACCATAACTTATTCAGTCATTCTCCAACTGATGGGCATCCACTCAGTTTCTAGTTTCTTACCACTACAAAAAGAGCTGCCACAAACATTTTTACACATATGGGTCCCTTTTCTTTCTTTAAGATCTCTTTGGAATATAGGCTCAGTAGAAACATTGCTGGGTCAAAGGGTATGCACAATTTGATAATTTTTTGAACATAGTCCCAAATTGCTCTCCAGAATGGCTGGATCCATTCACAACTCCACCAATAATGTATTAGTGTCCCAGTTTTCCCATATCCCCTTCAACATTCGTCCTTGTCTTTTCCTGTCATTTTAGCCAATCTGAAAGGTGCATAGTGATATCTCAAAGTTGTTTTAATTTTCATTTCTCTGATCAATAATTTAGAGCACCTTTTCATAGGATTAGAAATGATTTTAATTTCATCTGAAAATTGTTTTCATAACATTTAACCATTTATCAATTGGAGAATAGCTTGCATTCTTATAAATTTGAGTCAATTCTCTATATATTTTAGAAATGAAACCTTTATCAGAACCCTAAAATATAGAATTTTATTTATTGCTTCCCTTCTGATCTTGTGTGCATTAGTTTTATTTGTACAAAAACTTTTTAACTTGATATAATCAAAATTATCTATCTGGTGTTCAATTATGAATTCCAGTTCTTCTTTGGCACAAATTCCTTCCTTCTTCACAGATTTGAGAGGTAAACTATCCTATGTTCCTCTAATTTGCTTATAATATCACTTTAAATCACGAACACATTTAGATTTTATCTTGGTATGTGGTGTTAGGTGTGGGTGGAGTCCTAATTTCTTCCATACTAGTTTCCAATTTTCCTGCAGTTTTTGTCAAATAGTGAGTTCTTATCCTAAAACCTGGGGTCTTTGGAGTTGTCAAACACTAGATTGCTATAGTTATTGGAAGGCTCCTTTTAAGACATCTATGTATATTCTAGTTATGTAGCTAAGTACATTTGCATCTGTGAACTCATATTAATTTTCCTACTTATCAATAGTATATTTTGTCTCACTTCTACTTTAGGATAGGCACATATTTTATTCTTCAGAAAAGAGACCTTTAGGTCAAGAATCATTTCTTTCCTTCAGACATGACTCTCTGACTAATAGATTGCCCGAAAGAAGGAGGAAGAAAAAAGATAAAGAAGTAGTAGAAGGAAGGAGGGGGGTACTGAGAAATAAATGAGGAGAGATGAAGTGGAGGAGAATTTGTGCTTTTCTTTATTTAGATGTTGGAAAGAGAAAGAGAGAGAGAGAGAGAGAGAGAGAGAGAAGAGAGAGAGAGAGAGAGAGAGGGAAAGAGAGAGAGAGAGAGAGAGAGAGAGAGAGAGAGAGAGAGAGAGAGAAAGAGAGAGAGAGAGAGAGAAGAGAGAGAGAAAGAGAGAAAGAGAGAGAGATGGAGTTATTAATCACTTAATCGTGTTTGCCTCAGTTTCCTCATCTGTAAAAAGAGCTGGAGAACCAAATGGCAAACCACTCCAGTATATTTACCTAAAAAAATTCCAAATGAAGTCACCAAAAGTCTAATACGAATTTAAAATTACTAAAAAACAACAAAAAATCTGAGAGAAAAGACTCATGCCTGCAAGAGAATGATCAGTTTCACTGTGCTACCCCTGACCCCTACTATCATCTGACCTGATCTATATATTCCACACCTTTTCCCCTGAACTGATCTGGAAAACCTGAGTTTGGTGAACTGATGTTACCCTAACCTGTCAGACCAGATATGGGCTTCAGCACCATGAATAGCTCCACGATCCTCAGAATTCCTTCTTCTTCCCATAGTCTACCTCCTGCCTTCTACTCTCACTTCCTCTTGTCTCCTCTCCACGTTCACAATAGTGATGACATTTATATAGCGTTTTGAGATTTACAAAGCATTTTATGTGTATTTTGATAGTATTTGATCCACTCTGATCCTTTGACAACCCTGAGGATAGATAGTAACAGGTATTATTAGTAACAATCTCTCTTCTCCCTTCTCTCTCTCTTTCTTCTTGTTTCTCTACTTCCCTTCTCACTTGTCCAATTCCTTTTTCTTCTTCCTCCTCATCCCTTCTCTGTCCTCCTCCTCTTTTCCTTTTCCTCATCCTCTATTCTCCTCCTTACTTATGTTCCTTCCTCCTTTCTCCTCCCTTGTACCTCTTCATCTTCCTCTATCTTCATCATTTCTTTCAGCACAGTAATATTCCATCACTTTATATATATATATATGTCATAATTTGTTTAGCCTTTTGGGTTTATCCTCAGCTTCTGTTTTTTTGCCACAATTAAAAGCGTTACTGTGAATATTTTTGTACATATGGGGTGTTTTCCCTTTTTGGGGTATATGTGACAGACTCTTTTCATCATCTTATCTGATTTTCCATACTTGAGGAAGTAGGGTGTATAGTTTGACTGGTCCTTTGATTTCTTTAAAACTCCTGTTTTAATTCAGCACATTCCTGGTTGCTTGATTTGTGCAGACAGCCAGACACCATGGATAATGATCATGGACATGAAGATCATCATAATAGCTTCCATTTCTCCAGGGCTTTAAAGTTTAAAGGGTTCATAACAGCTCTGTGAGATAGGCAGAACAGATGTGATTTTTTTGTTTTACAGATGAGGAAACAGATGAATCAGAGAGGTCAAGTGACTTGGTTATAGTCACACACATAGGAAGGGTTGGAGCTGAGATTGGAGTCACTGTCTGCTGTTGTATAAATTCTAGCAAACTTAACGAAGATGGGACAACCTGGAGACCACTCAAATGGTGAGTCCATTTCCCTGTGGTGTCCTAATGAAGGCAGACAGAACCCAAGTGATTGTATTAGGAGGAAGTTGGGAAGCAGGGTCACCTGGCACTCCCTCAGGCTTACCACTTGCCTGGAATGAAATAAATTGCCTTCACTTTCCTAACTAGTGTGACTTTTTTGTCCATCTTTGAAGACTGAAAAATCTTGTCCTGGCCCCACTTCAGCTCCACTCAGATCTAGTGAATAGTGTTGTCTCTTCCATCTGAAAGTGAGCTCCTTGAGAGCAAGCATTATCTTTCACCTTTCTCTATATCCCTAGTGCTTAACACAGTGCCCAGCATATAATAGGCACTTAGTAAATATTTGCTGAGTGCTGTGAATGAATCTTTAGCTATAATCCTGTTTACTTTTCTGCTTTTTCCTGCCTCTGGTTCCTTCCAGCTAATCCCTAGTTACATCTGCCCTCTAGTATTATCAGATTGTTTCACAAACTTGAGTTTCATCAGTGCTCCATCTTCCCTAATATTCTTCCTCATCTATTTTTAGGACAGGATGGAGCTCGATCTATACTATGAACACTACCCAACTCATATTCTGATACTGACCCAGGCCTTATAGGGTAGGACAAACCTATGCCTTCTGATGCTTAGTCCAGGACTTGCATGTGAAAGATACATTAATTCTTTCCCATAGGTGCTAGTTATCTCTCCCTCTTCTCTGTCTCTTTTTCTGTCTCTGTCTCTCTGTCTCTCTCTCTGTCTCTTTCTCTGTCTCTGTCTCTCTATCTCTCTCTGTCTCTCTCTCTGTCTCTGTCTCTGTCCCTCTTGCTTTCCTCTGTCTTTATCCCTCTGTCTCTCCCTCTCTTTCTCTATGTCCTTCCTCTCTCTCTCCTGTCTTCTCTCTGTTTGAGTGTGTGTGTGTGTGTGTGTGTGTGTGTCTCTCCTTTCTCTCTGTCTTTGTGTGTGTGTCTATCTCTTTTCTCCCTCCTCTCTCTCCCCCACTCTTTCTCTCTTCCTCCCCTTTTTCTTCCTGTCTCTCTCTCCTCTGTCTCTTTCTCCCTGTCTTTGTTTCTCTCTCTATCTCTCTCTCACACAAAGAGATTGGGCTTAGAACCAGAAGGTTCTAATACTGCTTTTATCATTTACTATTTGGGCAATCTTTGGCAATTTCCTTCATTTCTCTGGGCTGTGATCGTCAGGATCTCAGTTTTGTTCTCTGTCAAATGAGAAAACCGGACAACACAATCTCTGTGGTTCCTTCAGGGCCTGATCAATGACCTTTAGACAGCCACATAACTCAAAGAGACATGCTCTCATGTGCACATGCTCGGGCATATATTCAAACTCCTTATCTGGTGTGCATTCCCCTCCCTGCGTGCACTCTATCACATATGCTTTACACATTCACCCTCATGTCCGCTCACCCACAATACACACATGTGGTATGTGACTGAAGTATGAAGAATGGCCCAGACCCTTCCCCTCCCCTTCATCATTGGCAATGATTGGCAGTTGGTGAGTGCAGAGCTCAGTCTGCTGTGCCCCCACCCCCATCCCTACCTCCCCTCCCTCCTGCCTGTCTCTTTCCCAGACCCCCAGCTTTTCCACCCTGGGGGCTCTGCTGGACGCAATTTCTACATCAGCAGTCCTAGGGGTCTGAGGCTGGGACATTCACCCTTCCCCTCCCCCAGACCCTTGTTCCCAGTCAGGGAAGTTGAGTAAGAGGAATATAATTGAATTCCTAAACATTAACAAGTCAATCACTGTGCCTGTAATGAGTCGTGAGTAATCTTGACGTGCGTGTTAATTAAATAGCTGTCCTGGTTCTAATCCACTGAAAGTTAATCATTGGGGAATTAGGAGGTGTCAGTCGCGGGCACTTGATTGCTCCTCATGCTCCGTTCAGTTCCCTCCCTTCTCTTCTCCCACAGGTTCCTGGAGGGACCCGGAGGGCTCAGGAAGTGAGTGGGAGACATGGACAGGGGGTCACGACTGAGCTCCCTCCTATTGAGGGTCTGGGAGTTCTGGAGGATTTTGGAAATGGAAAGAACTTCCAGAGTTATCCAGTGCAATCACTTAAGCACGAATCCCCTCTGCGATAACCCTGACTAGCGGCCATCTGGTTTCAAGCTGACTACCACCAGCATGGGGAACTCAATCTCCCCTAGAGCAGCCTATTCCATTGTTGGAGAGGTCTAATGATTTAAAAATCTTTCCATGTGTTAGACCAAACTCCGGGTCCCTGTACCTATACCCATCAGTACTAGTGGAAGGCAATGTTCATGTCTTTCTCTAAGTCCTTTCCCCTTCCAAGCTAAATGTTCTGATCCCCACTTAAAGCTTAAATGGCCTCTCACTCTTTGTGCTGCCTCTTCTGCCCAAATGTCTTCTGAATGTCCTCCACCTCATCTATATTCTACCCAAAATGTGGTTCCAAAGCTTGAACACAATTCTCCTGGTGTGGTCCAGCCTGGACATTTCTAAATGAATCTCAGTCTGAGGATATGAAGGAAAGTCAAAAGGTAATCTTTGCCCTGAAGGGATCTTACATTTTTCTGAAATGTACAAAGCACTTTCTCCATAACAAATTTGAGGTTAGAAATAAAAGGATTTAAAATTCCATTTTAGGGGAGCAGCAAAGTGGCGCAGGGGATAGAGCACCAGCCCTGAAGTCAGGAGGACCTGAGTTCAAATGTGACCTCAGACACTTAGGACTTCCTAGCTGTGTGACTCTGGGCAAGTCACTTAACCCCAATTGCCTCAGAAAAAACCCCCAAACAAACAAAAACATTCACAGAGGACAAACCTGGGGCCCCAAGTAATTTAATGCATTGTCCAAAGTCATATAGCTAGTAAAAAGCAGAGCCTTGAAGGATTCCGTCTCAAAGTTCTCCCGATTCCACTAGATCAGATAGGAGGCATACCGGAAGAACTGAGTGCAAATCTGACTTAAGATACCAGTTGTGCTACTCTGGACAAGTCAGCTGACCCTGTTTGCCTCAGTTTCCACATCTGTCAAATGAGATGGATAAAGAATTGGCAAACTACTCTAGTTTCTTTGTTAAGAAAACCCCAATTGGGGTCATAAAGTGTCAGACTATGACTGAACTATTGAACAAGTTTCAAGAAACAACAAGTTTCTATTAGTCATATAGGGCAGAAAGCTGGTTGTTAAATATCTACATGTACACACAGAGATATATGTATATACATAGATTGATACATGCATATATATACATACATATTATGTGTGTATGTGTGTGTACATATATTATATATAAATAGCAACTTATTATTGTTCAATTGTATATATATATATTCTATCTATCTATCTATCTATCTATCTATATGAAACAAACACCTTACCAATAACTCCATTGACTCACTGATAAATATGGGAAAAATTTTATTTTATAGTCTTGCTAGAGCAGGTGTCTAAGTTAGTAGGTTCAAGAACACATCCTTTTATTCCCTGTCCCCCCAAATGCAAGTCCCTCCCCTGTTTCTCCCATTGGCTGGATACTACAGAAGTTACAGCCTATCCAAAGCATCTAATTCCCCCACATGAATGTTAAATTTCTAACCCTGATTACATCTCCCACTGGTGTTCACTTTATTTAGTCATAGTTCCCTATAAGTGACTATATTGGCAGTCCCTCTCCCAATTATAACTCCCATTCCCCACATTTCAGTGAGCCTAGCCCTTATTTTTTTTGCCTTTATTTGGATACGTATACACCCCTTCTACATCTACCAATAGTGGGTTTCTTATCCTAATTTGTGGCTTCCCTATATAAGTTTCATTTCCTTTGTTCCATAGCAGCTTAACCTTTAAGTTTCATTTCTTAGATTTCAGTTTCATTTTTCTGATTTCAGTTTCATTTCTCTGCTTTTCTCTGTTTCATTTCTCTGATTTTTTATGTAACTGTTAAAACTAAACCCTTGTCCAATTCTAACATCTGGCTACATACACACATATATATTATGTGACATAACTTTCAATATATCACTTATATTACATCATGTCATATTATATGCTCTTAAGGGTTAGCAAACTTATGACATATCCATTTTTGACTTGAGTGTAACAAGGAATGAAGGAATAAACATGTGCACCAGGTGAGCTCTGATGGAAGCAGGAGGAGAGACTAGAAGGACCCCCAAATGCCGTAAATAGGGGGACTCCTGGCAAGTGGAATGTGGCTAGAAGCAGAATTATGCTGGAGCCTCTTTGAACTGGCCAGAGCCCATTGTAAAATTTTCAATCTCTGCACTGAAATCTTAGAAAAAAACAACCACTTCAGAATACATCCCAGGTTATTGTTTGGTTGATTGTCTAGGCTTCAGAAAATGATAAGAGAAAATGTTAATCCTGCAGATTAAAATTATTTTGTCTTGGCCTCCCAATGCCCCCCTGCCCCTGGCTTTAGGAGGTTGTATGTTTTGAGACAAGTTGATGGTTCAGGGGTTAGAGTACTGAATTAAAAATTCCCTTAGACACCAGCTGGACAACG
The DNA here is from genome assembly GCF_016432865.1 of Antechinus flavipes. Taxonomy (NCBI): domain Eukaryota; kingdom Metazoa; phylum Chordata; class Mammalia; order Dasyuromorphia; family Dasyuridae; genus Antechinus; species Antechinus flavipes. The sequence goes on from NC_067400.1 coordinate 562,134,747, forward strand.
CTAGGCAAGAAACTTAACCTTTGTTTGCCTCAGTTTCCTCATCTGTAAAAAGGAGATAATAATAGCACCTATTTCCCAGAATTGTGGTGAAGATCAAATGAGATGAGATAATACTTGTAGAGCATTAAGCACAGTGCTTGGCACACAGTAGATAATAAGTAAACAGTATTATATTATAATATTAATTTATATTAATAATTTATTACAACAATAACTTATTATATAATTTTGTTATATAGTAATTTAATAATGTTATATAGTAATAATATTACCATATAACATTAACATAGCAATATATAATTATATTTAAATTTAATTAGCTAGCACACCATTGGATAAGAGCATAATCTTCAGCAACAGGCCAGCATGAAGCCATCCCAGCCCAGCTCCGAGTAAGAAAAATGACATTATTTCTGTAAAACATATTTACAAAGACTTTACAAAATATTCCCCTCACCAATAGCCCTATGAGATAAATAGCACAACTACCACCATCCCTGTTTTCCTAGGGAGGAAACTCAGACCCAGAGAAGAATGAAGGATCTTGTTCAATCATATAACCAGTAAGTGCAGAAGCTGCAACTGAACCCCAACCTCTTCTTCCCAAATATCGTTCTTTCTGTTCCACCTCTCTGCAAGTGAGCAGTATGCAGACACGATCACCTGGTGAGAACCCCTGCTGGGAATTCTGCCCTGGAGGCAGGCAGTAATAACTCACAGAGTATTTAATGTGGGCTTCAGCAGCAGGGAGGCTGCTGGTGATTTGAGACTAGCACCTGCCATTGTGCCATAATCAAATGTGGAGCAGAATCACAGAATCCTAAGATCAAAAGCTAGAGAAGGATCTTGTGGGGATCTAACCTAACTCCTTAAATTTACAATTAAGGAAACTGAGGCTCAGAAAGATGACACAAGCCTCCCAGTATCACATAGGTGGCCAAGTTGACTCATCCATCTGAGAGAAAGACTGAGGAGGGGTCTGATTTGGAGGACACAACTCCGTCGGTTTCCTTGTTAACGTGTGAGGGCACCATGTCTCTCTGGGGAGTTAGCCCAGTCTGGATATAACTTCTCTAAATTTCATTAGACCTGTCTGTAGAGTGGCAGATATGGCCCAAGCGGAAACCAGTGGACATAGAGGAACATGTCAATGATGGAGGGCTCCAGGATCAGCTGATAGGGCTGAATTTAGGGGAGCTGAGACCAAGTTTAGGATTTCATTTCTTGTCTGTACCTATTTTTTTCCCTCAATAGTATTATATTTTTCAAAACACATGTAAAGATAATTCCCATCATTCTTTTTTTTACCCCTGAGGCAATTGGGGTTAAGTGACTTGTCCAGATCACACAGCCAGGACATATTAAGTGTCTGAGACCGTATTGGAACTCAGGTCCTCCTGATTTCAGGGCTGCTGTTCTATCCACTGCACCTCCTAGCTGCCCCTCAACATTCATTTTTGTAAGGCTTTGTATTCTGAATTTTTCCTCATCCCTCTCTTATTTCCTCCCTTCCCAAGACAGCAAACAATCTGATAAAGATTAAATATTTTCAATCCTTTTCAAAATCTCTCCATATTTATCATGTTATACAAGAAAAATCAGCTCAAAAGGGGAAAAGACCATGAGAAAGAAAAAGCAAACAAATAAACAAAAAAAGATGAAAATACTATGCTTCAATCCACATTCAATCTCTATAATTCTTTCTCTGGATGTCACATCCAGAGACATCTCTCTCTGGACATTTTCTATACTACGTCTATTGGAATTGCCTTCAATCATCACATTGCTGAGAAGAGCCCAGTCATTTGTGTCTATTTCTTCACAATGGCCCCTTGCAAGTAAGGCTGCATCCTCTACCCAAGTATCCTGGGAGCAGGCAGGGCACACTGGACTGCCTGGGAAGGGAAACAAAGCCACAGAGCCAGCCTGGGACTGCATGCACCCTGTCAGTACTATTGTCAGTGTAGTAGAGAGAATGAAGCGATGTGTGCGGGAGAAGGGGCAACTTGAACAGCTTGTGGGAGATTCCCTTGGGATCTTTTCTGCAGTGGGGAATAGCTGAGTCAAACAGGAACTGATGGCCTCAGTGCTTCTGCTAGAATGATCAAGGGATCCAGAAAGCAGGGCTGCTGGATTGTTAGTCACTCCGGTGAGAAAATGAGTACGGTGTAGTAGAAAATGGAGCATGGAGTTCAAGTGCCGTCTTAGCTGCTTTATTTGCAGTGTGATTTGGGCAAGTCAATTCACTTCTCTGAGACTTGCTTTCCCCCATCCCTCTTTATTACCGGTACACATATTCACACCCATCTAATAATGGGTTTGGATTAGATGGTCTCTACAATTCCTCCTAGGTACAACATCCTATAATTCTAATACTTAACAATAGTGATTATAGGGAAGAGAAATCAGCTTTGTTCTGCTTGACCCTGGAAGATAAGTTTCAATTAGACAAATTTAAATTTCATGTAAGGAAAGACTTCCTAACAATTATAACTGTCCAGAACGGGAATGGGTGCCCTCTCACAGGATGCCTCCTGACATGCTGGGAATGATGTAGAGGGCATCCCTATGCAGATATGGATTGGCAAGTGGTGTGGGGTGGTGGTCAGAGTCCTGGAAAAGGAGGCAAGGCAACAGACAATTATTAAGTTCTTACTATGTACCAGGCACTGGGCTAAGCATTGAGAATACAAATACAAGAACAGAGAAATGCTTCCTGCTTTTAAAGACCTTCCACTGTAAGGGGAGAAGATAACATACAAAATGAAACTGAAAATCGGAGAGGGGGAATGGGGAGGAAGTATACTCATGAAAGACATGTTTATCAAAATCTGGAAAGTCAGAAGCAAAGGCAGGAGGGGAGGGAAGAATGACTGCCCTGGGCATACTTTCCAAATGGAGGCCCTTGGGAAAACTCACCAGTGGGAGAAGGGGGCCAGCGATGGAGGGATATTCTAGGGTGAGAAGTCCTGTGATTGTAGGGAGCCTTGGCTTCTTTGTTTATATGTGAGAGCACTAGGTTTCTCTGGGGATTTTGCCCAATTGATTGGATAAGACCTCTCCAAATTTCATTACTCCTGTTGGTATAGGGCTGCAAGTATGGCCCTAGCTGAAGCCAGAGCATATAGGGGAACATGTCAGTGATGGAAGGCTTCAGGCTCAGCTGCTAGGATTGAATTTAGGGGAGCTGAGACTAAGTTTAGGATTGAGAGTCATTTCATTTCTTGTCTGGAGCTTGTGTCCAAAGGATGTTTTAGAATGAGGAAACCCCAAATGCTAAGGCTCTGAAGGATGGTTTTAAAGTCTGGAAGGGCGGGTGTAACGAATCTTAAGGAAGTTTGTTCCTTGAATTCTGCCTTCTCTCTCTCAAGCTTGTATCTTTGTATCTGGAAGAGGCCTGGAGAATATGTGAAGAGCAGGAAATTTGGGGGATGAAATTGTTGTCAAGGTGATGGGGAATCCATATCCTTTGTCATGTGACTTCTCGTCATTCCCCTTGGGACTGGTGACACAGCTTATTGAGGACATTAATTTACATTAAGTTAGAAAGGAAAGGGCATCTTCTCTTAACTAAGTTTGGCTTGGTTCATGAGGTAGAAGACCAGAGTAGTGCAGAGGGCAGAATGCTAGGCAGCCATTCAAGAGATCTGGGTCTCAGTCCTAGCTTTGATGGTTATCATGGGATCTCAGAAGTGGAAATGACCTCAGTTAGTTACTCAGTTAGATAACTAATTGTTCCCTGCTGGGGAATTTTACAGTATTCATGACATATGAGTACCTGGCTCCTTTTGAAGGACTTCAATGATGGGTACAACCATAACTAGATTTCTTTTAACCTGAGGCAAAACAATAACAACTACAACAACAGCAATGGCAACAACAACAATAAATCAGTTTGGTGCAGTGGCAACGATGGTCACGGAAGAGGGAGGTTAGACTAGAAGAGGGGTTAGTTTGGCCCTCATTTTAGTGACAGTTAGGAAATAGTGAGAAAGGGGAAGGTGGGTTTAGGAGAGAATGCAACAGAAAGGTGATTCTGAGGGGGCAGTAGATATACAAGAGAATCTTGGAGTTGGAGGATGCTGTGGGGAAAAAGGGTATCTTCCCATATCTTTGACGTGGGGCAAAGCCCCTTTTGTTCAGCTTTGAGGATGGAGCATTCTCCAGAGAAATTGCCATAGTGATGATGTAGCTATTATTACAAATCATTTACAAAGTTCCTGTGATGATGAGTTTGATGAAGGCAGGGAAGGAAAAACATTCTCCTGCCTCTGGGTTTTCAGGGTTTCTCTGTAAAGGCACTGAGGGGAATGGATCTTCCTCAGGCAATTGGTTTCCCTTGATAATAATGTTTGGCAGTGATTATAGCATTGTAGGAGTTATCTACAGTCATATGAAAAAATAATCTAAATCACTATTAATTAGAGAAATGCAAATTAAAATAACTCTGAGACACTTCCTCACCCCTATCAAATCAGATATAACAGAAAAGGAAAATGTTGGGTGTTGGAAAAAATATGGGAAAACTGAAAGACTAATGCATTGTTGATGGAGTTGTGAACTGAGCTAAAGATTCTGGAGAATAATTTGGAACTATGCCCAAAGGGCTATAAAATTGTGCATGACATTTGATCTAGCAGCACCACTGTTAGGTCTACATCCTAAAGATATCAAAAAAGGAGAAAAGGGCCTATTTGTACAAAAATATTTACAGGAGTTCTTTTTGTGGTGGCTAAGAATTGAGGGATTCCCATTAATTGGGGAATGATTGAATAAGCTGTGGTATATGATTGTTAATGGAATATTGTGCTATAAGAAATGACAAGTAGGATGATTTCAGAAAAACCTGGAAAGACTTACATGAACTGATGCATCTTGAAGTGAACCAGGAGAACATTGTACACAGTAACAACAATATTGTTCAGTGAGGAATTGTGAATGACTTAGCTATTGTCAGCAACACAATGATTTAAGACAATCCTAAAAAACTTAATGATGAATTATGCCCTATATGCTTCCAGAGAAAGAAGTGATATTATTTGAATACAGACTGAAGCATGCTATTTTCAGTTTCTTTCTTTTATTTTTGAGGTTTCTTGTACAAAATGATTAATATAGAAATGTTTTACATCATTGCATATATATAATATATATCTGATTGTTTACCATCTTAGGAGGGAGAAGGGGAAGAAAAGAGGGAGGGATAGAATTTGGAGCTTAAAATTTAAATAAAAATGTTCTTAAAAAGATCAAAGATGACACTACTACTTCCACACACATACATACATACCACTTTAGGGATTATAAAATACATTAAAAACATTATCTCATGTAGGTCTCCTAACCTTGTGAGGTAAGTGCTACTGGAATTATGACTCTGATTTTATAGATGAGAAAACTTATTTTATAGTCACAGAGAGGTTAGAAGGTATATGTAGCAGACTAAATCCAGATGTATCCTGACTACAAATCCAGGTTTTTTTCTATTACTCAATAAAAAGAGAGATGGCAAAATTGAGTGAATTCAGTGGGTCTGGAGGATGGGAACAGATTCAGTTCTTCTAATCAAATCTTTAATCTTCTGTTCCATGTTGGTGTGTGTGTGTGTGTGTGTGGTGTGTGTGTGTGTGTGTGTCTTTTAGAACAGAGCTCCCTGCCAGGACCACCCATTGTCCACTGCCTGCTCAGGTTCTGTGCCCTGGAGGCTCCCAGAATTCTTTCTGAACCAAGGAGTAAACTCTGGGTAGAAATAGGCATATTCTGCAGTCTGATACTGAAGTTCCAGGATGGTTGATACACTTTCTGATTCTCTGATTCTCTGATGGGAGATAATTAGGAGTAATTAGTTATAAAAATGACAAGAGTGGGCAGATTGCCAGGGAGGTCCAGAGCTACCATGGAGACACAGGGGACAAAGAAAGCTTATTTTTTAATTTGTAGAGACTCAGCTCAATGTCTCCAAAATGGTTTTGTCTTATACTTGGTGAGGGGTCTGGGTGGGAGGTGATCCTGGGAGGATCTTGAAGGGGAGACAAAGGCTTGGGAGGTCATGATAAAGAATCTTTTTACTCTGAATGACCTATGTCTTTCTTATGGTCTTTCATTAACTATTTTCTATAGTGGGTATTTCAAGAATGCATTTCCTTTTTCTATAAAACCAAGGGATTCTGGGAAATTCCTATGGGGAAAGTAAAATTGTCAAACTGGGAAATAGTGATTATTATGCATGGCTATATGGGGTTAAGGGTTTCCTATTTACTCTTCCTTTGTTCTTTTTTTTTTTAATTACATTTTCTTTTTTTCAATCAGCAAAAATCTTCTTTCCTTCTCATCCTCCCCTTGAGAATGCTCCTAACTCCTTGAGGATAAAAGACACTCCCCACCTCCAATAATTACAAACATGTATAGTTAAGAGAAACTTTTCTGCTTTCCTTTGTTCTTGAGAGACTTCTGGACTGTTACTGGACTGACACAGAGGAAGAAGAGAATCTTTATTGGACTGACCCTTGTTCATCATGCAGATGAATAATAATGGACTTTGGGAGGCAGACTCCTGGGTTGTCATATGAGAAAAAGATTGAAGAGAACTGGAAAAGTTAAGCTAAGATTTATGACTGCTTTTTGTTGTATATTGGTGGCTTCTGTGGTTCAATTCTAACTTCAGTGACTTAGACTAGCAGTGGGAGAAACCAGTTCTGTGGAGGCACTGGAGAGCAGAAGCTGACTGGAATGGGATAAGATCCTTGAGAATGTCAACAGTCAAAAAGCTTGGTGGGTTGATGAGCTGGGGTAGGAAGACTAACTTCTTTCCCTATAAAGCTCCCAATTTCTTGATATACATTCTTGATATACATCCTCCACCATTGTATATTTTCTCCACAATCTCAAATGAGCATGGATCAGAAAATCTTCAAATCTGAGTGTCAAAAGGATTTTGAGAGACAATTGGGGCCAAGAATTCCAGATAGGGAATTTTAGTCATTGTCATTACGTTTAATGGTACTAATTGTCACATGATATTGATTATTGTAGTCCAGTGAATAAGGAGAATTTTTCTTTTCTTTTTTAATTAAAGCCTTTTATTTTTAAAATATATGCATAGAAAAAATTCAACATTCACCCTTGCAAAACCCAAATTTTTCCCTTTCTTCCCCCATCCCCTCTCCTGATGGCAAATAATCCAATATATGTTAAACATGTATGATTCTTCTGTACATATTTCCACATTCATTATGCTGCACAAGAAAAATCAAATCAAAAAGGAAAATAATGAGAAAGAAACAAACTTAAAGCAAACAACACCAAAAAGAGTGAAAATATACTATGTTGTGATCCACGCTAAGTTCCTACAGTCCTCTCTCTGGGTATAGATGGCTCTCTCCATCACAAGACCATTGGAACTGGCCTGAATGATTTCATTGTTGAAGAGAGCCATATCCAACAGTATTGATCATCATATAATTTTGCTGTTGCTTTGTACAACGATCTCTTGGTTTTCTGCTCATTTCTCTTAGCATCACTTCATGTAAATTTCTCCAAGACTCTCTGAAATCACCCTGTTGGTCGTTTCTCACAGAACAATAATGGAGAATTTTTCCTTAGAGGAAGAAGAAATCCCAGATGAGAGGTGCCATCAGAACTATAGATTTTATACTTTTAAATAATTTTGGGCATTTTTTTCATGAAATCTCCTAATTCACATTTAGGACCTAGCCAACACTTTTCAAGTAGATGAAAACACACTGACACAATGGGGCAGTAGTAGACTTTTGGATGTACCTGCCAGAGAGACCTTGATGAAACCATTTGACCCATGCTTGAGTATAGCACCACCTGTTGGATATTTTGCTCACAGGCTAATTGATATTATGACGGAGATTTAAGAAAGACGATACCTAAAGTGAATTAGACAGCTTACACAGGTGCACTGCCTTGAGAATTGCGTGGTACCCACCAAGTGCACACCATTTCACAGGTGTGATATTTCTGTGTGATCTTGACCAAGCCCCTCCTCCTCTCTGAGCCTTAGTTTCCCAATCTGTAAAATGAAAAGAGCTATACTAGGTAATTTCTAGACTCTCTTCTAGTCCTAAATCTTTTGATCTAATAATTTCCTTGGTCACATCGTGCCATCCCATAGGTTTTGTAGCCCAAGCTTTGTATGGTTCCCGGTAAGCACAAGGGAACAGCATCCTGATTGAGAGGGCTTTGTAAGAGAAAACTACTCTGAGCAGATTGAGTTTGAGGCGATAGCTAAGCTGCTCTTTAGCCAAAGTTCCCCTACGTAGTCTGGGTTCATGAATCTCTGCATCTCTAGGTCCCCTGTTCAGGGGCTGACTTCCTTTAGTTTTATTTTCATGAAAAGTCAAGTCAATAAGCATTTATTAAGTGTTTGTGATGAGCTAGTAGTTTATGGGCAGTTGGGTGGTGCAGACTTGGAGTCAAGAAGAAGGGAGCTCAGTTTGGCCCCTGACACTTACAAGCTGTGTGACTCTGGGCAAGTCACTGCTTATCTCAGTTTCTTCATCTGTAAAATGAGCCGAAGAAGGAAAATGGCAAATTAGTCTAGGGTCTTTGCCAAGGAAACATCAAGTGGGGTCACAAAGTGTCGGATGCAGGTGTTGTGGCAGGTATCGTGCTAAATACAGGCAACACAAATAAAAGCAAAAAGAAAAGGCTTTGCCCTCGTGCAGTTTATATCCAAACAGGGGAAAATAATATATAAAAGAAAACTAAACAGGAAAGGAGGGAAAAGGGTAGCAGTACAGGGATAAGGTAGAAACAGGGACCTGGTAATGAAATTTCAGAGTCAGAAGTATTGCCTGGAGAGGAATGAAGAAGTTGCTGACCTGCTCAGCCTCCGTAAAATACCCATTTTCGGATGATTCAGCTAAACACAGGGAGAACCTCGGGGTGGAGGGTATTTTCAATGTGAGAAGTCCAGGGGTGAAGTGAACTTCTAGAAACTAGAAGTTTCTGTGTCATGCATGGTAGAAGATCAGAACGCTTTCAATATCATTGCCTTCCATAAAATTTAAGTGTCCTGAGAGCCAGAAATGTTTGTAATTGTCATTATATCCCTATCACCTTGCACATAAAATGCTAGTGGGTAGTGAATGGAGCACACAAGGTCTGGAGTCTGGAAAATCTGCATTCACATATTGCCTTTGATACTCACTAGCTGTGTTAACATGGTCAAGTCACTTAACTTCAATCTGCCTTAGTTTTCTCATCTATAAAATGGGAATTATAACAACACTTACCTCCCATGGTTGTTGTGAGGATCAAATGAGAGAGCATTTGTCAAAAGCACTCAGCACAGTGCTTAAAGTAGGTGCTATGTAAATGCTTATTCCCTTCCCCTTCCTTTCCTTCCCTTTCCATTCTTTAGGCTGAGGTCTCCCATTGCATCCAGGGCCATTTCCAGTTGACCTATATCTGGTCTCTGGACCTGGATGGCTCTGGAGGGGAGAGCCTTGCACAGCCCTCCCTCGCTTAATTCCAGTTCACTTGCTGTCATGTTATCATCTCTCTGATGTCCTGGTCCTCTTCCAGAACTAAGGACAAAAATAGCAACAATCATTGGGTACCTCAATAAAACATAATATTTAAATTGTGCTTAATCACCCAGGAAATAGTCAGTCCAGGGCTTCCTGACTTCTACTTGGGCATTCTTTCTGCTATTCTTTCTGACATATTTTTATATCTCCACTCACTGGCAGATGAGCTTTCATGGGTGAGGGGCAGGCAGAGGGGCAGAGCAGGACAGAAGGGGAAGAGGTGTGGAGGAATATCCACAGGACATCCATCTGTGGGGCCAACTTGATTTCTGATAGGGAGACCTGTGGGAGAAGGCTCTTGCTTCACCTAAGAGTGGTCAGACCTGCCGTCCTTTGACTGAAGTATGTGAAGAGAGAAAATAGCAAGAGGCAAGAGCGGCCCAGTTTGGAGTTTGCAGACTAGTCAGGCACAAAATGTGTACTCAAGGACACTGGCTGACCCTTTGCAGGGCAGACTCCCGGAGCCCTGGCTTTTCCATTCTCACTTTGCCATTCACTCCCTAGTCATGCGGGCAAATCACCTCCCTCCACCTCATCTAAATTTGCTCATCAATAAGACGGGGAAAATAATATTTGCTTTACCTCCCTCTTATGGTTATTTTTATAGATCAAATTATAGCTCAGATATAAAACCCTTTATAAATGATTTGCAAAAGACTTACTTCTCTATGCTTATGTACACATTTACATAAAGAGTCACACACGTGCACAAGCACAAAATTAGCAAGGGCGGATGGACCTGTTCATACATGTGCTTATACATATGTGTGCAGAAGTACAGGTTCCCCCATGCATCTGTGCACATGGGAAACCTAGAGACAGATGCAAACTCTCTCCCATGCTTAGGCATCTGCGGGCACATTGACCCATCTGCTCTTTGTATGGACACACACTGGCCACGGCCCTTCCCACACCCAAATGGGGCTTCTGAAATTAGCTGTCAGATGTAGAAAGGTCTCACTTCTTGGCGAGGTTTGGAGAGATGTTCGTGTGTGTGTGTGTGTGTGTGTGTGTGTGTGTGTGTTTCTGCTTGCAGACGCTGTTGATCTATGAAGAAAGTCTCTCCAGCTGCAGAGTGAGGGGGGAGCAGAGGCCAACTCCATTAACTCTGCTGGAATTGGTACATTTGACACACAAGCTGCTCCAACCAGAAGCTTGCGCGTGAATAACGGGCTATGGGCCGTGGCTGTCGGTGCAGTGAGCGCTTGCCTCTCCCCATCAGGGCTTTATTCATTTTCCTGAAGCAACTTGTTCAGAGCATCTCTAGACGGTGCTTCAAGGAGCCGAATAAGCCCCCTTTTCTGAGGTCTCATTCACAAGCTACAGGGACCTTAGGAAAGGAATTCTTCGCACAGGGCTTCCCCCAAAGGCACTCCTGAAGCCCCCCTGAGAATTCTTAAACACTAGAGCTGGGGGCAGCTGGGTGGCACAGTGGATAGAGCACCATCCCTGAAGTCAGGAGGACCTGAGTTCAAATCTGCCTCAGACACTTAACACTCCTGGTTGTGTGACCCTGGGCAAGTCACTTAACCCCAACTGCCTCAGCTAAAAAAAAAAAAAAAAACACAAACAATCAGAGCTGTTAAGGCCTTTATAATACAGAATATCAGCAAAGGCCAGAATATCAGAGCAGTAAGAAACCCTAGAACAAGAAAGTTGGAGTTAGGGGAAGTCTTAGAAAGCAAAATCTATAATCTCAGAGCCTATACAATCAAATCTGGAAGTTTTATAATATAATTATAATATATAAACTAATTTATAATATATAATGATAAAAATAAATATAACTTAATTATAATTGAAATATAATGCATAGAACATTAAAATTTGAAAGAAATCTTAAAACATAGAAGGTTATAGGTAAATGGATTTTAGAACTTATATGAGAGCTGTGAAGGCCCTTAGAACGTTAAAGCTGGGAGGGCTCTTAGGGGCTCCTTCTCCTGGCCCTGAGGATTCTTTGCCTTCCTGCAGGTCAGCCTGCCGGAGGGAAGCCTGTGGGAGAAGAGCCCAAGGGGCAGAAAACCTGGCTGGGGATTGCTCCGCACTGCAGCCCCAATCCCCTCCGGCTGCTTCTATTTCTTTCCTTCCGACACACCGAGGGCCTGAGCTGGCCAGCTCTGGGAGCCCTTGCAGTTGTTGACTGGGCAGCCAGGAGCTGTTGGGGGTGGGGAAGGCAGGGTGGGAGGGGGAGGCCAGATGGTGGGTTTGCTCTATGGGGACTCGAGGAAGCAGATGCTGGAAAATATTGAAACTCAGGTCCGTGGCCCCAAGAGAGCTCCAGCTCCCGGCTCATTTGTCTGATCGTTTGGGAGGGCAGAGAGTTTGACAGTGTGTGTGTGTTTCTGCGTACCCGGGTGTATGCGGGCTGTTGTGTGCCCACTTCAGCGGGGTGAGGGGATGGGTGGGCTCTTGTGGAAGTCCTTGTGATTCGGTGGCGGGACGAGCACAGCCTTCTGCATCTATGCGCGCTCACGGTCCGGTTTTGCACACGTGTGCTGTGTGTACATGTCTGTGTGAACTGAAAATGTGCCCGTGTGTGTGTGTGTGTGTGTGTGTGTGTGTGTGTCTTTCTGGGGAACTGGTCTTATATAATGAATCCCCATTTTGCCACGCTGCCTCCGGGAGTTTGCATGCGGCTTTGCATGCCTCCTAATAGAACTCACCTCCCAGGGTTATTGTGATGATCAAATGCGAATATATGTCAAGTGTTTTGCCAACCTCAAAGCTCTCTATAAATGCTAGATGTTTTGATTGTTTTTGTGGTTGTGGATTGTTTTATTGGAGTCTTGTTGTTGACTCTAAGGAGAGAAGACTTTTCTCCTTTTGCAAACACGGAGACGTCACCAGGTCTGCCTTCCAGTTTTCCTTCCCCTCAGGGACTGAATACTCTACAACCAGTTCCCAAATTTCTAGATAATAACAATAATAAAAGTTTATTATTATAAATTATTATTATTATAATAAAAGCACTTTATATATAACACTTTAAGAATTACAAAGAGGTCTGTATATGTGATTTCTTTTGTTCTTCATAATAACCTTAGATATTAGGTGTTATTGTTACCCCCATTTTATTTTTTATTATACTCCCCCCCCATTTTAAAGACGGGGAAATGAGGCAGATAGAGGTTAAGTGAATTACGCAGTGTCAGACATGCTATGTAAGTGCCCGAGGCTGAGTTGAAACTCAGATTTTCCTGATTCCAAGTCCAGTTCTGTTCATAAAATAAGTTGGAGATGGGCTGGGAAGGCTCATTCAGATGGTACCTATTCCATCTGACATAGAATGTCTTTCAAATGCCCTTGGTTCCCTTCCCTACAATAATTTTTCCCTGCCTTTTTTCCCTTTCAGAGCTTCAGCCACTTCCTTCTCTTCTCTTTTTCTCTCTCCTCCTTTTTTCTTCCTCTTCCTCCCTTCTCTTCTTTCCTATTCTCTTTTCTCTCTGTCTTCCTTCCCCTCCCATAGCAAATGACATTAACCCCTTAAAGCTAAAATATTTCTTTTCCTCCCATTCTGAGCCTGAATTTAGGGAGTGATGCTGAGGAGGATACAGCCAGAGAAAGGCTGAAAAGAAAAGAGAGAAAGAGAGAGAGAGAGAGAGAGAGAGAGAGAGAGAGAGAGAGAGAGAGAGAGAGAGAGAGAGAGAGAAGCCAAGCAGAACGGATTCCATGGAAACACTTATATTTTTATATTTTTTTCCCCAAGCACTTGTCTTTCAATCTTTGTGGTTTATTTGAAGGCGGCTTGAGTCTCCGAAGTTCCACATTCCACCCATATCTTATCCTCAGAACCTGAGTAACAGGAATACTGAGTCTACTCCCCTATCTCAAACCCTATTGCACAGCAGCGGCAAATAGACCCAGCTCCTCCAGCTTGCGGAGCCCATCTCTCAGAGATCAGGAATCTCTTCTGAACATGGAGGCATTAATTTCCTCATGGTTTCTCCTCCTTCCTATATCCTGTGTTCAAAATGGCAGAGAGGATTGTTCTTATTCCTGATCAAGATCTTCCAGGGGATGACATAGCTCCAGAGAAGAAACTAGAAGTAAGGAATGTGCATGGAGAGCCAAAGAAATACCAAGGCAACATTAAAACAACCCTTGCCTCTCCTCATTAATGGCTGACTCTCTTCCCTGCTACTGATTACAATGGAGCAAATGTAGCATACTTTCCTAAGAAGCTGTCCCACAAGGTAGGGGGAATCTGACTAGGGAAAATCTTAAAGATGGCTTAGGAAACCTAACTCAAAATTACCCCTTTCTAGGGAGTCTTCAATGCTTAATCCCATGTCTGTTTAGCCATCTGTTCTACCTCCCCCAAAACTTAAACAGTTTGTTGTAAAAATTTATTTTTCATTCATAGGATCCTAGAATTTCAGATTTAGAAAGAACTTTAGTGATTATTCAATTCCGCATTTCTCTTACTATGAACAGAAATCTACCTTTGCAGTGGTATCCCTAATGAAAGCTCATTCAGTTTTTGAACATTTCTAGCAATGAGGAAGAAGCTCACTTCTTTAGGATTCCTAAGTATTTTCATCAATGGGACTCTAAACAACAATTTTTTTCTTTGTCCCTCACACAGGGAGCCTCTTGGAGGCAAAGGCCTTGTCTTCCCCTCTAACCAGCATAGATTGGGTAAGGACTCTGTGAGGTTAGACAAAGGGCTCCTTCAAGGGAAGAAACATTTTTTCTCAGAATAGAGGTTCTTTGAGGGTAAGGATTATCTCCTTCTTGAAAGGAAGCTTTCTAAGGACTGGATTTATTTCCTCATTTTGGAGGCTTCCTGAGGACAGGGGCTGCCTTCCCTTCCTTTGACTTCCTGAACATAGGACCTGTCTCCTTAGATGAGGGGCTCCTCTAAAGCATGGGTTGTCTTTCTCCACAGACTGGTGCCTTATTTATTTATTTATTCATTAATTTATTTTTTTGCTGAGGCAATTGAGGTTAAGTGACTTGCCTAGGGTCACACAGCTAAGTGTCTGAGGTCAGATTTGAGCTCAGGCCCTCCTGACTTCAGGGCTGCTGCTCTATCCACTGTGCTACCCAGTTGTCCCAACCAGTGCCTTATTGAGAACAGAGACTAACTCTTTTTATCCTATTGGAGACTCCCTGTGAGCATTCTTTCAGGTTTGGGCTTCTTCAGAGTGGTCCATAGCTCTGTTTCTATAATGTTTATTATATACACTTTATTACTTAGATGACACGGAGGGGAGCCTGGGATGGACTCAAAGGCAGAGGGCCCCCTCTAGGATATCTTTTTACTAGACTCTTTTCTCATCTTCCCTCCCAGAATCTTCTCTTTGGCAGTCACCTTGGGAGAACTCTCTTTTTAGGAGAGAGGGAAGTGGTAAGGGCTCAGGATTAGTCACCAGGTACCAACTAATGCCCTCATTACAGAGGTGTTTAACTGGGGATTAGGGGATTTCCTTTGCAAGTGAAGCTCAGGGAATGGGCCCCCATCAAAATGGAATGAGGGATGAAATTCTACATCAGGGTCTTTTTGCTTCCTGTCCTCCTCATCTCTCACATCCAGTCAGTTATCAAGTCCTTTGAATCAATCACCTTCTTTCTATTCCCATCATTCCCACCTTAGTTCAGGCTCATTGTCATCTCTAACCTAGACTACCGTGATAGCTTCCTAATTTTTCTCTCTGATTCAGTTGTCTTCCAATTCAGTCTTCATACAGCAGTCCAAATAATCTTCATAAAGCAAGGGTCTGACTCCTTTCCCATCCTCAAACCTCCACCTTCCTCAATAAGCATCATTGGCTCCCTATTGCCTATGGGTCAAATCAACAGAACCACTTCCATGCTGCACTCTTTGTTTTGGCCAAATTGGACCATTTGCTTTCCCTTTAAATTTTTCATAGTTACCCTCCCTTGTGCTTTTGCTAACATTAGTTCCTGCTCTTAGACTCCATTCTTCATCTTGTGGTAATGATAGCACAACTAACATTTAAAGTTTACACTTTTAAAGTTTGCTAAATGATCTGTTTTACCCATCCTTGATGGGTTGATGTCTTAAACATACTTCAAGGCTTAGTTGAAATGCCAACTGTTCCAGAAAGCCTGCTCCTCTTCTTTCTAACTGGCAGTAATCCCACCTTCCTTTAAATTTATGGGGACTGATGGGTAACATAGGTTCTAGATGAGTGTGGGCTCCAGTTCTAGAAGGGGTTAGCAGTTATGGAAAATGCCTGACCCGCAAGTGTAAACCCAAATCTCTATAACCTTTCTTCCTAGTGCCCTGCCCCTGCTTGGGCCAATCTTTCTCAAAACCAGGCGGAAGAATGGAGGCTTCACAGCGGATGAGGAAGTAGGAGGGGTCTCCCAAGATGCAGCTTCTCACAGTGCCCTATGTCACTGTCACTGCCTGGCTGGATTTTATGGCCCTTGCCAAGAAATATCCATCTTGTAAAATGGTTTTGTCAGGCTAGCCGAACAGTGTTAAGACTCATGAAAAGCAGCTCCAAGAGACCAGGCAGAGATAAAACAGCCAGTGACATTTATGAACTATGGGGAGAAGTTAGAGCCTCTGCCGTTCCCTCTTCCCCTCTCCCCCCATTTAGAGTCCAGACCACAGTCCCAGGCACCAAGGGCAGAAAAACTCCTCAGGGAGACTTAGTTTGGGGTCACTTCTTAAGGAGAATCCCCAGAAGGCTCTAGTCTCTGCAGATCTCTATCTCCCTGTCTCTGTGTGTCTCTGGAGTCTCCTACTATGTCTTCTTCCCTTCTGAATCATTTCCTATTTTTTCCTGTCAGCAATTTCATCTGCTTGTATTTCCCTTGGTTTCTCTGCATCCATCTCCTTTTCTCTCTCTGTGTATGGGTTTGCCTTTTTTTCATATTTATCTCCTTGCTTCAGTATCTCTCCTAATTCTGTGTTACAGGATCATGGATTTAGAAGTGGAAGAGACCTTTGAAATCATCTGGTTCCCCCTTCTCATTTGAGGTGAGGAAACTGGTCCTGGTAAGTGAAATAATTTGGCCTAGGTCATTTGATCTAGATCTTCTTAGAGGAGATTCTGGGCTATTCCTATGCTACAGTGTCTTCATCTCTATCTCTTGCTAGGTTTCTCTTGATGTTTTTGTTTATAACCATGTTTTTCTGTATAAAATCACCAGCCTCACTTGATTGGGCATTACCTCAGTCAAACTGAGATCTGTTAAAGACCTTGGCTTAAAAGGGCCCAGATCTCCCACTGCATTCAGGTCCAACTCCACTTGTCCTGATCTGTATCTGGCCACTGGACCCAGATGGTTCTCGAGGAGAAAGCACAGCCCTTCCTCACTAAAATCCAATTTACATGACAGGCAATGTCATGGCATCCTCAACCTGATATCATGACCTTCTTTGAGAATGAAGGACTAATAACCACTACTATGGTTTTCTTCCTCTTGTAATCTCATCTTACCCTGACTCTTTTTGTCTCTGTAGATCTCTTATTTTGGAAATCACTGGCTCTCTCAGTCTCTCTAGTTTTTACTCTGTGTCTTTGTCATCCCTCTTCACTTTGTCTGCTTCTGTGTCCTGTCTTTCTTTCTGTTCCCTTCACTCTAAATCTGTGTTTTTTTCTCTCTGTGTATCTGCACCAATTCTGTTTCTCTGTCTCTGTTATCCCCGCTCTGATTTTGCTTCTGTGTATTTTTCTCTGTCTCCATCTTTGTCTGTGTCTTCATCTGTCTCTGCATTTTGTCTTTGTTCCTCCAGGTCTGTCTCCTTCTGCTTCTATATTTCTATATGTCTCTGTGTGTGTGTCTCTATTTTTTGGTCACTCTGACTCTTTTCTTCTTTCTTGTTCTTGTTCTTATTCTTGTTGTTTTTGTTTTTCTTGTTCTTGTTCTTCTTCCTTCTTCCTCCTTCTTCTTCTGGAAAGACACTCCATTGGAAACATAGCTTCTGAAGCTAAGGAAGAGACATTCTTTAGAGGATGATGAACATAGGTCTAAGAACATTGAATTTGAAGAACTGAATTGCCAGATTTGAAGATAGCTACTTCGATTTAGCCCTGCTTAAAGGGTTCTCAGTTCTCAACTCTAGATAGGTTGAGCATGATTGGTGTTGTGGAAGGAGACATGATTAATGTGAAATCCTTGTTTCCAGTAATTTCCTGGTCTGGCACCTTGGATTTATTGTTTTGGAGGTAGAAGGACTGGTCACAGTGGCTACTTCCCATGTCTTCCCACCTGGGGATTCTTAGATTCAAAGGTGACAGGGTACATAGGTCATGATCCTCATCTACCCCCTCACTGCAAGGTTGAACTCTGCTCTTAGGACTCCATTGGCTTTAACAACTGACTTTATCTTGCTTGAAACCAGAATATCTCTATATCAAATCAATATTTATCCCTCTCCTACCCAACACATATTTTGTGTGAAGTTTTCCCCAATTAGAATATAAGCTCCTCCTACCTGCCCTCTAGGGGAGGAGGGATGGGGAAGAAGGGGATAATTTGGAACAAGGCTTTGCAGGGGTCAATGTTGAAAAATTACCCATGCATATATTTTGTAAATAAAAAGTTTTAATAAAAAATAAACAAAAAATAAAAAACCTCCAATAGACTACGAGTTCCTTGAAAGCAGGGGGCTTCTTTCTTTTTGCTTATATTTATATTCTTTGCACTTAGCACAGTGCGTGGAAATAGTGACATTACTAAATGTTCTGTGTTAGTGTCTGTGTCTGTGTGTGTGTTTCTCTCCATCTCCTTTCTTCCCTTCTCCTCCTTCTGATTGGCTCAGATTGAAAGCAAATTCTGAGGGTCTTCCCCTTCCAGATTTACTTATTTAGATTTTTTTTAACTAGGCGAAAGAGGAGATTTATTTGTCTCAGCTGCTATCTAGCCTTAATCACTGAGTGAATGTGGCTTCAATCAATTAACTGAGACCTATTGAAGACCTTGGCTTAAAAAGGCCCAGGTCTCCCACTGCATCCAGGGCCGTCTCCAGTCGTCCTCATCTATATCTGGCCACTGGACCCAGATGGCTCTGGAGGGGAAAGTGAGTAAGGTGACCTTGCACAGCTTTCTCTCACTTAAATCCAATTCACTTGTTTCTCATGGCATCAACTCCCATGAATGAAGGACAAACAATAACAACAACAACAACCCCAAGCCTGAGGATTTTATTCAGGGATACAGAACCCGGCAGGAGCAGAAGTCTCCAAAACACATTTTTCTAATTTGAGGAAACCTTGAAATAGTATATCTATGGCCTGGAATACGATCTGTTTGCGGTATAGCGGGAAACCCCTGGATTGGGAGTCAGGAGAACCCAGGTCTAGTCTTTCTGCTGACTAGCTGTATGGTTTTCAGCAAGGCCCTTTATCCTTGTAGGACTCAGTTTTTTCATCTGTAAAATGAGAATAATAAACCTATGCTTCTTTCCCAAAAAGATAGTGGGTGAAAAGCTCTTTATAATCATAAAGCTCCATGCAAATGGGAGCTGTAATCAGGTATCCTTCCTCCCCTCTCCATAGTCTGAGCTCATGTTCTCCCCAGAGCCAGTTTTCCTAGATGGGTAGTTTTTATATGTGCTCATACAGTTGTTTGTTCATGCTCATTTTCTTCTTGCATGATCTTCCCCTGCCCCAAACATAGGATTCCAGGTGTGGGTAAAGCCTGGTTTGTAAGAGGAAAATGGTCCATAGATCACAGATAAAAACAATAACATCATTAAAGAAAGGCAGCCTAGTAATAGTGGACAGAGAGCTAGCTTTAGGGTCTGTAAGAGTTCAAATTCTGTTTCTGACATGGATTGACTGTGTGACCTTAGACATATCTTAAGTGGCCCTGGAAACTCTCTACATTGTAGAAGAGATGCTGGTGTGTATTGGAGGGAATTTCCTTGTTGATAGCTTGCTATAACAATGAAATCTCAAGTTTGGTTCAATAATAAAATCAACATCTCATTGGGTATGAATAAAGGACCCTGTGGATAGCAAAGATCCTTTCTAGTGCATTTTTTTTTCTGAGACAATTGGGGTTAAGTGACTTGCCCAGGGACACATAACTAGGAAATGTTAAGCGTCTGAGACCAGATTTGAACTCAGGTCCTCCTAACTTCAGGGCTGGTGCTCTACCCACTGCACCACCTAGCTGCCCCTCTGGGTGCATTTTTAAAAGTTTTTCACAACAGTCCTAGGGGATGATAATTCAAGGTTATTAAATCCCTTCATTTAGTGAATGATGTTTATAGGGTAGAAAAAGCACTCCTTCCTGGATAGGAGTAAAACAGGGGAAGAAACCAGGTTTCTGGGGCTAATAGACAAAGGACCAGGCTTTATGGTTGCTTTGAGTATCTATAACTCTTTGTGGGCAACATGGATAAAGCAGCCTGATATGTAGTTGGAAAAGAGAGGAGTATTTTAACAAGCAAATAACATCTAAGTAATATTATGAAAATAATTTTGAGAGAGTTCTCAGACCATACTTTGAGAACCACTGTTCTAAAATCTCTTCTGGACTTAGAATTCTAAGACTATAATTTATTTGATCACTTTGGGAAAAGCCGATCAAGAAACATTTAGTAATTGCCTACTATATACTAGACATGGTCCCAGTGTGTGAGAGAGTATATCATAATGTATTGTTTTTTACCTTTTACAGAGGAATATTTATTTCAAAAGTTATAATTGCAAATATACAAGGCTAGACGTGGGAGGCAGGAAGAGCTGTATAACTCTCAACTCAGATACATAATAGTTATATAACTTAACTGCTATCTGCCTTTGATTTCCTTATCTGAAAAGTAGAGCCAATAATAGCACCTACCTCTTAGGGCTTCTATCTGCCTTGATTTCCTCATCTGCAAAATAGAGCCAATAATAGCATCTACTTTTTTAAAATTAAAGCTTTTTATTTTTCAAAACATTTGCGTGGACAATTCTTCAACATTAGCCCTTGCAAAACCTTGTGTTCCAATCCCCCCTTGCTTCCCTCACGCCCTCTTCTCGATGGCAAGTGGTCCAATACATGTTAAACATTATAGAAATATATGTTAAATCCAATATATGCATACATATTTATACAATTATCACAGTACCTCCCTCTTAGGAAGATAGAATGAGATAATAATGATACAACCCTTTGTAAGCCTTAAAGTGATATATAAAGACTAGTTATTGTTATTACTATTATTTCTCAGTGGTGGGGTTGGAGGCACTGAAGAAAGGAATGTGTAAATTGGAGCCTAAAGTCTTTCCCCATTCTATAATCCCTACAACCCAAGAAGCAGGTTCTGTTAGAAAGTTTGCCTCTTCTTACCTTAGACTCTTCCATTTCAGAATGAACACTCCATCATATGAGCATGGATAAGACCAAAGGAAAAGGAAAATAGAAGGTGCTAAGAAATGTGTTTGGGGGCATAAGAATGGGACCCATCTTTCTTATCTGTTTCCCTTCCTCTGGATTGGCTTGTCTTATACCTCCAGTCTCTAGGCTGGGACTCCCAGTCTGGGCCCTCAGTTCACTCTTCTCTGCCTCTGTGGGGAATGGTCAGTCCTGTTCAGGTTATAGGCCCTGGGCTTCCTGGTCCTGCTTTTCCCTCCCATGCTCCAGGCTTTGGGCTCAGATACAGATGCTCGTTAGCTTTGCCTCCTGCTCCACAGCCTTATGGATTTTCTCCTAGCCACTCTATCACTAGGCAGGTCACATTCTTTGGGCTTTCTGGAAACCAGCTCCTTTGCTCCTCATCTCTCATCCCTTAAAGCAAGGAGGAAGAGGTGGCTGATAATCCACAAGAAGGACAAGAGAACAAATGACAGAGAATGGGAAGATGGACCGTCCTCTTCCCCACTGTAGTGACACCTTTGCCATTACTGCTGGTTAACCTCTTAAAGAAATCCCCTTTCTTTATAGGGCCTCTGTCCCAAAACTCACATCCTCTGAATGACCCATGGGCCTGGAAATTAAGGGACAGATGTGACCTGAAAGAGAAGCTGCAGACCTACCACCTGCACTTAGACTGGTATCAGACACCCGCCAGCAGGAAATGGGAGGAATGATGGATATCTGGGCAGGTCGGGCAAGGCAGTTGTTTGAATCATGTGTTAGAATGCAGACCTGGCTTAGGGATAGGGAGACCAGGATTCTGGTCACACTTGCTGTGTGATCTAGGGAAAATGCCTTTCCCTCTCTTTGCAAATCCCTTTTCTTGCAACTTCCTCATTCATAAAGTGAGAAGGCTGGCCTAGATAGCCTCTAAAGTCTCTTCCACCTCTGATATTTTAAGAATGACATTCTAGTATTGAGACAAGTAGGAGACACAGTGTGTTCAGTGTCCCAGGCCTGGAATTAGGAAGTCGGTTCAAATTGTGAACCCAGACAAGTCACTTACCTTATTTGCCTAAGTTTTAGAGAGGATATAACAGCCCACCTCACAGGGTTGTTGTGAATAGCAAATAAGGTGATATTTGTAAAAAATAAAACAAAACACCTAGTGCAGTACCTGGCATGTAGAAGATGCTGTAGAAATACTTTTCCTTTCCCTCTCCAGGATCCCTTCCAGCTGTGACATTCTGTTTGTCCTACAGTCTAAGGAGTTTTCCAATGCTAGCATTTTTCCTTATGTTCTAAAGTTCTCAAACTATTTGGTCCCAGGACACTTTTTCATTCCTGAAAGTTGTCGAGAATCTCAAAGAGCTTTTTTTATATGAGTTATTATGTATGAACATTTCATCTATTAGAAATTAAAACTGATACAATTTAAAAATATGAATTATTAAAAATAGCAACCACAAATCCATCGCATTAACATAAATAACATATTTTATGAAAACAAAAAAATTAGTGAGAAGAGGATCGTTTTACACATTTTTGCAAATCTCTTTAGTGTCTGGCTTAACAGAAGACAGCTGGATTCTCCTATCTGCTTCTGCATGCAATCTGTTGTGATGTGTTGTTTTGGTTGAAGTATATGAAGAAAATCCAGATATGTAGTTGGAAAAGGGAAGAGTATTTTAACAAGCAAATAACATCTAAGTAATATTATGAAAATAGTTTTGAGAGAATTCTCAGACTACAGTTTGAGAACCACTGTTCTAACATCTCTTCTGGATTTAGAATTCCAAGACTATAATTTATTTGATCACTTTGGGAAAAGCCAATCAAGAAGCATTTAGTAATTGCCTACTATATACTACACATGCTCCTAAGTGTGTGAGAGAGTATATCGTAGTGCATTTTTTTTTTACCTTTTACAAAGGAATATTTATTTCAAAAGTTATAATTACAAATATACATATTCCCAACATTTAGAAGGTATAGTTCACTCCCCCCCTAACTCATTCCCCCCAGTCATCTCAGTCTTTGAGGATGGGAAGGGGATTAAATTTATAGCTTTACTTGGTTTCTATAACAAATTCCAAGTCTTATGTTTCTTGGCTTGGAGTTTTTCTGCTGGACTGGCTATATCATCTTGACTGAGATCTTGGTTCCAAAGTTACTGTGGCTTGAATTTCCAGTCCAGTGAGGATTATTGTAGTTATTTGAAACTGAGAACAAAGAAAACTGAAGAGAAACAAAAGAAACAATTCCCCTCCCCCCTCCCTCCTCCTGCCCCGGACCATTTTTTTTTTAGATCTGGGGTAAAAGAAAGAGGGAGCAGGGGAAGAAGTCCTTCTTCTTCTCTGTGGTTCAGTTCATGGTGCCCATACTGTGACTGAGCTTATATCTTTGCCCTCTGAGAGAAGCAGGAAAGATCTCATAGGAAATGGGGTAAGCTAGAAAGAGAGGTAGAAAGAGAATTGGTATCTTATTCTCACTAATTTTTAAAGAAGACTGGTTTTGATTATGCAATCAATCAAAGGAGAATACATTCACCCAAGTGGTAGGAGTTGGAGTGCCTCCATCTTAGGAGATCTGGGAATACCCAGAAAAAGGCACTCAAGGTGTCTCCTTGTTAAGTGATATGAATGTGTTCCAAAGGCAGGTCCCTGTTATAAATTTCTCCTTTCTAAATATGCCATCCTTGGCAAATAGGCAGGCTTGTGTTTTGATTTTTAAACAACAGTACTTGTCACAAATTCAAAATAGTTCTCTGTGGTCTCTGGGGAGGCCTGAATGATTTCTCTTCACATGCTTCTCTGGTGCCATTCAGTAAAATTTCAATATAGCCAATTTCACATGATCATATACAATCTCACACATACGGATGGAAATTACAGTTATGCTCAGACATAAAGTTTGTTGATTCACAAAAACAAGGAAGAAAGTTTCATAAAGCTCACCCGATTTGTTAATCCACCAGTAAAAAGAAAGAGCAAAGACAAAGAAAACTGGTTTCCATCTGGAACAGATACTTGGCTCACACGGAGCTTTCCAAACTATATGGAACTCTCTCCAGGGAGATTTGGGATATGGGATTGACTACATGTCTCACTCTTTTCTCAAATAGGAAAACTGTCCTGAGAAGAAACTCTTTCAATGATTCTCTCGATGCAGAAGCCCAATCAGTTGAGGTCTACACAAAAAGTGTGCCTTTCTAGACAGGGCTCATCAAAATTCTCTTGGGGGTCTCTCTAGCCTAGTTGATTCCCATAGAGTTCTAGACAATTTTCTCTGTGTGTCTTATCCCAAAGATAATCCCTGGATCCTTGATATTTCCAGGACAAATCAAATGGAATTGTAGATTTACCCACAAGGACAAGACAAGTAGGTTCAGTCAGAGAAGTAACAAAGAATACCAGCTATGTGTGGATTTTAGGTGCTGGCAGTGTATCCTAAGAAGTAGTAAGACATTTTGCTTTCACAAAAGGCAAGCAGTCTAAATCTATTTAAATGAAAAAAACCAATATGAACCATTCGATTTAGTAGAACTCTTAGTAGCAATTTCTTCATTAAACTTACTACCAGCAAGTAAGGATTCAATAATTCAGTGAATTTCTAAATCACTTCATTTCTCTAGGTCTCAGTTTCTTCATGTGCATAATGAGAGGCTTGAACTAAATGCTTTCTGAAGTCTATTCCTATAGTTTTGAACTTTGTAAAATATTTTCAAATGGCTTGTGAACATTTAGGAAGACTTCCCAGAGTGGGGAAGATCTTAGGAGCTATGTGAATGAGGTGCTTTGTCAAGAAAAGTGAGGTTAGCCATTCTTGGGCCAATGGAGTCTTTTTGGGCTGAAGACCGATGGCTCTTTCCAAAGCTTCCTTCTGTCCTGTGAGGGAAGCCAGATCTCTAAGGATCCATCACAGAAGAGATAGCTTCCTGGTTGAACCTTGTCATGGCCTTCTCTGTCCAGATGATTATCTCTATTTTCCCCTCTTCCTCATCCCTAATCTGGATTCTGCACATAAGTCCCTTGGCTTTGATAGGTGAGCTGTTCTCTTACCTTATCTGGGGCCAGGCCTCCATGCCAATTCTCCATAGTTTCCTTCCCATTCACTGTGTGGGTAACCTCTCCTTTAGAACTTCTCTTTCTGTCCAGTGTTTGCATGTAGAAAGCACTTTTATATACTTTTTCCATTTCTCTCCTCTCTTTTTTACCCCCTTTCTCTCCTCCTCTTCCCCCCTCTTCTCTTTTCCTCCCTCTCTCTCCCTTTTTCTCCTGCCTTTCTCCTTCTTCTACCTCCCTCTCCCTCTCTACCTTCCTCTTTTCCCCTCTCCCTCCCTCTCTCCTCCATCTCTCCTCTCTCCCTTTCTTCCTCTTTCTCTCCCCATCCCTCTCTTTCATTCTCTTTCTCTTCTCTCCCTTTTTTCCATCACCCATCCTGAATGTTAGTACTAATCAAACAGCAAACATTTATTAAGCACCTATTATGTGCCAGGCACTATATCTGTGTCTGGAGATAAAAAGACATAACTAACACTGTCCCTATCATTAAAGAGTGTACCTTCTCCCAAGGAGCTGATATTCCACACACCAGTGTTCTTTCAATGAACAAATCAACAATCACATATTAAGTATCTACTTTATGCCATACTCTGTATTAGGCTCTGAGAATATCAGCACAAGAATAATACTTCTCACAGGGGGTAAGAATATGTACATGTGATTATATAGAAAGTAAAGACAAATGGGAGGGGCAGATGGCAGAGAGAAGTTGTGGTGGTTATATGTGTGGATGAGTAACATGGAAGCCATGTCTGGGAGACTGGATGATAGGAAGCTAAGTACATGAAAAGAACCCAGCCTTACCCAAGTGTTCTGATGTAGAAAGAGCTGGTGAGTAAAGAGGAAAAGCTGATAGGAGAAGGACAATATCACTATTTGGGGGTTGATGGCATAATAGTAAGACACAACAGGAAGACTCAAACTTTTAGAGCTGGGCAAACTCTTCATGGTCCTTAGTTTGACCAATTTACTTTACAGAGGAGGAAACTGAGGTAGAGAAAAGGGGAGGGTCTGACTTTTCTATGCCCAAGGTCACAAAGAAATAGTTGAAAACCCTATTTTCTTCACCAAACAGTAGAGGAGAAGTTTCTCAAGGTCAAAGATTATTGTACATTTATCTCTTAATCAGCCTTTAGAACAGTGCTTGGCACATAGTAGGCACTTAACAAAAGTGTATTACATTGAACTGAAAATTGGAAAGGATAGAATGATTTTTTAAAGAGGCAACTGAAGTACAAGATAGAAAACAAAAGTATAATACAAGACTCTAATTTTAAATGATTTCACCAGTGTGTGAAGAGGAGCCACCAAAAGTACTGGGCAAAGAGCTTTGGACTGTCAGGAAATTTGGTTTCTAGTTTGAGCTCTGATACAAACTCACTGTAAAACATTGGGTAAGTCCTGCTGCATTGGGACTTTCAGTTTCCCAAAATATTGTAGGAATTGGACTATTTGTTCTTGTTTAAGGTTCCATTTCTACCCTTCTCCAAGTGCTCTCCAGCTGCCAGATTGAGGCTTCCATTCAGAATGCCCACAATGTTCATGACCTATGATCTTTTGGCATCTGTAGGGTGTATTGTGAGGGTGTATTGTCAAAAGAAGATCATGCAATCCAATCTCCCATTTTATTGCTGGAAAATCAGTGACTCTGAGAAAGGAAGGATCATGGGATCATAGATCAAGATCTGGAAGGTCTCTTAGAGACCAAGAATTCCAACACCCTTATTGTACACCTGAGACACAGAGAGTTTAAGTGACTTGGAAAGAGTTACACAGCAAATAAATATCTGAAGCAGTACTTACATTTTCCTAATTGTAAATCCAGCACTCTATTCACCATACCACTTTTCTGAGATTATGAGACATTCAATTTGTCCCCAGGGGCCTATAGTTCCTCAAGACAGGGGTATTAATAATACCTGAAAGTATTAGGGGAAGGGGAGAAGCAGTCTATTTCCTTTTCAAAAGAGCCCACGGTAAGTGACCTACAAATCACCTTGGCTGGATTCCTAACATAGCAAGCCCCTTGGGTTTAGCCAGGGAAGCACAGGATGACAAATAGACCACATTCCATTCTGATGGCCCGGTCTCATAATTTTGGGCTGGCAATTATCTACAAGGCTAAGTTAAGGTCACTGAGCCGGGAGTTGGCAAGGAGGTTGGAGAGATTGAATGTTCTGGTGCTGGGTGCAACCCCCTGGTAAATGTCACCTCTCAGCTGCTGTTTTGATTATATAACCAGAGCTGCCAGAGAGGATGGAGATATTGGTCAGATAGAGAACTCTCCTTCCAGAGAGTGAGCTACTGTTCAGTCCACTTCTTTTTATTTCCTTCCATACGGCTTAGCCCTAGAGAGTGTGGAACTGTACTCTAAACTCAATTAGAAATTTAACAAACCTTATAAATCCTCCCCTGCCAGAGCCTGATAAATCTCTGGTACAGGGCTGGGCTTAGCACTTATCCATCTTGGGCTTTAATGACCTCCCCAGCTTGATCTGGGGGAATCATCCAGGACTAGCGACAGCTCTAATTAGTGCAAAGGAACCACTCCTCGACCAAGGTGAAGAGGAAATAGTGAGTTTCCCAAGAAGTGATCCTTATGCCATTACTTTCCCCTCACTCCAGCCCCTGTTTAGCCTCGTGCCTTTAAGGGGATGGCTCTGTTAGCACTTCATAGCCCCCAGGAGAGGATGGAAGATGGAGACAGCTCCTCGGCTTTAGGATACAAATGTTGCACAATGATGATCCCTCCATTTATTGGTTGTTGTGTGGTCTGTAACATGTAGCATTATGAGACTGGTTGTTACCTGTGGTGTTATAATGAGGAATTGCTGTGCCATGGAATGAGTGCAAGCTTTGGATTAAGAAGATTTGGGTTCCATGACAGTCCAGCTCTGGATCTCAAAGAAAGAAGCAGTCATGGAAATCATGGAGTCTTATCCAATAAATACCGTGCAAACCACAGGCAGGAGATAGTAACTCACACAAAAATGATAGAAAGGAAAGTGTTTCGTCCTGATTACCTTGGGTCCCAACCTCCATCTGGGGCTGGAAATTAAAGTTATTCTTAGAACCTACTCAATTCCATTCAACAAGCACTTATTTAGTAGTCTGTCTCTTCCTCTTCCTCTTCACTACATTCATTGCAGGCATTGTTTGATTGTGAGAATATGAAGACAGGATCAAAGCAAACCCTGCTCCCAGGGATGCTGGGAAAAAACAGTGTACACAGAGTGAATATCAGAATGGATAAAAATTAGTTCAAAATCATTAGAAATTAAGGGGAGAACACCAACAACTGGAAATGGGATGTGGAATCTGGAAGGGCTTCCTGTAGGAGGTGACATTTGAGTTGAATCTTGAAGGGAGCTAGGGAATTTAACAAGACAGCATTGAGTAGGGAGGGTATTCCAATCATCGGGAACAGCCTCTGTAAAAGTACCCAAGGAAGGATTTGGGATGTTATATACAATATAGCAAGTAAGGTATTTTGGCTGGAATCAGAGGGGGAGTAATGTGAAATCAGTTTGGAAAGACAGATCGGAGTCAAATTGTGGAGGTTATAGACTTATGGGGCATGGTTTCTACTGCCCTAACTTTGCCATTTTTGCCTCTGCTGCTGGAATTCTGGCTAACTCTCCTTTAGCTCAAAATAGTTCTTTCTGGGTCTGAAGGAATGACTCTCTTATGGGGCAGGCAGCCCCTCCATATGCCTCTCCCCCCAGTTTTTTCTTTCTGACAATCCCAGACCTGATTGGTAAATTGGAAATATCAGAATCACAGATAGATGGATAGCTTTAGGCGGGAAGTTGGGACACTGGTTGTAGTTTCAGCTTTTTTTTTTTTTTAACCAACTCAGGGCATGACCTTCCTTCCCTTCCTTAGGCCTCAGTCTCTTCCTCCATAAAATGGAAATGATGATTGTTGCCCCTCTGTACCTTTCAGGTACCTACCTTAGAGGTAGTATTGTGAAGAGGGAGTCTGGGGCTGCTCTTCAGGCAGAGCCTGCTTTACTTAGAGTTGTGTGCTAAGGAATTGAGCAAAAGGCAGGAATCACAATGGAGAAGCAGCTCCTCCCCCCAGCTTTGCCTTCCCTAGGGGGCCTTCTATTCTAGGATTGTTTTAAGGCAAAATTATTAAAGGTCTCAGGGGCCAAGTACCCACATAATCTAGCTGGAAATAGCTGCCTTTGTCTGTGGCAGAGAAAATAAGAGAATCATTCCTTCTCTCAGAGGTGAGTAAGTGCTTCTTGGCTCAGGCATTCTCCCTTCCTCCTTCTCCCTCCCTCCCACCTTCTCTCTCCCTCCCACCTTCTCTCTCTTTCCCTTCCTCCCTCCTTCTCTCTCTCTCTCTCTCTCTCTCTCTCTCTCCTCTCTCTCTCTCTCTCTCTCTCTCTCTCCCCTTCTTCCTTCCTTTCTCTCTTCCTCCAACCCTCCTTCTGCCTGTCTCTCTCTTTCTTCTTCCCTCCCTCTTCCTTTTTTCTCTCCCTCTTTCCCTCCCCCTCACACAAGACACATTTTTCCTCCTTCCTTTTCTCCTGCCTTCTCCTCTTTCTTATGTTTTTCCTCCTTTTATTTTTTCCTTCTCTTCTTTCCTATTTCTTTTATTTTGTCTTTCTTCCTTCTCTCTCTTTTTTCATCTTTTTTCTTTTTCTTTTCTTACATTTCCTTCCCCATCCTCTCTCCTCTTTCATTTCCTTTCTTTCTTCACCCTCTTTGCTTCTCTCCTTCTCTGTTTCTCTACTTCTCATCCTTCCCTTTGTATTCCTTTCCTCCTTTTTCTTTCCCTTTCAGTCTTTCCTTTACCCTCTACTCCTCTCCTTTCCCCTTCTTCATTCCTCCTTTCCCCACCTCTTCAATAAGATCTGTTTAACAGTGGAAAGAAGATGCTTCTCAAAGTAGTGACTCCCTCATTATTAGAGTTATTTAAGTAGCTCTCTCTCTTTCATGATTAATTCTGAGAAAAACCAAAAGCAGAGGGCAAAAAGAGGCAAGTTGGCCTGAGTTCCCTGGTACTACATGGAGATTATTAGCATGAGAATGAATTGGTTAACTGCTTCACACGTGCATCATTATTGGCTTAAGGATATTCAAACCTAAAAGAATTGAGAGGTAATTTTACACTAGGAGAGTGATGGCCTCTAGAAACCTATTGAATTTGGAAGTAGAAAATTCACTGACAGTGAGACTTGTGATCACAAAGCTGTAACTAGAGTAAAGTAGCTGAAGCTTTGCTCTATAGTGCTGAAATTTATAGAGCATTGACAATACTTAGACACCTTCATCAGAAAGTAACAACTGAACAAAGAGCCTACTTGTCAAGAATACACAGACAGACTTGTGATCTAATTGATTTGGGAATTCTCATCAATGATGCATAAGGCAAACCTATCCATGTCTGCTTATGTCTTTCACAAGACCTCAAGAGTTTGCCATAGGAAGTCCATCCAATGTGCCAGAGGTCTCCTTTACATTCTTCTGCCATTGTAAACATACTGGTAGAACACTCTAGCCATCCATTTGTCTTTCCTCTCCCTCTCACTATGTTTCCAGTCCATCTCCTTTGTCACCTGATTCCTCAATGACCTCTTTATTCCTTTTTTTTTTTTTTTTGGAGTCTCTTATTGTTATATTACGTCAATCATTTGCTTTTCCATTGCCATCTAGGTGGGGTTCATCTTTAACTTTTTTTCCTTTGCTGAGACAATTGGGGTTAAGTGACTTGCCCAGGGTCACACAGCTAGGAAGTATTAAGTGTCTGAGTCATATTTGAACTGAAGTCCTCCTGACTTCAGGGCGCGTGCTCTATCCGCTGCGCCATCTAGCTGCCCTCATCTTTAGTTTTTCAAAGGCACTGGTGTTCTAGCTATTACTGTCATACTTGTGTAAAATGTTTATATTGAGAAGAAAGGTTTTTATAGATTCAGGCAAGCCATTTGTGACACACACTGACTATCCTATG
Source organism: Antechinus flavipes (assembly GCF_016432865.1). NCBI lineage: Eukaryota > Metazoa > Chordata > Mammalia > Dasyuromorphia > Dasyuridae > Antechinus > Antechinus flavipes. The sequence goes on from NC_067400.1 coordinate 562,165,606, forward strand.
AGAATTTAGGGTCTGTAAATATGCATCACACTTTCCTTAAAGTAATCCACCCCCCCTCCCTTTTTTCAATGTTAGGTCCAACTCAATGTTCGTTTGTATTGTCTGTCCTAGACATACATAACCAATGGACAAACTCTATGGGGTATTTATTCAGATGTTAAAATCTAAGCAATAGATATTCTTCAAATATTTGTTTTTTCCTATATGGATGAACAAGTCAGACTCCTTTGAATGATTTTAAAATTTCTTCTTCTTCCATGAGGTTCTAAACTATATTGGAGTTTGCAATGCCATTTGCAAACAGGAACATCTGGAATAATCCACCTTCTATTGGAAATTATTTCTTAATCTATATTAGAGCTTCTTAAACTTTTTCCACCCATGACCCCTTTTTGTCCAAGAAATTTTTTACATGATCCCAAGTATATAGTTATATAAAATAAGTAAGAAAACAGAATACTTACTGATAATAAATAATAATTTCTCTATTCTTACATTCAGTTTTGAAATCCCATATGGGATCATCAACCACATTTTAAGAAGCTGATATCTAGATTCTCCACTGATTCTGCTCTATCACAGTAGCCAATACTTTTGTGAACCCCCTGTTTTATGCCTCACTTGATGGTTGCTATTTTAGAAAGTCATTGAAATGGGTTATTTCTGTTGTTAGATCTTTTAAAGAATCTTGAATAGTTTTCATTTATGATTGAGAGGCACCTTACTGTAAATGAGCTTATAAAGTGGTGCTTTGTCTTCCTCCATCTAATTCTTTGTAATTAACAAACAGTAAATACAACAGGATCCTTCATTCTCTGCAGCTTTCAGACAATTATAAAATGGTCAAGGTGCCGTCCACTCCACTATTTTTGGGGAACCCTACTTACTCCTCTTAATACTCTCATTGAGGATGCCTTCAACACATGAATTGATGAACCTCAAGATTTTGCACAAATGGGAAATATAGATTGACAGCTGTTGTTTTTTTCTTAGTTGCCTTTTTTGGGTGTCAATAAGGTCTGAGATTTTATATATCTCCCTTCTTTTCCAATTCTGGGCCTTTTCACTGGCTATTTCCCATGTCTGAAATTACCTCCCTCTTTATTTTCTCCTTTGTGGCTTCTTTCAAGGCCTACCTAAAAACTCTATTGTCTACAAGAAGCCCTTCTTAATTCTAGGACTTTCCCTTTTGTGCTTATTTTCAATTTATTCTGCCTATGTCTTGTTCATACATAGATGTTTGCATGTTGGCTCCTCCATTAGAATGTGAGCTTTTTGAAGATATGGATTTGTCTTTTGCCTTTTTTTTTGTATTCCAAGAATTTAGTACAGTTCCTGGCATGTAACAGACACTTAATAAATGCTGACTGGTCAATTGATTATACCTTTTGTATTTTCCTCTCCTTTAGTTATAGCTCTGGTATAACAAGTGATTGTTAAAGAGTCCTCTCCTGGCAAATGTAATAGGCTTCTAGTGACCATCATTCTCCTGATATATAGCTTCTAAGTTTTCTAGGATGGTATCTGTGTGTGACACAAAAGATTTGCTTGAATCTGCAGAGTTGGCAAGCAGACTGATTTAAAATAGGAAGCTTCCAGATGGTAGACTTCCTCCCTTCCCCTTCCTCATTGGCTGCAGCCCAGGAATCAAGAAGTCTAGAAGTACACCTTATAATCCTTGGGGAGATCTGCTGCTAGAGTTTTCTATGGAACAAACTGGGTAGCGTGACCTCTGAGCTTCAAGTTCAATGGTTTTAGCATGTGTCATTTTTGATGTATGCACCAAGAAAGATGCCAGGGACTTTATTCTATACCTGCTGTGGTTTGGATGGAAAGTATGCTTACTAATCGGGCTAGTAGTGACAGCTCCTCTTTATTATCCCTACGTGCAGATCTCATGTCAGTCCAAACTGAAACTAGTTAGTGGGAAACAGAGCTGCCAGAGACACCTGTTCCTGCACCTTGTGCTAGTTCAGTGATGCCCTGGAATCTCTTCTCGCTCTAAGACTTCTTGCCCTGGTGCCCCCTTTCAGCTCTTCTTCAGTCCCTAAGTGTTGTAATGCTCTGCATGCAGAATGCTCTTGGGCAGACTTCTTCCATAGAATCCAAAGACCGCTTTGTCTCCCTTGGGCTGGAAAAATGACTCACTGAGTCATTTTCTCCCTTGTATTTCTTTTTCCTTGGATTTTCCAATCAGAATAGTCTAGGACATTTTCTAGATCTTTGTGGGGGAGATTTGGCAGGGGAGTTATGCTGTACTTTTTCTTGATACTCTGCCATCTGGACTCTGTCTCCTTGACTATTGAGCTGTGCTTTGAGGTTTCAGAGATGTGAAGATATATCACCAATCCAACATTTGACTGAATGATCAATTGAAGGAGGCCTGTCATTTTGTTCAGACAGGAACAGGAAAAGGTAGAATTTTCTTTTTTATGTATTTTTTTATTGTGCTGAGGCAATTGGGATTAAGTGATTTGCCCAGGGTCACACAGCTAGAAAGTGTTAAGTGTCTGAGACTAGATTTAAACTCAGGTCCTCCTGGCTCCAGTGCTCTATCCACTGCACCACCTAGCTGCCCCAAAGGTAGAATTTTCAAGTCAACTGTTTAGCCCTGAGTGAGAGACTCCTGGTATGACTAACAAAAAGGCACCCTGGATGTCAAATCATTGAACTACTGGGAAATTTGCCAGATTACAAAATGGTCTGACAGAGACCCTACATCAAACCACCTGCTGACCACTGGGAGTTAGTTAGATGCTTTGAGAATCAGGAGAATATAAGCCAAGAACACCAGTTATTCATGGACAGTTGGTTCCTTATCAAGGCTCACATGGAAAAGCTCTAGACCAAGAGCTGAAGGAAAAAGGAATTTCATGTTTTCAAGTTTGAAAAATAATAATAATTAATGAAAACAACTAGCATGCATTTAGTGATTAAAAGTTTATAAATCTGTTTGCAAATATCTCATTTGATCCCCTAGTAATCTTGGGAAGTAGGTGCTAATTATTATCCCTATTTTGATAGATGAAGAAACTGAGTTAGAGAGGTCAAATAGCTAGGGAGTGTTTGAGGCAGGATTTTCTCTATTCCAGTCCAGCCATGTTTCTACTATGTCAACTAGCTATCAAGATGATCCCAGCTGAGGGAGGTCTGTGACAAATGTTCTAGCTGTGAAGATCCCAATGCAAGGGAAGCACCCCTCAGAGTCAGACTCATTAGGGTTACTTTGGTCTGTCCATGGGCCTGGCTTTGAGACTATGAACCAACTACCTGGAGGATACTAATGGGGTCAAACTGACAGGGGTTACCACAGAGGTAGAGGAGGCAGAATGGGACAATGGTAGAGCAATGAACTTGGAAGAAAGGAAATTCTTTTTTCAAAAACGCCTCTGAAACTTGCTGTTTGACCCACAATAGGTCACTTTTTGCATCTCAGTTTCCTTATTTATAAAATGACTGAGTCTTACTCAATGACCTTTACATTCCTTTCTTTCTCTAAATCTATGAACTTAGGTTCCAGGACTTGTGTTCCAGGTCATCATGATGCTCCAGGGAGGATAGTGAAACTAGGATTCTCTTCTTTCTCATTTCTCAGAGTGCTGGAACCCATTATATGGAGGAGAAAACTGAGGTCCAGAGAGGGGAAGGATCCAAGATTGTCTGAAGAATTTGTGGCAGAAGCAAGATTTAAATGCAGGAACTCTGATTACAAGTCTGATGCTTTTTTACTATGCCATGCTGACTGCCTCCTGGGTCTCACTCCCGGGACCTAGCCCAAAGGGTAGTCCAGCAGAGCCCTGGAGGAAACCTCACTGGCAGCTGCTCACTGGTCCCCATTGACCAGAGCTTGCTTCTCACTTGCCCTCCCTGGCTGGGTTTGCTTCTTATTGACTCCTCCAACCTCCTCCCTGATCTTATTGATCACAGACAGCTCCCCAACTGCCCTAGCCCCTTCAGTGTAGGCTCTTCCTTCTGCAGTTCCCTCCATACTAAGAGACAGCATTGCTCCTGCTGTGACTGCCTCCGGTGATGATGGAGAGAGCCCCTTTCACCCTCCTCCCATCCTCCCCCTTCTAAGGCTCATACCTCTGGGGCTCTGAAGCAGCCTCTGGCCCAGGCTCTGGTAATTGGTTCCATCCTAGTCTCGTCCTCTGTGGCGGGAATGGGAAGGTTATAAATATTTTTATCTATAACTCACGATGAATAAAAATTTAATTACACTGAAAAATTTAAATTTCATAAGAAATAAATATTAATCCTGAGAGAGTGACTTTTGTGGGAAGTTAACTTTCAAATGTCGTCAGTTTGTAGGAGTTGGGAAGGGGGGAAGAAGTGAGCCTGAGTGTCTGGGGTCTGGGCTTTGGGGTCTGGGGTCTGGCTGCTTCTGGTCTTGGGAAGAGCATGAACACGTGGCTTTTTCCAGATAATTCCTCCCTTCCCCTTTTCTTCCTCCCAAGGGGTTTTGCGCTGGTGCTCTGTCTAATGTTGCCTCTTTGATACCTCAGGGATGCTCTGAACCAGGCCGTTGACATTCACGGACCCAGTTGCTGAGAATAGTGTGGGGCCATTCTCAAATCAATGTCATTGCTCATGCCTAGTCTCATCTTTCTCCTTTTCTGCCCCCTTTTTGTGTAGGAAAAAGAACCTTGAGCTAGGAATCAGCAGGCCCATTCTAGTTTGGGTTCTACTGCTAGCTTGTTTAGTGATTTTGGGAAAGTGATCTTCCCTCTTTTTAGCTCAATTTTCTCCTCTAGAAAATGAGAAGGTTGGATGAGACCAGTGAGAGAGTATTTCTGAGAGAATATTTTGATATTAATTTAAAAGCTTTCTCTTTGAACCTGAGGGGAGGTAGGGAGAAGGGGTTAGATTTCCCATCTCTCTTTACCATAAGGGCAGAACTATACCTAGTAATATCTTTACCTGGGGCAAATGGCCTGGGAGGGGGCTAGGTGGCAGGGTTTGGTCACTAGGGGAGGGGAGGAGAAAGCATCAGTCCCACTCCCAGTCCTTGGGACAGCTTAAGATTTTTATTCAGCTGATGGTAGAAAGAACAATTTCTTCTTCCCCGAAGAGAGATGAGTTAGATGGGAGTTAAGGGCTCAGAGTAGAGATAGGAGAAAGGGGTCTGGTGTACCAGACAATGGGAGGAAGGGTCACTACCTCCAAGATTGGGCAGGGGAAGAAGTACCCTCAAGAAGGAGATGGTAGTGCTCTCTACATTTCCTTCCTTGGAGAAATCTCCAGCTTTTCCTTTAGCTGTTACCTTGACCAAGACTATTTTCCTTTCAGACTCTGTAGTGGTCACCACTGTGACAAGAACACTGAATTTTGAGCCAGAAGATCTGGGTTTGAATTCTATTCTAGCAATATTCTACTTGTGTAACCTGCTTCAAAGCTCTTAGACTTCTTAGGCTTTGGGTTCCTTATTGACCAAAGGAAGAGATGAAACGAGAGCATCTTTGAGCTTCCTCTTAGTTCTAAGATCTATTAGTCCAAGACTAACATTGGTAGTTCTGTCAGTAAAGTGCAGGACTCTGTAACCCTGAGTGGATGGGTGGCCATAGTGAGATCCAGTCCTTTCAGCTCTCACATTTTATACTCATTAAACACTCTAGTGGTGGGGTAGGGGTGGGTAGTGGTGTCAGGGACTTCAGGCAACTGTGTTGGAGTTGGTGGAGAAAAGAGAGCTCTTATTGGTTTGTTGGGCCTTTCCATGCCTCTGTTACATTTTGTCATTGTCTTCTTTGCCATTGTTTCATCAGCAGCAGAGAATAGAGCATTATGCTTGGAATCTGGAAGACTTCATGAATTTTAATCTAGCTGCAAACACTTACTAACTGTGTGACCCTGGGCAAGAGACTTAATCAGGTTTGCTTAAATTTTGGGGGCAACTAGGTGGACAAAGTTCCCCAGGGCCTGGAGTTAGACTTCTCTTTCTGCATTCAAATCCAGCCTCAGACACTTTCTAAACTGTGTAACCCTGGAAAATCACTTGACCCTATTTGCTCAATTTCTTCATCTGTAAAATTATCCAGAGAAGGAAGTGGCAAACCATTCCGGTATCTCTGTCAAGAAAACCCCAAATAGGATTATAGAGTGTGGGATAAAACCAAAAAATGATTTAACAACCAATAACAACAACAATACTCAGCCACTGTTTTATCTAAGTCAGAAGATGTCAAAGGGCAAAAGAGTTTTATCTGAATGCTGTGAACAAGCGCTATCTTCAAAAGCTTTTTCTTACAAGTTAGATTCCTTCACCATTAGACTGAGATTTGTAATCCTGATTGAATCTCCCTTTTCTTGAAGTGATGATAGGAAGTAGAGAGAGTCAGGAAAACCTGAATTCAAATTCTGGATTCAGAAAACCCAAGTTCAAGTCCTGTCTCAAATATTTTTGAGCTGTGTGACTCTGAGAAATCCCTATAACCTTTCTGAGTCTTGATTTCCTGGTTTATAAGATTAGGATAATCATTGCAATTATCTCAAGAGATTGTTGCAAGGGTCATAATAAGCCAAATGTAAGTAAAATTCTCCAAGAGCCATATAAATGTCAGCTATCATTATTATTAAGGGTTCAGAGGGTTATGTGTTAGAATATAAATATGGAATTCTGCTATTTAAAAATTTAAGGGGAGATATGGCTTGCCATGGCTAAAGAATTAATGACTGAGGTATCAGACTATTAGTGATATGCTTTTCATATATTGTGATGTCTAGGTGGTGGATAGAGTGCTGAGCCTGGAGTCAGGAAGATTCATCTTCCTGAGTTCAAAACTAGCTTCAGATACTGACTAGCTGTGTGACCCTGATCCAGTCACTTACCTCTATTTGCCTCAGTTTCCTCATCTATAAAAGGAAATGGAGAAAGAAATCACAAGCCATTTCAGTATCTTTACCAAGACAATCCCAAATGGGTTGATGAGTTGAACACAAACTGAAACTATTCAAACAAAACTAATAGTTAATTGTATTAACCCTATAAATCATTTATCTCACTTGTAAAATTGTATAATAATAGTAGCTACCTTCCAGAGCTATTGTGAGGATCAAAAGAAATAATATATAAAATTCTTTTCAAAATATATACTATTTTAGAAATGCTACCTGTTATTATGATCTCGTTTGATTTTGCCTCAGGTTCTGAAATGCTGAATAATGTTACTTAACTTTGAGCCTTGTTTTCCTCATCTGTAAAGTGGGGACACAAAACCAGAAATGTAACAGCTTTTGCCCTTAGGGAGATTACATTCTCTTGGGAAGAGGCCACACGTACATGAATGGTATGTTCCAAAAGTCTTTGTGCAGTATTAAGTTTTAGTAGCTTCAAATTAATGGCTTTAAACTATTAAAGTTTAATATGACATGAAGCCCTTTGGGATTCCCTGTATAAGTACACACAAAATTGATAGGAGGACATTCTCATCCCTCACTTCTTCTGACACAACCTTTCACTCCAGCTTGAGCCTGGATAGACAAGAAGCCAGGAGGATGAATGTGATGAGCAATGGCTCTGAAGGGATTATTTAGATGAAGGCAGGGTGAACCAAGGAGACTGATTGTTGATGAGAAATTGATTTATTGCTATGTTTTTTAAAGGTTTATTTTATTTTTATTATTACAATAATGGTTGTTGCAGAGATAGAACATAGGAACATGATGGGTGTTTTATCTGTATCCAATCTGTCCCAGGAGTTAGTGTCCTCCATGAGGAAGCATTCCAGAGGCAGTGTACAGGTAAAGGATGACAGAGACCAACAGGAGATCCTGAATGTCTGGTGGTTTCAGGAGAGAGCTCTCCTTCATCTGAGAAACCAGGAATAACAACCTAGTGAACAGCTACCTGCATTTTAAAAAATGATCTATATTATAAAGTGCTGTCCATAAGAAGTGATGGTATATCAGGATCAGCTGTGGTGAAGTGGATAAAGTTCTGGGTTTGGAGTTGGGAAGACCTGAATTCAAATCTGACTTCAGACACCAGTTGTGTGACCCCTTGCAAGTCACTTAACTTCTGCCTTCCTCAGTTTCCTCATATGTAAAATGCAGAAGAACAGTAGCATTTTCCTCTCAGGATTGTTGTGAGGATTAAATGAGATAATTTTAAAGTGATGTGCAGTACCTGGAATATAGGAAACACTATATAAATGCTATATTATTAGGGACAGAGTCATTAATTTAGAGTGAAAGAAATCTAAGAAGGTAGGAATAAAGGAAGGAAAGAACCATTTATTAAGTGACAGGTACTTTACAAATATCTCATTTAACTTCACAAAAAGCCTGGGAGGTGGTTGCTATTATCATTCCCAATTACAGTTGTGGAAACAGTGGTAAATAGAAGATAAGTGACTTATACAGCTAGCAAGTGACTGAGACTAGATTTGAATCCAGGTTTTTCTGAGATCCAGCGCCCTGTCCTCCGAGTTACCTAGCTATACCCTGATTGAAGGTCAAACACCTCCAAGCTATTCCAATTTGGATAAGCCATTTCACTGATGAGAGCTTCCATTTCCTCATCTGTGAATTGGAGATAATAATTCTCTCTGGCCACCTCTCAGCAATGAAGCAAGCACTTTGGAAATCTAAAATCTTTAGAGGAATGTAAGACCTAATTATTGCATGCTTGAAGATAGTACTTATGATATCCATTCCTTCAATTTATCTTTACAACAGCCCCAGATCAAGGATTATTATCCTCATTTCAGAGATGAAGAAACTGAAACTTTAAGAGAAGCACCTGCCCATCATCACGTACCTTGTTCAAGGTAGCATAAATACACCATAGGACATCAGCTGCTCTGTTGCTAACTCTGAAGCTACGCTAACCCCTAATTTTTTTTAATAGTTGGGGAAATGGGGACCCAGTGAAAGGAACTGATGTATTCAAAGACATAAAGCAAGTTGTAAGCAGATCCAGGATTTGAACTCACAACTCCTGAATCTTGAATTCTGAATCCTGGTCTAGCATTTTTTCCACTATAATCAATCTGCTGTTGCCTGTCTCTCCTCCCCCTGGTGACCACTCATACAGCACAGCTTACTCTCCCTCAGTTGGGTACTGCCCTCAGATACTGACAGAGGCAGTCTCCAGGTGGGTTGGGGAGAGCTTAAGGGCATTACAGTGGAGTTCCAGAAACCCACCAGGAGCCTCTTGTTCCTTTGTGGCAGGTGAGTGCTGGGAGGCTGGCCACTTCTCATTGATGAGATGTTTTTATTTTTTTCTATTAAAATGTTACATTTGTTTTGCCTTTTAGTATCTTTGCTCATTAAAAACAATATTATCCCCATAAATATGCCTTGTGCTGTAAAAGCTTATCCGCTCTATTTTTCTCCCTAATTGAGACACTTGGCTTTGATTTGCACGTCGGCCTGGATCATGTGCCTGCCGAGCTGATTAATTTTCAATTAATGTTCCCGAGTGGCTCGGTCAGAGAGGCTGCAGACACTGGTCGACTCATTCTCAGTGCTTTCACATGCCCTTTATCCACTCCTTCGGAGACTCAGCTTCAAGAAGAAACATTATATAAGGGAAAGACCAATGAGCTCAGTTAAGACATTTGGGTTCGACTCTAGATTGTACTGATTACTTGATATATCAACTTGGTCAAGTCACTATTCTCTCCCTGCCATGGACTTCAATGCTCCCACCTATAATTCCAGGTCTATAGTCTATGATTTTACTTTGAAACTAGCTAGATTGGAGTTTTCTATCCGCATTTATTCTGAGGAAAATGGTGGAGGTGCTGTTCTAGCCTCAGCATAGGCAGGAGTGTTATTGGAATAAGAGGTAGATGGAGGAAGCATCACATTAGATTTATATAGCGTTCTTTTTATGGCCAAAAATTAAAAAAAATTCTCTCTTGGCGTTATCTCAATAACAGAATCTCAGAATAGGAAGGGATTATCTAGTTCCATCGGTACATGAACATAAATCTCCCTTATGTCAGACATAGTGCTAGATGCTAGGGTTACATACATAAAACCCCCCAAAATAGATATTCTAGAGAAACTCACGTATTCAACAAGTGATCATGTAGCCTTTGCTTGGAGTCATCATATAAGAGGGAAAAATTACCTTACTTTTCAGTGTAGTCCAGTCTACTTTTGGACACTTTAGTTGTTATGAGGAGTAGCTAGGTGGCATTATGGCTAGAATACTGGGCCTGGTTTCGGGACTCATCTTTGTGAGTTCAAATCCAGCTCAAACATTCAGACATCTTGAACAAGTCATTTAACTCTGTTTGCCTTAGTTTCCTCATCTTTAAAAGGAGCTGGAGAAGAAAATGGCAAAGCACTCCAGTATTTTTGCCAAGAAAACCCCAAATGGGTTCACAAAGAGTCATATATGACCAAAATATCTGAACAACAAATTTTAGGACAATGTTTTTCCTACATTGAGCCTAACTTTATCTTTTCTTTGTTTTTGTTTTTAACAAATTCAGTCAGTTAATAATATTTCATCCCTATCATATGTGAAACACTGCAGTAAGCTGGTTATGCAAAGAAAGTAAAAGACAATCCCTGCCTTCAAGATGTGCACAGTTTAACGAGAGATAAAAAAGGAGCTATGTACACATAAGACACACAATAAAGTGGAGATAAGTACCAGAAGGAATTTATTAGCACTAAAGGAAATCAAGAAAAGTTTTTGGTAAAGAAGGGATTCTAGCTGAGAATTCAAGAAAGTCAGAGAATCCTGGAGGTGGAAATAGGAAGGAAGAAAAGTCCAGATATAAGAAGCAATCAGTGAAAACGCATTGAGTTAGGAGGTGGCCCGTCTTGTGTGAGAAACAACATTGAGTCCCATGTCAGTGGATTGTAGACAGTATCACTGGTTAGCAACTTTTACCCATTAGTCCTTGATATGCCTTCTGGGGCCAAGCAGAGCAACTCTCATTCTTCTTTTACTTGAACTTCAAACACTTGGACATAGGTGTTTCCCCCATCCCAATCTCTTTTCTAGATTTAAATCCCTTCAAATGACTTCCCATTTGGTTCTGAAACTCTTAGCTATCTGGATTGCTCTCCTTAAGGCACTCTCAGGTTATCAATATCCTTCCTAAAATGTAGTGACAAGATTTCTAGGTGTAGTCCAACCAGTATGAAGTCTAGTGGGACTGTCCTTCATTATTCTTGAATGATATGTTTTTCCTAATTAAGCAGAAGTGCACATTAGCTTTCTTAGCTTCTATATCTTACTGTTGACTTATATTAAACTTACAATCCCCTAAAACTTGCAAGGTTTATTGGATCCTTGCAATAGCTCTGTGATGTAGGTACTATAAAGATTATAACTCCTGTAGAAGTAGCTAGATAGTATAGAGGAGAGACTGCTGGATCTGGAGTCAGGAAAACCTAAGCTAAAGCTGATATCAGACATTTCTATTTATATGATCTTGGGTTAATCAATTAATATCCACCTGGCTCAGTTTCCTCAAATGTAAAATAGGGTTAATAGTACATAAGTGAGAATCAAGTGAAATAATATTTGTAAAGTGCTTTGCAAACCTTTTAAGGTTAAATATATGCAATTCTTTAAAAATATTTCCATATTTTCATACGTAAGAAAAATCAGACCAAAAGAGAAAAAAACATAAGAAAGAAAGAAACAAACATATAAATAAAAGATGAAAATACTATGCTTCAATCCACATTCAGTCTACATAGTTCACTCTCTGGATGCAGATGGCATTTTCTATACCAACTCTATTGGAATTGCTTTGAATCACAGCATTGTTGAGAAAAGCCAAGTCCATCACAGTTGGTCATCACGTAATCTTGCTGAATATTCTCCTGGTTCTGCTCATTTCACTCAGCATCAATCATGTATGTATTTCTAGGCTTTTCTGAAATCAGCCTGCTCATTATTTCTTATAGAACAATAATATTCCAGTACATTCATATACCATAACATATTCTGTCATTCCCCAACTGATGGGCATCCACTCAATTTCCAGTTCCTTGTCACTATAAAAAGAGCCAATACAAACATTTTTGCACCTATGGGTACTTTCCCCTCTTTTGTGATCTCTTTTGGATACAAATTTGCATATCTTTAAATGCTAACTTCATGTTAGCAATTGTTATTATTATCATAATAAATATTATTCATACAGTCAGTGATTTGACCAGAGTTACACAGAATGATGGAATTAGGATCTAAACCCAAGCCTCCTGACTTTAAAGCCAATACCCTTTCTTCTGCATCATGTTGTAAATGATAGCTGAAACTGGGGAGCAGAGTTAAGGAACTGAGCCTGTTTCTACTCCTCAGTCTCCCTTGACTTTGCTTCTTCAGTTGGTGTTGTGGAATTGCTAATGGACCTAAATTGAGTGACAAGAGTTTCATACTAAATTGGCCAAGTGGGACTCTGGCTCTGGAGACTGTCCATGGTGCTGAATCAGATGAGCTCTTGCATATGTGCAATGATTGTTACTACTTAGGCTGGGATTGGATCCTTCTAGGCTGTTCCCCACACAGAATTATTTGTAAAGGTAGTTCTGTACTTGTCTAATTATTACTTAACAGTAGCCTCCTTCAAATTCTGAGGGTTAGAAGTTGCATTTGGGCACTATGACTTTGGCAAGAGCTGTCCTGCAAAGGAGGATGATTTTGCTTCTGGCCCAGTTGTGTCTGGGAGATATAACTGGGACCACTGGTGCTACAAGTTGTGTGAATCCTACTCCTGGCCAGGGCTATGTGTGCTGATCAAGGGCATATCCTTCTGGGAAAGTTGGATGCTCATGAGGCTCCATTGGTCATGTGTGTACATGCATGTGTGTATGTGAAAGGAGTTGAGGGGAACTAGGGCCTGCTTCTGCTTGGTGCTGACAGTGAGAGGGGTTTGAGAATAAGTGGCACATATTTGGTCAATCATTCCTTAGATGCCTTCCTGAGTTTGAATATTCTAAGTCCCTATTCTGTTATATTAGCCAGAGAGGGACTAATATAGAAGAGTCACACTCTGCAGATTTCTGGGCTCTGGTATGAAATGTCCAACTCAACCCCAGGGCTAGTATCCCCATGATCTTTACTAAGAAGGGAACACATTTTTTTATACTTCTCTCTCATTCTCTCTCCCCAATCTAGGTGCTCTAGTTGCTCCTCTGCCAGAGGGAAGTCAGAAACTCGCATGTGGATACTGGAGAGTTGCTTGAGCTGTGTTTGGGAAAGAGTTGCTGTGTGTGGCGTAGGGAGACAACAGTTGTAGCAGAAGAGAGATGAAGGGAGAAAGGCTGAGGGAGCTCATGGACCTGACAGTTAATTAAAATGTCCCAGGGAGCTTCTATCCTGAGCTGGGCAGGAACCAGGAGAGGAGGCAGTGGTGCACGTGGGTGCCTTTGGACGTCAGGCTCATCAGTCACCCCTGAGGTGGGGGGTGGAGGTGGGTGGAGCTGATGCTCCCAGCTGGAAAACAGCCACCTTCTCAAAAACATCCCCCTATCATTCCTATAATAGTGTCTGTCATCACTCCTGACAGGCTGGCCATTAAGTCTTTGGCAAAATTGTAAGAATTATTAACATATGAGATTTTTATGCTATTTGACAGCTGTCGACTCCTTCAGATTTCACAGTCCTTTCCCTTCCCCCCAATAACTCCCCCCTTTCCAGCTTTCCCTGCTGTCCCCTCCTCCCTTCTGACAGAAGGTGTCTTTTACTCCCTCCCCTCCCTTTCCCCTCGGGGGATGAATTCTGGGAGGTTGTAGCTTCTTGCAGTGTCATCAGTTCACTGTGACGTTTTAGAATAGCCTGACCCTTCCAAAGCTGGTTTTCCTTTTCCTTCCTACCCTCCAGGCAAGGCCATGTTACAACAAACCCCAACATAGGGGGAATCTGTTTTTTTTTTTTAAACAAACAAACAAACAAAAAACCATCACAAAAGCTTTGTACAGATAGATAGATAAGATAGATGGTATTTATTAAATACTATGTTCTAGGCATTGTGCAAAGTTCTGACATACAAATTACAAGCAAACTGGACAATAGTGCCCTCAAGGAGTTGACATTTCAGTAGGGGAAGACAACTCATAAAAGGGATCTGGAAAGCTGAGTGTGGGAGAAGATGCCAGCAAGAAGTGAAAAAGGCTGGTGGTGAGAGCATGGAGAAGATTGGAGAGTGAGCTGATCCTGAAGTGAAAGAAGCATGAAATGATGTTCTAGGCATGGAATCACTAATCAGAAGATGAGATCTCAAGGAAGAAGCACTGTCAAGGATGGAAAGGTTCCCATCTAATCCAATCCAACAAGTGTTCTCCAAGTGCCTACTATATGCAAGGCACTGGGGAGTCAGTGAAAAATCTGGCTCCTGAGCTCATGCAGCATCAGTTAGGAATTGAGGCAGTCAGATAATATTTAAAAAAGCTCTGTTCTTGGAGTTAGAAGATCTGAATTCAAGTTTCAGTATTGATTCGTGTTCGATGTGTATCCTTAATCAGGTCATTTAACTTCTGTGAGCCTCAGTTTCCCCAACTGTCAAAATGAAAACAAAATTGTACTACATCCTCTATGGACTTTTTTTTGATGAAGAAAGTACTTTTTAAATCTTAACATGTCTTTAGTCCTTTAATGTTAAATAATATTCACTCTTTATTTAAAAAATATAGAGAGGTTGGAGAGTTCTTGCTTAATGTCTAACTTGTTATATTGTATGCCTGCTTCCTCTCTTGGATCTTCATGAAGCTGGGGTGCTTGTGTGGGTAGGTGATATTTTGGAGTCATGTGAAGAGAAATAGAGAAGCTCCCAGGAATATCCTTAATTACAGATGCTAGCTAATAGAACTTAGCTGGTTCAACATGCAATCTGATGTTTGTTTTGAAGCGCTCCAAGTACTTTCCCATGTGTGACCTGCATTCTGGTCAAGATGTTGAAAGACTGGAGAAAATCCAGAGGAAGACAGCCACAACAGCAAGGGGCCTTGAATTCTTGCCATGGGAAGATCAGTTGAAGAAACTGGGGATGTCTAGTTTGAAGAAGAAAAGACACATTGGGGCACAAGGGAGCTGTCTTCAAGTCTTTGAAGAATTGTTACAAGGAAGAGGGATTAGACATGCTCTGCTTGGTCGCAGACATCAGAAATAGAAACAACTAGGGTGAAAATTGGGGAAGGGAAGCTACACAGAGGTGAATTTATGCTTGATTTAAGGAAACACTTCCTAATAATGAGAGCTTTCCAAAAGTGGAATGGATTGCTTCAAGAGGGAGTGGACTTTCTCTCATTGGAGGTTTTCAAGAAAAGCCCAACTGACCACTTGTATTGGACTTTTGTTCAGATATGGATTGAGTTATCTGGTCTCTGGGGTCCTTTTCAGCTCTGAGAGTTTTTTGATTTTGGGATTCTCATTCTATGACCCTGATTGTTCTCAGACCAGCTCTGGGATACTGAAAATTCTTGCAACTTTGTAGTTGAAGAAACCAGGGTCCCAGGTAGATATGGGCACCGTTCAGTTGTAAAGCCACAACTAAGTGGCAGAGACTGACATGGTATTTAGATATCTGAGAGTCCAGGCTGCAGACCAGGGCATATAGCTTTCGCCCAGAGTAGGGAGAATCTAAGTTCAAATGTGACCTCAGACACTTACAAGCTGTGTGATCCTCAGCAAGTCATTTAACCCCGTTTGCCTCAGTTCCTCATCCGTAAAATGAGCTGGAGAAGGAATGGCAAATCATTCCAAGTATCTTTGCCAAGAAAACCCAAATGGGGTCACAAAGAATTGTACATGACTGAACAACAACAACAACAGCAGCAACAACAGCTAGCAGGCTGCCTTTTCCCCATCAATCTGAATTTACCACAAATCTGACCAGAACCTTAGCTGGAATTTGTAACTTCTTCAAGCCTGGTCTCCTAATGAACCATCCAAGGAAATTATATAGAATGAGTTTGATTTGGAGTCAGGAAAATCAAATACTTACTAGTTGCATGATTCTGGGCCAGGGTTACCATGCTGAGCTTCATTCATCTGTAAAATGGGAATAATAATAGCCCCTACTTCGCTGAATTTTTGTGAGGGTTAAATGAGAAAATGTACATAAACCTATAAAAGCTGTGTAAATGTGAACTATTATTTGTTATGGGGAGGGATGGAGAGGAAGCTTTGAATAAAGTCTCCTGGGGTGCCCTCAGATTATTTTTGCTCTCTGGACCTCAGTTTTCTGACTTGCAAAATCAGAATAATTATCTTTGCTCATGGGGCTATTACTGGGAGCAAATGAAGTAATGGAGCAGATGGCTGGGCAAGGGGTTTTTAAATTGTGAAGCACTGTGTAAATGTTGGATTTTCCTCGGAGGACACAGGGACCCCTTTGTTACAGAATCCAGAGCTCCTCTGGGTGGGGTGTGGAGAGCAGGGAGGAAGAGGAAGATGAGTTTAAAAGAGTTTTTTTCCTGCTTTGTCCCTTAGTTTTCCCCAGTCCCGGCTCTCTGATTTTGGGGCTGTGTTGGAGAAGAACAGATGGGCTCCCTGTGGGCTCCTGGGCTGCCGGCAGCAGGTAGCTAATCCGCTTTTATCTCGTTATGGTGACAGCCACCCTGTTAAATGGAATGGACTATTGATTTGGGGCTCACTTCCAGCCAAAGTATTTTCCATCATGGGCCTGAGTAGAATAGGAGAAAAGCAACACTGATTAACTCCAGTGCCAGTCAGGGGGAGGCCCAGGCAGAGAGGGAACAGAAGTGAAGGAAGGATGAGGGTTGGTTGGCAGCTGCTCCTGCCAGTGCTCGGGGGAGGCAGGGGTGCCAGGCCTCTTGCTGCTTAGATGCAGGATCAGACTTGGACTTTGATTCCCTGAGATGGTGCTAAATGTGGGCAGAGTAGGTTGTTTCCGCTCCCCATTATGGTCTCCATCATCCCTGCTGGCTAGCATTTACACCATGTTTTTGAAGTTTGCAATTTTTGATTTTTACTGCTCCCGGGGAAATAAGTGCTATTATTGTAACCATTTTACAGATGAGAAAAATGACTCTGAGAAAAGTTAAGTGACTCTTAACTTACTTGACTTAACTTAGTATCTTAAGATATTAGCAGGGTTTGCCATTTCTTTCTCCAGCTGCTTTTACAGATGAGGAAACCGAGACAAGCAGGGTTAACACAAGACCACACTTGCTAGAGTCACATAACTAGTAAGTGTTTAAGGTTAGATTTGAACTGAGGTTGTCCGAAGCTCTCATGCTGCCTTTCAAGGAGAGATTGGGGGTCTAATTCCCATGAGAAAGAGGCCATGATTCTTTGGATATCCCTAATCACTCGAAAGATATACAATTCTTATATGTATTTGTGCTTGTGTGTGTATGTGTATGTAGAGAGAACTCCACAACTGACTCGCAGTAAAATGGGTTTCTGGGGTTATGTAAGGAGAGGAGAAGAATAAATGTTTCAGATTCTTGCGTATGTGTTGTTTGAAAAGGGGCAAGTGTGTGTGTTGGAGAGGAAGAGATAGGAAATTTGTTCAGAGAACATATTGGCTAGTTAATCCTGAATGAGCTTATCTGACACAGTCGGGATGCAGAGGACACAAGGAGGGCTCAGAAGCTCTGATGTCAGGAAATCCTGCCCAGGTGAAGGAACCCTACTGACTGTGAATTCAGTATGGCTCAGGCCCCTTCAAGGCCATGCTTGTTGCCCTTGAGGGGAGCCGGGCCTTCCTGCCCAAGGAGAACTATACAAGTATGTTTCTTTATCTGCACCATTTATCCCACGCTTCATTATTCCATATCTGTCTCCTTTCCCACTCTATTTCATCCTCTCCACCTCCCCCTTGCTCATGAACTTTGGTAGTGAATGATCAATGACCACATAAAACAGCTGGAACAAGAGAAAAAGTGGATTTTGTATTGAATGGGTCAAGATCTCAACATCTGGCCAACATCTACTTCTGGGAATGGGTTGGGGAAGGGGGAAATGGCTTTTGCTACCATGTTCACCCTAGGGTTTCTGAATAGGAAACAAAAATGCCAGATTTTACAGGACTGATGATCTGGAAGGGGCTTCAGATGCCATCTAGTACAACCCTCAACTCCTTCATTTTTCAGATTATAAATCTAGAACTGGCTGGGACCTCTGAGACCATGACTATTCTCACACCTGCCATTGTTATAGATGAGGAAGTTGGGGCTCCTAGAGGTTCCACAGTAAATACATGAGGCTGAAATTTGAACCAGGTAACTGGCATTAAATGCAACACTTTTTCTACTACATTATGAAACCTTTTGTTTGGGTGCACCCAACAAGCTGAATGCAAATGGATTTTCTTTTTTTGGTCCAAATATCTTTACTCCACTCAGATCAGGCTCTCTTGGGCTTTGGTGCTGACTTGTCTGATTGACTATTTTGTCTCAAACTGTGAGAGACAAGAGGTCTGGACCTAGACTCAAAGGAAGGAAGTAATCATTTAAACATCCATCATGTGCCAGACACTGTGCTAAACATTTTATAAGTGTTATTTCATTTGATCCTGATGTACAAGAAAGAAGTAGTGGGTGAAATGGGAGTAAAAACAATCTCGAGGCGGAGGTACTAGTGTGAGGAATGAGTAAGCATTTATGTAGCACCTATTATGTGCCAAGAGGCCCTGGGATAAATATCTTGTGAAATAGGTGCTATTAATGTTTTTATTTTTACAGTTAAGGGAAATGAGGCAAGGAGACTTGCTCAGGCTCACATCACTGGTGTCTGAGGCCATATTTGAACTTGGGCCTTCCTGACTTTAGAGCCAACACACTAAAGTGATTATGTTCTTAGAGTTCCTAACAGCCTCACAATGAGGCTGGGTACCATCAAATATATGATCTGGACTTTCATGTCCAGATCCATGGACTAAATATAGAAGCATTTGGAAAAATAATAAGTGTATCCCATGGCCTGAGACCTTAAAACAGGAGTTGGCTGATTGGGGATGAGAGTTCTCAGAAACAAGATGCTGAGACTCTATGAAATGATTCCATTAGGGGAACGATATGAGGAGGTGTCTAGAAATTGATATGGCGGCACAGGTCCCTTTTGGTTGCGTTTGAAAAGGACATATACTTTTAGTAGGAACATATAACTGAAGTGAAAACAAAAGTAACAGCTACCTATAAAAATAGTATGGGAGGCTGAAGACCACCAGAAAGAACTGAACCACTGAAAAAATAAGAAGGAAATTTAAAGGGTGTTTTTTGGTCAAGAAGAGCTAGAAAATGGAAGTTGTAGTTTAGCAAAGATGGTATGATTTTACAATGGAGAGCAGAAATTCCTCTTCCACCTTGATTCTGTGTTCTCTATGAATGACAATGATCTCTTTGAAATAGAAAATGTGGACAAAATGTGGCTAAGAAGAAACTGAAGTCTGAGGTAAGTATGCTCCTAAATTAAAGTCACAGGTCTGGACGAACCATATTTTTGGGCAGTACAAAGGATTTGTTTGGTGAGTTGCTGTTGGCAAATTGTGGGAAAAAGTATGAGGTGCTGTGGGATGGAGTATAGAATTTAGATCTAGAAAGAACCTTAAAGGTCATCTACTCTTTTCCTTTTATTTTATAGATGAGGATACTTGTGATGTCTGGACTAGCTCTCTGGAGGATCTCTGGACCAGCCTGAGTCCTTGATCTTAGGAGAAGAGTGAAGAGGCAGATTTCACGTGGATGGTCAAACATGGAGTTTGTTTATTCCAAATTCTCTCAAACTTATATACCCTAATACCCTTACATAACTATAGCATGTGCTAACTATAGGATAATGTGCATATGAGATCACATAAACAACTTGCTATTGTGTGCAGATATCTCCTTGCCACTTTAGTATCACTCTGCTTTAATTACAACACAGATTGTCATTCCCCCTGACTTCTCAGAAAGGCTGAGAGTCCCTAGGGGGAGATGGGGAGCTGAACCAGACACTGTCAGCAGGGTTCCTTTTACTGGACTAAAGGGTCTTACACTTCACCCAGGGTTCCCCACTATTTGTGACCCTCTACAGAAATTGAGATCCCAGAAAGCTGTATAGCATAGAGGGATTTTAGCAGGAAATAGTGTTTTCTGAGTGAGGTGCAATGGATCTACTTCAGGGGGGATGTCTTTGGGGGCAATGCCTGGGCTTTCTCAGGTACATGCCCCTAACTGTGGATGAGCAAGATGGTAACTGTTTGGATATGGATGGTGAGTGAGTGTGAGAGTAAAATGAGGTGGCAAACCTGGGTCACTGGAAGATTGATGGTGACAACTGGTAGAGTGCAACTCCAATAGTCTGGCTACTTAGCCTGAATGCCATATGTTTGCCTTTTTTATGGAGAACTCATATAAGACAAACCCTTACACAGAGGTAAGAATGATACAAGAACACTCTCAAGGTCTCCTGAAGAACTATCGATTGTGAAGCCTGGCTAGTTGAACATGAGATGCATTGGGCTATACCAGTGGTGCAGTGGAAAGGTCTCTGGTTCTGTAAACAGAGAACTTGGGTTCACATGCCCCTTGCTTACCTGCGTGATCCTGGCAGTCAAGTCACTTAGTTTCTATGGGAATTAATTTCCTCAACTGCAAAATGAAGGTCCTTCCAGATCTAAATCCATGACACTTCCTATTTATGATACTTAGGACAGGACTTCAGATTAGATACAGGTACTTCTTGTGGGGTCTGGTTATTCCAGCATTCACACCAAATTGGAAATCCAACTAGGGTGTATCAGGCCAACTTGCAGGAAACTGGAAGTTTCTCTTTCTCTGGAGGGGGAAACATTCTAGGGCTGCAAACCAGCCCTTCAGAGAAAGGGGCTGATCTACAGACCTTTGGCTGAAGGGAAAATTGAGTTGGAATTGATTCATATGTCAAAGACTATCAGAAAACTCTTTTTCTTCTCCTTTTTCTTTTTAGCTCTGATTACATTACTCACTCACTTAATAAACTTCAATAATAAACTTGAAAATAGAGAATTGCATGTCAGGGTAGAAAGGACATCACTGTGAAGCCAGAGGCTCTAGGTTCAAATCCTGCCTCCGGGAGCGGGAAGGGCTAGAATGGGCATGACAATAAATGTATGCTAAACGGTCCCTGCCTAAGGAATTTATATTCCAATTGGGAAAAATAACACAAGAGCTAGAGATGAGGGGAGTGGATAAAACAAATGGTTGGAGGAGTCTAGGAACTCTGTGGAAAGATGGAACCAAACAAGGTAAGTCTAAACCTGGACTAGCGAAACCCAGGGACCTTTAAGGGGCAGGATCCAATTTTCAAATGGGAAAAGAATGGGAATAATGGCTTGAGGGGGGGTCATTTGTCAAGCCAATAAGTATTTTTTTTTTTAACTGTGTCTACTATGTACCAGGCATTGTATACAAATATAAGCAGAAAAAAAGGATAATTCCTCTCCCTCAAGGAGCTTACATTCAAATGGAGAAAAATAACAAAGGAAACTGAAGAGGTGGAGGCAGGGCTGTACTTCTGCTATCTCCTAAGGAATGAAGATATGGCTATCCTTAGTGTACTTCTTAAATGGAGACACTGGGAAGAATTTACTCACTGAACAGAGGAAGAGGCTGCAGTGATAGAGGGAAAAGAGGAAAGGGGAGCATTTAGGTAACACTTACTATATACCAGGCATTGGACAAAGCACTATATAAATATCTCATCTGATCCTCCCCAAAACCCTGTGAGGAGGATGCTATTATTATTATCCCCTTTTTACAATTGAGGAAATGAGGCTAAGTGGAAGTAGGGTACTTCCAGTATGGGAAGATCAGGAGTGAATTCCAAGAGTAAAGTGAAATTCTGGGGGGTGGGAGCAGGAGAAGAAGTTTCTGTGTTGTGTCTTAGAAGAAAAATTGTATAGAGTCAGGAGTGCATCCTGGAGTGGAATAGTGAATTTCAAGTTAGGATTTTCTGAGACTTCCAGGGGCTGGGATCTTGGTTCTGACATTTACTGGCCATGTGACCTTAGACCACTTTCTTTCTGTGAATCTCAATTTTTTTTTTTCATCTGTAAACTGGGAATAATGGGTTGTTCTGTTGAAAAGTAAGCCTTGGAAACACTACAGAAATAGGAGTTGTTCATTATCATATTCTTAACAATGACTGATCTCCATCTAAGGTGAGCTATTCATCAATTGTTAGTCACTGGTTCCATTTCTCAGGTGGAATAACTAAGGCATAGAGAAGCCACACGGTTTGACTTCAAGGATATTCAGGGCTGTCCAAAGACTACTGGGATAGAAGATGGACAGTGGAAGGAGGTGGGTTGGGGAATCAAAACAGCTGAATTATCTTAGCTGACATCATGTATAGAGCTCAGTTCTCCCCAAGCCTCCTTTACTTCCCCATCCCCAGCTACAGTTGTTTCCTGCTTTTGGGGAATGAAAAAATACTTTGGTCTGAACTATTTGGTTCTTTCGTAACATCTGCCATTAGGCTAAACGGTGTGTCCCATCCCCAACAAGAAGGAACCCTGTCTTGGAGCTGGGAATCATAGGTAGTGGGGAAGGTGGTTGGGATGGGGGTAGGGATGGTGGTCCCTCCCCTTTTCCTTCCTCTCCCTCCTCCCCCCCCCCCCCGAACTAGGATTGCTCAATAATGATCATAACAACAGCACAAAGCACTTTCCCAAAAGCCTCTCTCTGAGGCGAGTAAACCTAAGGATTAATATTCCTATTTTGCGGATGAGGAAAACGGGTTCCAGAGAAGGAAAGAGACTTGTTTGGTCTCACACAGACATTGTCAGAGCCTAGAACAGCAGACAGGTTTCTTGATTGTCAGTCTAGTAAACTTCATATTGCCCTCTGCAGTATGGTCTGACCGAGAGGGAGGGAATGGGACCCTGGCTTTAATGGCCCCAGTGACTGATGCTCCCAGGAAACTCTTCCTTGTGGGGAAAGACAAGAGACAGACTACTTCTCCCCTCTCCAGGCTGTCTCCCTCTTTCCCCAGCCAATCACCTTCTCTTTCCCCTCCTACCACCAGAGGGCTCCTGATGAAATATGCAAAAATCAGCAGATGGCAGAAAGCAGTGAAGAATGATACTTGCCATCGGAAAAACAGCCCAGAAATTCCCCCCTGTGGAGTGAGTGGGTGTGGAGTGGGAGGGAAAAGGGGGAGAAGGGGTCAAGTGCCGCTTGGCCTGGCAGGGGCAGAAGGAGGTTTGGGAAAGGGTGGGCTGGGAGGATGCTCAGACCGAGGGCAGGAGACATCCTGGGCTAGCTGTTGGGGGGACCAGTGGCTGTCCCAAGGTCACGCCCAGCCCTGGGCTCCTGGCCAGGGGGGCCCGTGTGACGATGCTAATTCAGATCCAGGGGTGGGGAGCCCAGGCAGTGGGGATTCATTAGTGTAATCTGTTCCCCATATCTCTGGTGTTGCCATCGGCCAAACAATAAAAGACACAATATTTACACAACTTACTCTGGGAAGCAATATCAGTCCATTGATTTTCTGTCCCTCAGATTTTCACAGTCTGAACCTTAATGGTTTTTAATCATAAAATATTAGAGCCGCAGGGCACTTAGCAGAGCCACAAGGTAAGTAATGGGTCTTTGCCTGCCTGCTTCCCTCTCCCTGGTGGCACATCTCCGTCCCCCGTAAGCTGGTACTGCTAGGGTACGTCAGGGAAACCGTCTGACATAAGAGGAAAAGTGGCGTCGGCAGTAGGTGGGAAAATCTTGTCCAGCCTCAGTTTTCTCCTCTGGAAAACGGGGAGAAGACTACCTCTGGAATATGAATGTTGTAGTGAAGCACTTTCTAAGTCTTATAAGAGTTTAATAGTTAAAAATAATCCGGAGGCACCTAGAGGGTTCAGTGGATAGAGCACTAGGCTTGGAGTCAAGAAGACCTGAGTGCAAATATGACCTCACTCACTAGTAGTCACTTAATCTCTGGTTGCCTTAATACACTGGAGAAGGAAATGGCAAATCACTTACCAGGAAAATCATATTGACCATGGGATCACAAAGAGCTGGACACAACTAAAGCCTGAAAATTATATGTTCAATTACACAGTGCTTTAGGGTTTGCAAATCAGCTCGTGATTTCACAACAACCCTATGATGTAAGTTCTCTTATTCCTATTTTACAAAAGAGGAAACTGAGTCTGGGAGGTTAAGTAATTTGGCCCAGAGTCACACAGATAAGTTAGCATCTGAGGCAGTTTGAACTCATTTCTTCCAACTAAAGGTCCAGAGTGCATCTCCACTGTAACACTTAGTGACCTTAAAGTGCTAGAGAGCTTTACAGAGGGTGACTTGAGCAAACTTAGATGGATCCATGATCTCATAGGTCATAGAATCAGAGCTGGAAGATGCCTGAGAGGCCATACAATTCCTCTCTTTTCCACCTGCCGTTTTGCAGATGAAGAAATTACACAATTAGTAAATGTCTGAAGCAGGATTTAAAATCAAGTCCTTCTTACATCTATTCTATCCTCTACACCAGTGGTTCTCACACTTTTGTTTTCAGTATCTTTATCCTATTAAAATTATTGAGGATCTCTCCAAAGAGTTTTTGTTTATCTGGATTATATTTATAGACATTTACCATATTGGAAATAGAAACTATTTTTGAATTTATAGACCCTCTAAAAGGGTTTCAGAGATCCCCAGTATTCTCTAGACCATACTTTGAGAATCACTGCTCTACACCATAATTATGTAGAGGGAGTGGGGCATTCCCTCTAGGGATTCAGATCACAGCTCATCCATACTTTCTTATTCTGCATAGATCTTTACCAAATCCTTCTATGAATCCCTCATAGAGGCTAGATGTGCTATATACTTTCCTTTGTAAATTCACATTTACAGATAGGAGAGGCAGCATGGTTTTGAGTTAGAAGACCTTCTAACCTTTAAGACCTTTAAGAAGACTTAAATTGAGTTTAATTCTTGCCTCTGATACATACTATTTGTAACACCATAGATATACCACTCATCCTGTAATTACACTCTCCAGGACTAAGTTATAGAACAATTTCTGATCTCCATCCATGGTGGGAATTTCCACACCTGGGAGTTCCCTACATGAACAGAATAAAAATTCTAGTTCAAAACCAACAAAGATCAACCATGTCCTTCTTAGGCATCTCTCTGTTTCTGCTCTTGTTCTGTGACCAAACCCACCTCTTTTACCAGTCGTCTGTCTCCTTAGTGATGTCTTTTATATATCATATCTTGCGTGAAATCATAATTGTCAGTCTAATTATACTCCATATGCACCTCGCCATTGCCCTTTGAGTTAAATGAAATTTTGATTCTTCTGAGATCATAGTGCTCTACGATTCTCAGTCACAGAGTATCAGCAGGAGAATATTGTTGGTAAAAAGATGGATTTTGGTGCCAGGCTGCAGCTTAAGAATCACTCAAAGGACTGCAGTTTTCCAAATGTGTTCTTCTACTTTTCAATTCTGAGATAGGCTCATTGTCCCCTGGCAGAGACTATCCAATATACTTTTGGACTGCCTTTTCAAATGCATGTCATAATCCGGATAATATGTATTTGTCATTCTTGAATGGATACTTAGTCTGACTTCTTTTAATAGTATTTTATTTTCCCAAATATACATATAGTTAGTTTTCAACACTAATTTTTGTAAAACTTTTGTGTTCTAAAATTTTCTGCCTACCTTCCTTATCTCTGCCCTCCCCAAGACAGCAAGCAATCTAATGTAATTCTTTTAAACATATTTCTATATTTGTCATGTTGTACAAGAAAAATCAGATTAAAGGGAAAAAAACTAAGCAAACATTAACAAATTAAAAGGTAAAAATACTTAGTCTGATTTATTTTGAATTGACTCATTGCGGAAGGCGTGTAGTATTCTAGGGATCAAAGAAATATGATCAGTATCATCCATGAACATCTCATGGCATCTGGAGAGCATCACCCTCTCTTTCTGCATGGGACTTTATTATTCTTCATAGAACTTTAAGGCTTCATTTTACTTTATTGTAAAGGTTTTTTTTTTGGGGGGAGGGGTTGTCCTGTGAATATAAAACAACACAGTGGAATTTTGTACTGGCTAAATTTTTTACTTAATTGTGTGACTGTGAAGATATGGTCTGTTGTAAAAAAAATGTTTATGGAAATCTACCTGTTTTCTTCTCATCTTTTCTTGATATGTATTTATGATGTGGACAGAGACCATTTTTATAAAGATTTGAAAGAAATTAGAAAGTTTTAGAGGTTAGTAATTGCTGATGTCTTCTGATCATTATTTTTTTTTAAAGCAATAATACTGTCCATGAGTTTTTTCATTTTTTAGACTTCCCTCATTGAGAAGTGATTGAGTGACTTAAAATTTTTTTATGCATCCAACATGGAGGTTTTCTCTCTCTATGTATATAGTAATCATCTAATACCAAGAGATCTAGAGGAAGTCCCCTAACATATTTGATGAAATCCTTATGGAGGATTGTTGATGAGTGGACATAATACAGGCATGGGATGGTGTCATTGGAGGGAATATTCACAAGGATGAAATCACAAAAATTCATCAAAGAAATATCAGAGTATTTGGACAGGCTGAGCTGATCTTGAATTCATCTTCTTAACAACAATTTCCACTTTTTCATCTATTGAAATAGATGCTGAATTATTGAGTCCAGCTATAATGATGTCAGCGATAATAAAAATACAGAAATGTTAGCAAATATGTCCCATTTTGATTTTGTTTATTCTTTTCTAGTTTTACCTGTAAATGCTTTCAGGTGGTTTGACTATCTGAGTCTCATACCAGGTCTTCTGTAGGCTTTATGCCTATTCCACCATTTTCGGGTGTTTTATGAATGATAATGATCATAACCCTTTGTCACCTTTCCCTATAATGTTTAGTAAATGGACTGGCACTTTATCTATATATTTGTTGAATGATATTTTATTTTTTCTTAGTTACATGTAACATTCATTTAATAATTTTTTGAGTTCCAAATTCTCCCCTTCTCCCTTCCCTGAGATGGAAAACAATTGGATATAGGTTATAAATGCTGAGTTGGTATTTTAAACCAAGATTGCTTGTGATCACCATGCAACAGTAAGCTGGGAAATATTTGTCACCTGGTTCCCTGAAAAAAACTGTATTCACCACACCTTTAAATTTAATTTGCATTATTAACATTTTTCTCATTACTTCCTGAAGTCTGTACAATCAAAATGACAGTAAGTCAAGTCCTGATTTGTAGCATTTGCTGATTGCCAGCGTATAGATGCTCACATTGATTCCAGCTGGTATGACCTGGCTCCAGCCATCCTGTTTCTGTTTGGCAAAGAGATGAAGAAAGGTCTGCTGGGTGAGATCCTTTGGTCTTCTTGTTGAGGCACCTGCTTTATCTCTCAGAAACTTCTCTAAGAAATGGTGATAATCGGCATCAGTGTTTGTACTTTAATCTCTGCCCCACTCCCATTTTTCCTCCCAGAGTCTACAACTTGTTTAAATTAGTCTTGTTGGAATTGTTGTAATTGTATGCGGTGCCCTCTCCTCTTTATCCTTTCTTCTAATTTGATGTTGATTTTGACCTTTGCTCTAACCAGCTGAGTGCACACAGACAGCTGATGTTGGGATGATTCCAGTAACCAGCTGCTTCCTGTCTGTTAAGATATAGTCAATTCCATTGTGTGTGTGGATGTGAGATGCTGATCTATGCTTGCCACATCCATCACCTTCTGACTCTCTTCTTAAAGAAACATATTCATGATATAAAGGCATGAGGCTTTTGAATAATCTATATGTCCTTGTCTTCTCTTTTAAAAAGTTTTATTGATGTCTTTTGCTTTTACACCACAGTAATTTCTCAATATATCACCTCCCAATGCCACAACTGAACCCTCTATTATAACAAAAAGAAATGGTTCAGTAAATCCAAGGGATAAAATGGTCCTGTCTGATGGTGTATACAACATCCTGCTCCCCTAGCCCCCTGCTTCTTTTGGGAAAACATGATTGATCATCTATTCTCCAGAGCCAAGAGTGGCAATTTACAATTAATCTGAGTTCAGTTAACTTGTACTGTGTTTTTTATTTACATCTTTACAGTTGTTATGTGTATTATTTTCCTGGTTTATTTTACTCTGTAACAGTTCATACAAATATTCCCAAATTCCTCATGCTTGTGGTTTCTTACAGTACAATAATATTCCATTACATTCATGTGCTTAGCTGTGTGACTTTAAACAAATCATTTCAGATTTCTAGACCTCATTATAAAATGTATAAATGTATAAAATGAGGCAGCTCCTTTCAGCTCCAGAACTATAATCTAATGGTCCTATGACCACAACGTATTCAGCTATTCCCTAGTAATTAGACATCCACTCTAGGTTTTTTGCTACCACAAAAGTTGTACTGTATGGCACCTCTCCTTATATCGTTGATACCTTAGTTAGTGATGGAATTTCTGGGTCCAAATGTATGAATAATTAAGTGACTTTTGTCATAAAAAGTGCTTTCCAGACTGGGTGGACTGATTTACAGATTCATCAACTGAATATTAGTGCATTTTAGGCTTTGATTTCTACATTTTATAAGATTTTTTTTAGCATTTTTTGACCGTCGTCCCCTCTGGTGATTTACACATACAGAGCATACGTTGCCCTGGTTTGTCAGCTCTCATCCAGTTCATCACAGAATGTCTCTTCTTCTCTATCACTTGCCACAAAGCTACAATGGGGCAGTCTCTTGTTCACAATGATTCTGAGCAAGATGTGTGAGGGTCTCAGGAAATGATGCTTTCTGTTGCCTTTGAGTGTACCATGAGATCACCTCCACCAGGTCTTTGACTCACCTCCCACAGGAAAACCCAAAAGCAGTGCTTCCCTTCAGCTGCTCCTTTTCTATGTCTTTTGGATTCACTAGTAACAGAAATGGCAACGTGGATTTGGTCCAGTTCTTCCTCCTGGAGCATGTCTGCTTCTTGGCCATGGCACAAAGATCTCACCTTCAGACTGCCAAGTTAAGTTTAATGCTTATAGACAGGCGACGACGGCGTGATTTTTAGCACCCTCACACACACTATTTTACCACCATCCACTAGGGAATCACAAAGGGTAACACACAACTCTCAGGCCCAGTTGATGTTTTTCATCTGTTTTGTGGATGCTGCAGACTGGAGGAAGGGTATGATGTGATAATACATCAATATTAGCTCAAATTTAAATAGCACTTTAAGGTTTATAAAGTGTGTTACACACATCATTTCATGCTGATAGATAGCTAAAATGATTGATGAATATTCATGAGTGTAACCCCTGACTCCAAAGGAGTTCTTCCCATATTTGTGCCTTGTTTGATTTCCTCCTAAGTGAATCAATAAGCATTTATTAAATACCTACTGTGTAGGCATAAACTTCTTGACAATCTAACAGAGAAGACAACATGCAAACAGATCTGCAATAAAATATAGCTACGGTAGATGGAAGGCAAAGGGCAGCCAGGTGATCCATAGTACATAGAACATTGGGCCTGGAATCAGGAAATTCTCGGATCCTTACTAGTTATGGGACCCTGGGCAAACCTCTGTATGTCTTAATGCATTGGAGAAGGAAATAGCAAACCACTTTAATGTCTTTGCCAAGAAAATCTCAGGACTGACTGAATGACTGGACAAAAACAGAGATGGAAGATAAATCTCAAAGGGCTGGTCCATATATAAAGTACTCTAGATCTCTTTGCCCATCTTGATCTAAAAATCCCTCAGCCCTCTAACATCTGTGGATCACTCAGAATCAATGGGCTGGTTTCTTGTTTTTTTTTTTTTTTTTTTTTTTTTTGGTAAAATGTAAGGATCTGTAAAATGGAGGATTAGATTTCCTGGCCTCTAAAATTCCTTATAGCTCTAAATCTTTGGTTCTAGAAGACCTTGGAGGAGGATCTTTGTGCAGCTGTTGTTATATTAATAGACTTTTAAATAATATTTTACATAGGATATTTTTATTATTAATAAAAAGGAAGTTGGGCTCATTTCCTTTCACCATGGTCTGTGTCCTTTGTGTAGAATTGGATCTCCAAGCTTACCCACCTCCCCTAGGCTCGTCCTGTCCTTGCTTTGCAGACAGTGACCTGGGAACCAGTGGTTCTCTCCTGTTGTGTTATACCAGAAAAATTGGGAATGGAGCAGTTACTAGAGGAGTACAATTGTGATCACTGAATTTCAGAGTTGGAAAAAACTTCAGTAATTACTCTGTGTGATCCATACCTGAAAAAGAATCCCCCTGGGACAGAGCCCCCAAAGTGCTCATCCAGCCTTTGCTTTGAGGCCTCCAGCCAGGCAGAACATCACCTCCCAAGGTGGTCCCTTTCACCTCGGACCTGCTCTATTTGCTGGGAAGGTTTCCCAATGCGCAGCTTAAATTTACCTATTTACATTCCCCCTTCACCTCCCTCCTTGTTCTACCCTCCAGGGCCAAACAGAGCAAGCTTAATTCTCCTGTCCCCGGAGTCTTCTCTTCTCTGGGCTGACAATCTCTGACTCTTTCCCCCGATGCTCATTTGGTATGATCTCAAACCTTGTTGTCTCCTTCTGCATATTCTCTAGTTTATCAATGTCTTTCTTAAACTGTGGTGTCCAGAGCCAGATACTATTCAGGATAGAGGCTTTTCCTTTTAAAAAAATACATACACACATGCCTACAGACGTGTGTATATATAGACACATATATACATATGACACACATATACACACAATATACCCTGCCTCCCCCCGCCCCCCCTTCTCCTTCATAGCAGCCAAATGGCACAGTGGATAGAACTCCAGGACGGGAGTCAGGTAGATTCATCTTCCTGAGTTCAAATCTGGCCTCAGACACTTCCTAACTCTGTAACTCAGCCAAGTCACATTATCCTGTTTGCCTCAGTTTTCCCATCTGCCAAATGAGTTGGAGAAGGAAGTGGCTGACCACTCCAGTATTTTTGCCAAGAAAATCCCAAATGGGATTGCAAACATTTGGACATGAATAAAATAACTGAACAATATATATTCATTCATTTATCTATCCATCAAACTGTCTATCCTCTCTCTCTCTCTTTCTCAACATTAACTATGTGATTCTCTTACAGTCTCCTCTCCCCCCATGAAACAATTGGGAAAAAAAAACAAACTAAAATGAAAACCCTCACAATAAACACGCATAGTTCAGCAAAACAAATTCCCACATTGTCCATGTTCAAAAATGCACATCTCATTCTGAATTTCAAGTCCATCACCTTTCTGGCAGGAGATGGTGTAGGGCCATGATTTATCTTAGTCCTCTAGACTGGTTTATGATCACATTAGTCAGATTTATAAAGTCTTTCAAAGTTGTTTTTCTCCCTAATGTTGTTTTATTGTGCAAATTGTTCTATTTTTGCTTACTTCACTCTTCATCAGGTAATAGAAGTCTTTTCAATGTCCTCTGAAACAATTCATTTTGTCATTTCATATGGGACAATAATACTTTCTTGTATTCGTAGATTGCAGTTTGGCCATTCCCCAATAGGTGGGCACACCTTTAATTTCCAGTTTTGGTTACTATGAAAAGAACTGCTAAAACTATTTTTAAAAATATGGATCTTTTTTCTGCTTTGATCTCTTTGAAGTATAATCCTAATAGTGATTGTGCTTAGCTCCAAATTGCTTTCTAGAATGACTGGATCAATTCAGAGCTCCACCGACCACGCATTGGTATGCCTGTTTTCCTGAATTCCTTCCTACATTTGTCATTCTCCTCTCTCTCCCCCCCTTTTTTTTTGCCAATCCATTGGGTATAAGGTGCAACATTAGAGTTGTTTTTAATTTGTATTTGTTTAATTTTTAGAGATTTGGAGCATTTTTTAATATAATTATTGATAGCTTGGACTTCCTCCTCTGAAAACTGCCTGCTCATATAATTTGACCATTTTTCTATTGGAAAATGGCTTCTAAGATCTCCTTCTTTTAATACAACTTAAGATCATCTAGTTTCTTTGGTTGCTGTATCACACTGTTAGTTCATACTGAACTTGTATCTCACTAAAGCCCCCATTAAAACCACTCAGTGCAGATCTGAGTGGGTGTAAAATTCACTTCCTATAGCTGTTTACTGGAGCACTCATGGAGGGGTCCTTCAGCTCTGGATCAATATTGGCTCTGGTCTTGATCTCTTGATGGTCCAGGTCAGGGTGCTCTAACTCAAGCTCTTTTGTCCCCTCTCTCCTGCTCCCCCCTCCCCTGCTCTGATCTGGAGCTTCAGTGGTAGCTCCAGGAAAGATGGCTTTGAAATTAGAAAAGGGGTGAGGGATTGTGGTGGTTCCCGATTGGGGATTCATTTTGGTGTCATTATTGCTGTTTTGTTTTTCTCAACCTCCCCTAAAAACCAAACCCCTCAACACTAGGTGCTGGGGGGAAGTCAATAGCAATGGATTACACAGCTGAGCCTGAGAAAAAAAATTGGAAGAGAGATAAAGATAATTAAAACTGATTCTCACTGTTTCTGGAGAAATCAATTTCATAACTCTGCTTTGTTTCAGAAAATGTTTCTCTGCTTCGGCTCTCTGGTGCTTGGGGAATGAGGGGCTTAGAAGGGAGATGGGAGAATCAAATAGTCTGTGCTGCTTCTTTTTCTTCCTCTCCTGTCCCCTCCCATGTAAATCAACTTTGACTCCTGGAGGTACCTCAGATTGTCAGCACTAAGGAAAGGTTAGATCTGACTTAAACTTTTAACTATCCCTTCTCTTTGTTCCAGACACCAAATGTGTCAAAATTTGAACTTAGACTTTCCTGATTAGAATTTATTCTTAATCTACTATACCACACTGCCTAGGAGCATATATTTTTGGATATATTTTTGCTCTCTTTCCTTTACTACTGGGAGCTCTTTAGAAACCCTGGTCTAAGTGAGCCAAAAAATGGTGGCTGTCCCCATGGACAGTCATGGGCTGGTAGCCCTGAGAAATAGTGGTTGTGGTGTGTGTGTGTGTGTGTGTATAATGTTTGAAGTTACAGGAGAAGGGAAGCTCAGTGCTTACAGCCAGGCTTTATGGATTCAGTCTGGGCCTCTGTCTAGCTTTCTCATGGGAGGCTGATTGCCCAGGTTTCCCTTGAGACCTCACAGGTAGGAAGGTCTGACACTTAAATCTGAGAAGAAACAGTTTTGTCTGGAGGCAAAGTCCCCCTGGTCCTCAGACATAAAAACCCTCAGAGAGCAAGCTGAGTTTTATGTCATTGTCCTGTCATCATTAGTCCTGTGGACTCAACAAGGCAGAGGGGTGTGTGTGTGTGTGTGTGTGTGTGCTAGGAATGAGTGGAGACACTCAAGGTAGGAGGAAGAGTTTCTGCTAGGTGCATAGCCTCTGGGAGTTTACAGACATGACCAGAACTAGGTTCAGTGAGCAGCCCATGAAGAGACTTGCTAATTAAACAACCTGGCCCTTTTAGGGTCCTTGCCAGATGTTACTGAGGCTAGGCGAGATGGGCATAATAATTCCCTCAAACTAAATTGTTAGGGGAGGGAAGATATTGACTAAGATTAAATAATTTCGAAGTGCTTTGTAAATCTTGGAGCACTATATAAATGTGATCCATTATTAATTACTGTAATTAATCTAATGGACTGGGATATTGAATCATGGACTCAGTAGAGAGAAAGCACCTTAGAGACATTTCTACATGTGGTGACAGAGAACTTGAGTTCAAATCTCAGTTCTGATATGTGCCTGAATGACTTTGGCCAATTACCTAAATCTATTTGGGTCTAATTTCCCCTATGTATAAAATAAAGAGATTGGACCAGATGATTCCTTTCTGGCATCAAATCTGTGATCCTAAAGTGGAAGGGATCTTAGAAAAAATTTAGTTCAACCTCTTTCCCTTCTCTAATTCTCTCTCCTCATTTTCCTCCACCTCCTTTTCTTTTCTTTCCCCTATTCCTCCTCCCCTTTCTCCTTTGTCCTCCTTCTCCTCTTCCTCTTCCCTTTTTCTTCCCCTCCTCCTCCTCCTCTTTCCTCTTCAGCTTCTTTCTTGCCCTATTCACAAAGCTCTTTTCCAAAACTAATCAGAAATGGTCAAACATTCCATCTCTGTGTCTGTTGTAGAAACTTTAAATTCACATATTATTTCTCCTATTAGAATGTTAGAATTCAAAGTTCTTGAAGAAAGGGGCTATTTCCACTTTTTATTTGCAGTCTCAGTATTTAGCACGGTACTTAGCACAAATAAACCGATCAGTAAATGCTTGATCTAGCTTTGCTTGGGAATTTACAGTGATGGGGAACCCTCTTTCCTTCTCCAGCTCCCTTCTTCCCCTCCTTAAAGTCTTAAACATCAGGAGAGGTGGGTTCAAATCCAGACTCTGCCACGAACTTATAATATGATGCTAGGCAAGCCCCTTTCCCTCTCCGTGCCTCAGTTTCCTCATCTGTAAAACGCAGTGATTAAGTGGAAATTGTTAGGGGTGCGTGTGTCACTAAGATTCCGTCTAGTTCTTGAATTCTGTTTACGGAGGGCTAGCTCTGATGTGAGACAGAACTGACCCTTACCCTCCTTGAGCCCAGACCCAGCCACGAAACCCATCCGTAGGGTCGAGAATGGAACTAAAGGGGGTTTCCCTTTGATATCGGGAGGCAGTACCTCTTTTCCGCGGTAGATGGCGGTGTTGACGAACTTGAAAAAAGCCTGGAGCCACAGTCGGAGTCTGCTCAGGGGGAGGGGAAGAAAGGGGAGGGAAGGTGCGGGTTAATTTCCAGCCCGAGCCGTGCGGGGGCAAACAGGTCTCCAGGACCCTGGGCAGCTCTTCCCGTTGTGGGGGATGCTCCCTGGTCTGAAGCTTTCCTGCAGAGGAGGTGTGGGACTGGAAACAGAGTCCAGCTGCAGCACTAGAATCACTCTGGCCAATTCTAAGGCTTCTTTCCCTGAGCCTTGCACCTACCTCCCATTCTTCCAGCTGACCCTTCCTCCTACGGCTTTGTTTTCTTCCTCTCCTCTTCTTTCTCTGTCCTTCTCTTCTCCTCTCTTTCTCCTTTCTCCCTTTTCTTCTCCCCAACTCTCCCTCGTTTTTTGTTCTTCTTTCTCTTCTCTCCTCCTCCCTCCCTTCCACCTTTGTTCTACTCCTTCCCTCCTCCTCCTTTTCCTCCTCTCCTTTCTTTCCCTCCCTCCTTTTTCTTCCCTTCTCTAGTTCCCTCTCCTCCTCATTTTCCTCCACCTCCTTTTCTTTTCTTTCCCCTATTCCTCCTCCCCCTTCTTTTGTCCTCCTCCTCCTCCTCCTCTTCTTCCCCTTTTCCTTTTCCTCCTCCTTCTTCCTCTTCAGCCTCTTTTCTCCTGAATCTCCTCCCTCTCTATTACACACTGTAGTGATCCTCAGTGGGGAGACCCCCAGAAATGAGTAAATTGGCGTCAATGCTCCTCAAACCCTCCCACAGGTGACCCAAGAGTTCCAGCTGCTGAACTTCAGCATTTTTGGATTTGGAGGGATTGTTTTTAATTTCTCTTCCAGGCCAATAAGAGGGATCTGGGGCCCATTGTCTACAGAGCTTGGTTGCTGAGATCCTTTGAGGAGGAACTTTTTGGCTTCTGTAGGAGAAATAATTGAAGGAGCATAGATTTAGAGGTCAAAGAAACCAGAGATTGGGTCATTTAAGCCAGCCCCTTCATTATAGAGATGAAATAGGATCAGAGATATTGAGAGACTTGTCTAAAGTGATATCGCCGGAAGAAGGATTTGAATTCACGTCCTCTGTCACCAAATTCAGACTTTTTGGTTCTGTACCAGACTGTCCATTAGATTATAGAACATAAAATGTTAGAACTGAAAGGAAAAATCCAGTCCAGTCCAGCCCCCTTATTTAACAATGTGGGGAAATGATTTCAGAGAAGAGAAAGAGTTAACAAGAATTCTTGTTTACTGGCAGAGCTAGTCTTTCAACCCAGGAAACCTTCTTGCAATATCTAGGGCTCATTCCCTCGAGTTAGCTGAGCCTCTCTCAGCCCTCCACTGAACAATGAGAAAAAGGTGGTCTATCTGCCAGAAAAAGTCCCTTATTCCTCTTCCTGCCTTTTCACTTCCTCTCTTTTTCCAGCTCCTCTTCCCCCTACCAATTTTCTTTTCCCCTCCACTCCATTTCCCTTACTCTCTGTTTCCCTCTAATCTCTCTTCTCCACCCTTCTTCCTTTAGGAAGGGAAGCAGATGGTGCTGTCAGTGGCTCGTTAGGGTTACAGATGGGGAGCTGAGGCTGGGCAGGTGGGGGAGGTATCTATAGGGGGAGGGGCTCTAAGGAGATGCCTTCTATGTCTGTACACCCTAGAAAAATCCTAGGACTCAGTCCTGAATTTGGAGAACAAGGCATTTTAAGAAAGAAGGTTGCTGTTCAGTCATTTCAGATTTTCTGTGTGATCCCATTTAGGATTTTCTTGGTGAAAATACTGATGTTTTGCCATTTCCTTCTCCAGTTCATTTTTACAGATGAGGAAATTGAGGCAAATAGGGTGAAGTTATTTGTCCAGAGTCACACAGCTGATAAGTGTCTGAAGCCATATTTGAACTTAGGAAGATGAGTCTTTCTGACTTCAGACCTGACATTCTCACTATTGGACCACCTAGCTTTTCCCTAGCTGAAAGAGATTTTTCCCTAGTTCTAGTCTATAGAATAAGCTATAGACTCTTGTTTTCCTTGGCTTCCTTTCCACTGGCTCCTACTCTCCTTCTAAGGAGGGGCACAAATTTGTAGAACAGCAGCAATTTGATCCTTTGCTTGGAATATTCTTTCCTTCTCTGCATCTGGTTTCTATTTATTCTTTAAGGTTCACTTCAAATTGAACCTCCATCCGGTTGGAAATTATTTTTTGAGATAGTCAGCCTCAGTTTCTTCATCTGTAAAACATCAATACAATAATCCTCACCTTGCCTCCTTCAAGACTATTGTAAAGATTAAATGAAATTATGGACATAAAATCAATTTAGCTCTAAAATGTCCAGTAAATATGAATTAGTATTGTTTTAATCAAAAGTTGAATGCCCAGCCTTACCTCCTTCTGGCTAATTCAATCGTAGGGTCCCTGGATGCTAGGACTGGAGGGTAAGAGCGTAGGTTTCATTTGTTTACCCTTCTTGGCTCTGTGCCTTTCTCCCTCTGTATATCTTACCGTATCCTCTTCCCCCCTCCCCTTTCTTTTCCTTTCTTCTCTTTCTCTCCTTGGCTTCAAGTGCCTTTACAGGAAGCTATTCAAGGGGATGCTGTCTCTGGCTTCCCATTGCTCTATAGGATGTCAGAGCAGGATGGGATCATCTAGTCTTATATCTGGGGCACTGACCTGCTTTAGGTCCTACAAGAAATTAGTAGCAGAGCAGATGAAGACCCAGGTGTCCTGTCTTTTAGTCTAGAGATCATGCACCATGTTTCTTCCCTTCCTCTTCCTTCTCTTCCCACTCTCTCCCCTCTCTTCCTTTTTTTTTTTTTTTTCATCTCCCTCCTCCCTCTCCCATTTGAGAATAACTGGTTCTTTATGATTTGTAATCAAAGGCTTCTGCATGTAGTGTGTGTGTGTGTGTGTGTGTGTGTGTGTGTGTGTGTGTGTTTGTAGGAACCTTCCTTTTCTGAGTACTGCTCTTCCTCTCCCTATTAGGGGGTATCAGGGCAACCAGAAGCTTTGCAATGAAAAAGCTTGGCTCCATCTGGCACAATGGAGTGTGCCCGTTCCCTTCCCTTCCTGAGCTGGGCATAAACAAAACACCGTCTCATTAAGTTGTCAAGAGTCAACTAGGAGCTTTGTCAAAAGCTAGCATTTAAAGTACTTCTGCCGGATCCTCGATTAGCATTTAATAAAAAGCTGAGAGCTCCCTTCAGCCCCATTACACTGATGGGCTGGGTTGGGCAGGGTTGGGTTGGGTGGACAGGGAAGGAGGAGGCTCATCTGGCCAAGCTGTTCCCAGAAGGAAACTGGATCCTGAGATATATATATATATATTTTAATCATAGAGGGTCTGACCCTTAGATCGACATTTCGATGACATCTGATTCTCTCCTCCCTCACCTAGCCCCTGTCTTTGAATATCTCTAAGTGAGCAGGTTACACATCTGGGGGTTAAGGAGCTCAGGACATAATTCAGCAGCAAGAAATGGATGTGGAGTTATAAGAGTAGAGTTCAAAATACATTTCTGCTATTTGTAGACTCCAGGTAGGTTACTTCACCTCCTTCACATGTAAAATAAAGGAGTAGATTGATGATTTTTAGTGGTTCCTCCATTTCTAGAATATGATTTATGGCTCCCCCTGCTTTCTAGACCCACTGCTGCTTTCTTCCTCCTTGCTCCACCATATAGATCTCAAAGGATAGGATCTGGCCAGTTTTATGAGATACTGACTGTATCTCCATTCATTTATTCATTCCATCAAACATTTATTAAATATCTACTGCATGCAAAATGCTATGCTAGGGAGCAGCTAGGTGGCGCAGTGGATAGAGCACCTGAAGTCAGAAGGACCTGAGTTCAAATTTGATCTCAGACACTTAACACATGCTAGCTGTGTGATCCTGGGCAAGTCACTTAACCCCAGTTGCCTCAGCCCAAAAAAAAAAAAAAAAAGCTATACTAGGGGTTTGTATGTGTGCGTGTGTGTGACTTAGAATTTCCCTTTGACTTCAGACCTTCTATTTCTTGCCGTACCTTTTTGAAGGTAGAATGGTGCCCTTCATTTGATGATGAACATTATCATACCTATTCATATCCTTCATATCCCAGTGACTCTAAACTCCTGCAGATCATCACCCAAACCTCATTCCACCCCAATCCTGATTTTTTATTTCTACCCCCTTTAATTCTCCTATGCCAAAGGTTCATCATCCTAACTCCACCCAGCTCTTCAATTGTATCCCTTGGAATATCAACAAATATTTCTGCATTTTAATTTTTTTTCTTCTCCCATTCTGGCTCTTACTGAAATCTGGTTTTCCCTCGGTGACACAGCTTTTTTGGCTACCCTTTCTAGTACTGGCTGCCTTTTCACTCTTCCTACTTAGCTGACTGGTTGAGTTGGGGGAGTTGGAATATTCTTTGCTCTCCATTGAGTTTTCAGCTTCTCCTCATACCACCATCACTCAGTAACATCTTCTCCTTTAAGGTGCATTATTTATACCACTATCCAATCAAAATCCTAGTAGTTGTTGTCCACAGACCCCTTCAGATTACTCTCCTTCATTAATGAGTTTGATAGTTGACTCACAATTTCTCTCTCTTTCCCAATTCCTGTCCTTATACCAGAGGATTTCAATATATATTGATTCTCCCTCAAATATCTTTACCACTCAGTTCTTCAACCTATTCACTTCCCATGCAATACTCTTTCATTCCATCTCATCTAACGCACAAAGATAGTCATAGCTTTGATTTTGCCATTACCCACAAGTGTATCACTTCTATATCCAATAATTCCAAAATCCCCCTATATGATCATAATCGATTGTTTTTTTTCATGTCTCTTGCTGCCTTTCCTTACAAAACTCTGCTTTTCCTCCCCAATATGACTTTTAATACCTTGCTCCCTCAATTCCCTTCCAGGCCATCTCTCTTGCACTAATCAGTCTTTTTTCTTCTTCCTATCTTGAGCTCTTGGAAATTCAATTCAACTGTACACTCTCCTTGTCTCTTGAATTCTTTGCCCCTTTATCATATAACTCATTTCACTTAGCCAAGCTCAGTCTTGTATCACTCCCACCATTTGTCACCTCTTCTACATATGTGCTGCTGAATGAAGGTAGAGAATATTATGCAACTATTCTGACTGGGTTCACAATGAATTTATGTTGTTCAACTTAAACTTGACCCTCATTGGTATTAGGCAATCTTACTATACCTCCCTTATTAACTCACTATCCCATTCTCAACAGATCTTCCAAACCTTTTCATCCTTCTTCAAACCCATTATGGTTTTCCCTCCCTTCACCATCTCAGCTGAGAACTTTGCCTCATATTTTACAGAAAAAAAACTGAGACCATTCACCATGAACTCTCACTTTTCCTCTTTTCTTCATCTCCTATCACTCAGATGCCTTCTATTACCTTCTCCTCCTTCACTCCTCCTCCTCCATCTCACATGATGAAGTGACTTTACTTCTTACCAAGGCTAGTCCCTCTCCTTGTTCAAGTGATCCCATTCCATCCTGTCTCCTCCAACAGATTGTCCCTTCTATCATTCCCACTCTTTCACTTTTTATTTTTTTATTTTTTTTTCACTTATTTTCAATTGCCTTTTGTCTACTGGCTCCTTTTCTGCTGCCTATAAACATACCCATATCTCTCTAATCCTGAAAAAGCCCCTTATTTAATCCTTACATTCCCACTTACTATTATCTTGTTTCTCTTATGCCTTTTATAGTTAAACTCCTCAAAAGGCAACCACAATGGCTGTCTTTACTTTCTCTTTTCTTACTTTCTTTTTAACCCCTTACAATCTGGTTTCCAGCCTTATCATTTCAACAAAATCCCTCTCTCCAGAATTACTAAGGATCTCCTACTGGCCAAATCCAATGGCCTTTTCTCAATCTTCATTCTCCTTGACCTCTCCACAGCCTTTGACACATTTTCTCTTCCTTGATACTTCTGATTCTCCTCTTACCTGTCTGACCAATCTTTCTTGGTCTTTTGCTGGATCCTCTTGCAGATCACAAACTCCAACCACAGGTATCCCTCAGGGTTCTGTCCTGGACCGTCTGTCCTTCTTCTACACTTCTTTGCTTAGTAATCTTCTCATCTCCCATGATTTTAATGGCCATTTCTATGCCGATGATTCCAAAATCTACCTGACTCCAAACTCTGCTGACATTCAAATTCTCATCTCCAGCTGCCTTTTAGCCTTCTTAAACTCATTATCTTTCATCACAAACCTTCCCTGACTTCTATTTTCCCTATTGCTGTAGAGGGCAACACCATCCTTCCAGTTCCTCAGGCTTCCAATCTTGCATTCATCCTGGATTCCTCACTATCTCTTCTCTTCCCCAATCATATCCAATCTGTTAAAAGTCCTGCCTATTTTGCCTTTGCAACATCTCTCAAATATGCCCCTTTCTCTCCCTTGACTCTGCCATTACTCTGAGGCAGATGCTCATGCCCTCACACCTGGACTATCACAATAACTTGCTGGTGGTTTTGCTTGATTCACATGTTTCTCTATTCTAATCTATCCTTTCTTCAACCATTAAGGGAATTTTTCCTAAAGTATAAGTCCAAACCCAACTTAGTAAATTGCATTAGCTTCCTATCCCTGTCTGATCAATCAAATGCAAACTGCTCTGTTTGACAATCAAAATCCTTCATTACCTAGCCCCCTCTTTTCCAGTCTTCCTTATTCTTCCAAATGTGCTCTTCGGTGCAATGAATGACTGGACTCCTGGAGTTCCATGAATAAGACACTCCATTTCTTTGCTCCAGGCGTTTTCTCTGGCTGTTCCCTTGCATAGAATACTTTTTCTCTCCTGCTCTATTGACCTTCCCAGCTTCCTTTAAGTCCTAATTAAAAGGCTACTTCCAACAGAAGGTCTTCCCAAACTCCTCAGTTACATTATCTTCGCTTTATTAATTATGTCCTATTTACTGTGTCAATAGTTTGCTTTACATATTTTTATTTGCTGAGTGTTTCTCCCTTTAGATTGCAAGCTCCTGGAAGATAGAGGTCTTTTGCCTTTTTCTTTCCCCAGTGTTTGGCACTGTGTAATGCATAATAAATGTTTAATATTGATTGATTAGTTGATAGGGAATGAGGAAAATCTCTTTACCAATAAAAATCTGCAGATGTTTTGCAATGAATAGCCTTTAGAAGTTGTCTGAAGCCCTGAGAGGCCCAGGGTCACTTGGCTAATACGTGTCTGAGACAGTATTTGGACTTGAGTTTTTTTTTATTAGAGTTTTTTATTTTCAAAACACATGCATGGATAATTCTTCAACATTAACTCTTCTAAAACTTTGTGTTCCAATTTTTCCACTCTTCCCCTCACCCCCTCCCCTGGATGGCAAGAAATCCAATACATGTTAAACATGGTAGAGATATATGTTGAATCCAATATATGCATACATATTTATACAATTATCTTACTGCACAAGAAAAATCAAATCAAACAGGAAAAAAATGAGAAAGAAAATCAAATGCAAGCAAACAACAACAAAAAGAGTAAAAATATTATGTTGTGGTCCACATTCAGTTCCCACTGTACTTTCTTTGGATGTAGATGACTCTCTTCACAAGATCATTGGAATTGATCTGAATCATTTCATTATTGAAGAGAGCCACTGGATTTAGGTTTTCCAGACAATGAGGTTAATTCCCTATCCATTCCATGATGCTGTTGAGAAAGTAAAAATAAAATTGTAACCTCCCTTGCCCTCCAGGAGCTTATATTCTGTTGAGGACTGAGTGGAGAGAAGAGAAAACATCATGTAGTAGGTCATAGCACTAGGAAGTGGGGAAATCAGGAAAAAGACTTTATAGAAGGTGACCCTGGTCTGTCTTTGAAAAGGTGATAAGGGAGAAGGTATTGATATGCCCTGGCAAATCCTTCTCGATATGGGCTCTGCTGAGTGAACATCCAGATGTTGGGGCAATAGGAGAAACCCAGGGAATATAACTGAAAATAATAGCAATGATAACTCATGTTTTGTTGGAAGGGCGTTTCTTCGGAGTGTAGAACAAAGTTTAGCAGCAACTTCCTCCCCTCCCTTTTATCTCTTTCCTCCTTTCTCCTTCTCCTCCTCCACTTCCCCTTTCTTCCATTCTCTTCTCCTCTTTCCATTTCCTCTCCCCCTCTTTTTTTCTCTGCTTCCCCTCCTTCTTCTTTCCCTTTTCACCATTTCCTTCTTTCTACTTCCTCTCTCCTCCTCCCCTCTTCTTTTCTCTTCCTCTCCTCTTCTCTTCTTCCCTTAATACTTTGAAGTGCATGGTTGGAGCCAGTTTCCAGAAACATAATAGATAGTAAAAGGAACGGTCTCACTCCAAACCAAGTATCAACTGGGTATGATACATTATCAGTGAGGGAGAAGTGGAGTCAAGCATTGAGCTAGCACATGGGACTCATTTTTCTTATCCAAGGCAGGGCTGCCTGCTTTCTGGGACCTGGCTCTTACTGAACTTAGATAAATCCGGGTCACCTTAGATCTCCTACAGGAAGCCCTTCCTGATTTCCATCCCAAGTTGCAAATGACTTCCCAATTTCTTTTTGACATGGGACTGACTAATATCCCTTTTTGCATGGGACTGACTAATATCCCTTTTTGCATGGGACTGACTAATATCCCTTCCACTGGAGTTTTCACAAATCACCTGATATTGATTTGATTACATTCCTTTTCAACTCTTAGCATGCCTCTGGCAACTAGCACTGGGACCATGCAGATCAGACTGGACAACACACTACTGAGATGCAGGGGTGAGATAGACCCAGTACACTTTATTTTATGTTTCTGCAGCTGCAGTCAGATTGCTGCCTTCCCTTTATGTAATAGAGCATTCCCCAGTCCCTTCCTCCACTCCCACATCATTCCCTTAGATCCTGCTAGGCAGGCAGAAAAAAAAAACATTTCAAAGGCAAGAGAACAGAGACCTAAAGTCTTGCTAAAAGTCAAAAAGTATCTTTTTGCTAGAAGTAGAATTAGAGACTTCTGGATTTGGAGTCCACGGACTTGGATTTGAATCCTGGCTGTGCTCTTTCCCCCTTGCAACTGAGTATGATCACTTAAGTCCTCTGGGGCTTAGCTTCTTCATCTGGAATCAGAGCCAGGACAAGGATGAGGGAGAGGGATAGACGAGGGCTTTGTTCCAGGATGTGGAAATTTAGATGAAATCCTTATAACATTTTCAGTTCTTAAACAGCATAGAAATAACTGAGCTTAACACCTAGATGGGAAGATGTCTCCTGACAAGCTGGCAAGAGTAAGTCATTAAAATAGGAAACTGCCAGATGGTAGCTTCCTCCTCTTCCTGTCTGGTCGGACCCTGCTCTCCCCTCACCTCCCACCTCCAGAGCAGACACATAATACTATGCCCGGCTCTTGGATGTCCCATCTCCCATTCAATTCAATGTTTCGTTCTGCTTGCACACTGCTGATTATGGTTCTGATTGGACCTAATGATCTTTAAGGTCCCTTCCTTAAGTCTTATGAAATGGGCTCCCAATTTCTACTCTTCTTCTAGCACAATCCTCTCTTCAGATACCCATGTTAGACTCATTTGATCCTTGGAATTATATTATTTGGTTATTTCTGCTCCCAACTCTTTGACTCACGTGATCAGAGCAAAGCTGTAGAGTGGGGCTTTGTCTGAGAAGTGGTCCTTCTCTCTTTTCTTCATGGAAATAGACCTTTAGCATTAGTTCTCTGAAATGGAAACAATTATCTGTCTTCCTGGTTCTGCTCAATTCAATTCAACAAGTACGTATTAAGTCCCTATTATGTTCCACGCTGCAGATAAAAAGAGAAAAAATGAAAAATAGTTCCTTCCCTCGAGGAGATTATCTTCTACCCAAAGGAAATTACAGGTAGAGAGAAAATTCAGTTCAAAATACATAAAAAGAAATTGGGAAGTCACTTGCAACTTGCGGTGGAAATCAGGATGGGCTTCCTGTAGGAGATCTGAGGTGACCTGGATTTATCTAAG
Source organism: Antechinus flavipes (assembly GCF_016432865.1). Classification (NCBI taxonomy): domain Eukaryota; kingdom Metazoa; phylum Chordata; class Mammalia; order Dasyuromorphia; family Dasyuridae; genus Antechinus; species Antechinus flavipes. The sequence continues at coordinate 562,210,133 of NC_067400.1, forward strand.
TTCAGTAAGAGCCAGGTCCCAGAAAGTAGATAGCCCTGCCTTGGATAAGAAAATTGAGGAATGTTCCCAGTAATCTGAGTCCCTGGGAGAGTATACCATTTGGAAAACCTTGCCCAGCACAGAGGATAGGGAAAGGGAAAGAGATGTTTCCAGGAGTCTGCACTTGCTGTGTGTGGGCACAGGGATCCAAGAGGGAAGAGGAGTTCAAGTAACAGTAGTCTTCCTGAATTGGCTGTATCATCTTACTTCTCAACCTCAGTTGATCCATTTAGGTCCATTTAGAAGATGGACAGAATATTTCTTGTCTTTCTTTATAGGAATGTTGTGAAGAATAAAGGAGAAATGTTTACAAAGGAAAAAGATTGTCACTGAAAGATCTCTGAACTAGATGGCTAAGAGACCAGGGTTCTAGTCCTAGCTACTAATGCTACTATTACTAATGAGCTGTTGAACTTAAAGAAGATTTTTTTTTCTGGACCTCAGTTTCCTCATCTATATCAATTTACAGAATGATCTCCTACCATCTCTATTTTAAGATTTTATTTAATAGCTACCAAAGCCCACCATCTCCCAAGACAGCCTATTACAACTTGGAGAGCCTTTGGTATTAGAAGTACTTCCATTATTAAGTCAGGATTTGTTTGAAAGGCCAGCTAGGTGGTGCTTTAGATCAAGAACACTGGTCCTGAAGTCAGGATGACCTGAGTTCAAATCCAACCTCAGACACTTATTAGTTATATGATCCTGAGGGAGTCACTTAACCCAGTTTGCCATAGTTTCCTCATCTATAAAATGAAAGGAAAATGAAATGACAGACCACTCCAATATCTTTGCCAAGGAAACCCCAAATGGGGGCATGAAGAATCAGACATGACTAATCAACTAAACGACATTTTTATCTGTCTCTTTTCAACCTCCCATCATTGCCCCTAGCTCTGACTTCTGGGGATGAGCCAATATCTCCAATTCCTCTTCTACATGACAGCTTCTCAAATATTTGAAGACTATCTGTCATGTTTCTTCTTAAGTCTCTTTTTTTTTCCAGGTTAACCATCCTCAGTTCCTTCAGCCAATCTTTTTTTTTGGCACTAACTGGGGCCATTCATCATTCTGTTTGCCCTTCTCTGGATAATTTCCACTTTATCAATGTCCTTCCCAATATGTGGCTCCCAGAACTGAAGATGTTACTTCAGATGTATTCATTCCATTCAGGTCAGGGGAAGGTGGGACTTTCACTTTAGAGCTTAGAACAGTGCCAGGCAAGGACTAAGTATTTAAAAGCTTGCTGACTGACTGATAACTTTTTAAAAATTTAATTTTTTCCCAGTGTTTTCCCTGTTCCCCTGTAAAGAACAAACAACACCTCCCCAAATCTTCTTAACAAATGGACTTAGTAGAAATTTATGAAGCATCTACTATGTGCTAGACATTCTGTAAAACACTGAGGAAGCAAATTAAAAAAATAGTTTCTATCTTCAAGGAGTTTACAATCTAATGGGGGAAGACAAGGTACAAAAGGCAGTTGATTAGCTTCCAAGGAGCCTCAATTATCTCATTTGTAAAATGATGCTTGTTGAGATCCTTTTCAGCTCTGGATACATGATTCTATAATTTCAAGAAAGCTAATGTCAAATTACTCTGAAAGATTCAAGAATTCTGATCAATGCAATGGTCAACTACAATTCTAGAGGACCAATGATAAAGTGATAAACTCAGTATAAAATATATATATATATTAAGATATCACCAGTCCAAGAGTTTAAGGATTGGAAGAATGAACACTTAATTCTTCTCAAAGTCTTTCTTTATAGAGGACTAGGAACTTTCCAGAGAACTCTTAATTTTCCATCAGCAGCTCAGTTTGGCTTTGATTCTATGGGACATCAGACACCTAGATTTCTTTCCTCCTCCCCCTACCACTTACTATCTTCCTTTTGTACATTATCTTCCCCTTTCAGATTGTAAAGTCCTTGAAGGCAGGAGCTGTCTTTTTAAAAAATTTCCTTATAGGCAGTAAGCCTCAGAGGTGGTATTAAATTGATGTTTTTTTTTTTTTTTCTGGAATCAGAGCTGTTTCCATTGAATCTCACTGCCTTTTGGCTGCCATGCTAATCACAATGTGGGCTAATTTTGAAAATTTAGTCTACTAACCCCCCTAGATCTTGAGATGAACTTCTATTTCCTCCATTTTATTCTTATGAAGTTGATTTCTCGAAACCTGGTATAGAATTTATATTTATCCCTATTCATTTTCATTTAAAATTTGGCTCAATGTTCAAAGAAAAGACTTTTGGGAGATATGATCCTTATTTTCTAAGATCTGAAGGACTGTCATGTGGAAAAGGGATTAGACTTGCCCTGTTTAGTTCCAAAGGGCAAAGCAATTTATATGTGTGTATGTGTGTGTGTGTGTGTGTGTGTGTGTGTGTGTGTGTGTGTGTGATTGTGTGTGTGTGTGTAGTTCTAGGAAGGCAGATTGCTATTCAATATAACAAAGAACTTTCAAATATTGAGAGATCTCCAGAAATAAAACAAATGAGTTACCTGGGGAGGAAGGGGATGTTCTATCACTGAACATCTTTAAGCTGAGACCAGATGGCTCCTTTGGTGGGATGTTAAGGGGGAGAGTCCTCCTCCTAGTGGCAAAGGATCTTAAGGAGAGATGGAGCCAGCATGTGGCAGGCAGGTCTGACTCCTATCACTACCTCGAGGATCATCTCCCTTCAGACCCAAGTGTATCAGCCCAAGAACCCTAGAAATGGGAGCAGAGAATAAGCTGCTTTCTGTACACCTTCATCATCAGTTCTGCTCATCTTGATTCTCACAGGCATTACTCAGGGGAATAGCCCCTGTGGAATATAATCCAGTCACTGCTTCTGTAGGGGTTAATGACTTTGCATCTTTAGCAGTCATAGCTCCCAAGGATCCTGAAAAAAAAGGTGCCCACAACCTAAGTCCTTGGCATTGTCACATGACTCAGTGTCAAAATGGATATGGTTTTATATGGTGGAAATGACTCTAAAGCAGATGCATTAGAATTTGCTTTGATTCTATGCCCTAAGGACCATGAGACCTTTTTTTTTTTATTGAATTTGAAGCTGAAACCTGTTATGTATGTTGTGTTGCTCATTAGAATGCAAGTTCCACAAGAAATAGGACTGTCTTGCTTCTATATAAGTATCCCCAGTTTTTAAGATAGCACTTTGTACATTGTAACAGTTTAATAGTTTTTTTTTATTAATTCATTGATGAGGGGATTGGACTAAATATCCTCAAAATTTCTTTTCTACTTTGAGAGTCTATGATTTTATCTACCTGTCAATGATATCATCACATGACCTTCTGCAGATCTCCCTTGGCCATCAAACACATTCCAAGTCTTGTTCAATTTGTGGATTATCTGTGTTGGATTAAAAGCAAAGAAACTCAAAGTGAAGTTCTTATTTCCCCCCAGGAAGTGTCTGACCTCCTTCTCCTTCTCCAGTCAATATGAACTCAAGAAATGCAAATGTATGTTATCAGTTTAAGTCAAGCCCAGTGAGGAAGGTGGCTTGATGTCAAAGTACCATGGAGGAAACTATGAAGTTGAATAGAAATGTTTGGGGAATTATTCAGGGTTTTGGGTTATCTGGAACTTAACATAACACAACTTCATGGGCAATTGAGAATTTATACTTCAATAGGTCGATGAATCTATTGATGTTACTGTGAGCTAGTAAATATATAACAATCAGCTCTATGAACAAAAAAAAAGATATGCATGACACATTTTAAAATTTAATCTGCATTCTTTGCATTTTCTCCACCACTTTATTAGGCAAACATGATCAATGAAAAAAAAATCAAGTCCTGATTTGTAGCATTTTCTGATTTCTCAGCTGTAAAACGCTCACATTGAACATTTAACAATCAGAGTAGAAGTGAGTTTGTACATAACACAAAGTATATTTCTTTGGAATCCATGCCTTTTCATCCATGCTGGGCTATCCAGTTTATCATTATCCTTTTAAATTTGTGGCATCTAGAACAAGACTTCATATGTGAAGTCCCTGGCCAGGGATAAGTGTGGAGAGATCATCCTATAAATTCTATACTGAATGTACTGTGAGCCTGTTCTAAGTCTTTTAAAATCCAGAGGTTCCAGAATCCAGTTAAGGGCAGGTAGGTGGTGCAGTAAATAGGATGTCAAGGCTGGAGTCAAGGAGACTCCTCTTCATGGGTTCAAATCTGGTCTCAAATACTAACCAAATCATTTATCCCTGTTTACTTCCTCAACTGAGCTGGAAAAGAAATGGCAAATCACTTTAGTATCTTTGCCAAGAAAACTTCAAATGGAATCATGAAGAGCAAGAAACTGAAATGACTGAACAACAACAAAAAGTCCATATTCTACGCTCTGGTTATCTATTATCTTCACCTTCACAGCATGACTAGCTCACTTCCTTTTCATAGGATATGTTTCTTGGAGGCAGTCTTTTTATTTTTTATTTTATTTTTTGCAAAGAAGTCTTCACTGTTAATTTTGATTCATTCTTCTTATATCAATCATATATCTCTTCAGTCCCCTTGGGGATCTTGGTACTACAGAGACTGTGGGGAACCATGGCTGGAGGCCATCTATCATCATCCAGAGAATATTGGTGTTAAAAAGATAGATTTTTGTGAGAACAAGGACTGTCTTTCATTTCATATTTGTATCCTTAAATAGCACTTAGCACAGTGCTTAGCACATTGTGGGCACTCAATAGTCTTTTATTGACTGGATGTCAGGAAACAGGCTGGTATCATTGAAAGTGAGGCACAATTTTCAAAATGCAATTCAATTCACTCTTCTGATTATTCAGGTCACTGTCCATCTGCAGGAATTGTCAAAACATATGTGTCCATGGACTACTTCAGTGCTCTGCTATAGAGCTGTAACAAGTAATTTTTGTGCCTAGGGCAAGGATCACCAAAATTAAGCCCAAATCAACTTTTAAAGAAATCAAATGAGGGGGAGAGTCTGGGTTGCTGGGAGGATGCTGTTGCAGAGGCTTCAGGATAGGGCAGAGTGGTAGGCAGGAATTCATCTGGGATGCAATACCTCTCTGGGGGAGGAAGCTAATTGTTACTTTCTTCTTTTAACTAATTATTATTTTTAAGTGCTTTAAAAATGAACAAAATCTATTTTCTCTTCCTTTTCACTGAAATAAAGAGAAGGAAAACAAATTTCTTGTAGCAAATACTGGGTAGAGCAAAACAAATTACCCCATTGTCTATGTTTTAAATATACATGAATATATATAAGTATTCAAACAATCCACATTCATTAAGTGCCTACTATGTGCTAGGCAGTATGCTAAACTCTGGGGATATAGAAAAAGGCAAAAGACAGTTCTTGTTCTCAAGGAACTAATAACAAATGAATCTATTCATCACACACATATATTTGCATATGCATATATATGTGTATGTATGTACATCCTGAGGAGAATACACATATAGATTCCTATACATACATACATACATGCATGTACATTTATAACATATATGAATCTGTATATATCTCTTGAATATGGATCTATATGTGTGTATATATTACATACATATGCATATATACACACATGCACATACTTATTACCTTTCTGTCATGAAATAGATCACACATTTCATCATTAGTCCTTTAGAATTATGGAAGATCATTGTACTGATCTTAGTTCTTACAAATTTCAAAGTTATTTGTATTTTCAATGTTATTATTGTATAAATTATTCTCCTGGTTCTGTTCATTGATAAAACATTAATAGGTAAACATCTTCAAAATTGTTTTTTTAAATAATATTGATGTTATAGTGTAAATTGTTTTGATTCTGCTCATTTTGCTCTATATCAGTTCATATAAATTTTTTGATGTCTCTTTGAAATCATGATTCCTCATATAACAACAATTTATTCAGCCATTACTCAATTGACTAATCAGCATATGCCCTTTGATCCAGGTATATCACTGATAGGTCTACATCTCAAAAGGTCAAAGAAACAGCAAAAGGTCCTATATATGCAAAAATATTTATAATAATTATTTTTGTGGTAACAAAAATTATTAATAAAGTATTCTTGATAATCTCTAAATAGGAACTAAGTCCAGTTGTTTCTGTATTTCTGAAGGATGCCATCAAATGCTATCGAAATGCTGACTTTTGGCATATTGAGAACAAAGCCCTAATCCTCTCATTTTAGTGACATTTCTGATCAGTCATCTGATGTAATGTCATACTGAGGGTAATAGACATACTTCATCCACATAGTCTTTTCTGTATGGACTATTAGGCTGATATGTTGAGCGGTTATGGATTTTGAAAATGAAGTCCTTTGTTATTCTCTTGCTTGATGCAATCAGGGCAGTATCATTTCTAAATAAGAGTATCTGGAGGACTTCACCATCCACAGGTAAAAAGCATTGATTAAATGCTTATTATACGCCTTGCACTGTGCTAATCTCCAGGGGGAAGGGCAAAAGTAGTCAAAATGTTTAGATAGATTAAAACAACTCTGAAATTGTACCTCTTTCTCAACAGATTGACAAAGATGACAGAAGAAAATGGCAAATGTTGGAGAGATACTAGTGAATGGTCATTGGAACCCTGAATTGGTCCAGTCATTCTAGAAAGCAATTTGGAACTATGTCTTGCATACCCTTTGACCCAAATTAACCACTCCTAGACTTATACCTAAAGAGATCAAAGAAAGCATGTGTACATTCATATGACCATAGAAACTTGAAACTAAAAGGGCACTCACCTATTAGGGAATGATTAAAATGATTAAAATTATATGAATATAATGGGATATTATTGTGCTCCAAAAAATGACAAAATGGACAGTTTCATAGGAAACCAAGAAGACCTTTACTAATTGATGCAGAGTAAAGTAAGCAGAACAATTTATATAATAGAATATAATGTTACGGAGGAAAAGCAACTTAAAACACTTTAGTACTCTAATTAATGTAATTGGAGACTGAGTTAGGGCTCAATGTGAATCTTGCAGATAGTAGGGCAGCTAAAGGTATTTGAAGAATTGATGTGAAAAAATTTTTCTGTCTGGGAAGTGGTCAAATTAGGGTCTCCTTCTTTGCCCTTGACCTTACCCTTGGGGGCAGCGGTCCCTTAACTCTCTGAACTAACTCTGGGTGCCCTGAGGTCCTTTATCTGATGCTGGTCTTTTGGTGTGGTTCCAGAGACGAGGTCAGCTTTGCTCAGACTAAAGAATGAATCTTGCCCCTTCCTACCTCCCTTCTGTCTCCTGCCAGGAAGGTGACGGACTTAAAATCCAGAATGAGACATACATTTTTGGACATAGTCAATGTAAGAATTTGTTTTTACTAGACTGTGCATATTTGTTTTTAGGATTTAAAAAATTGTTTTACTGGGGAAGAAGGGGGAGGAAAGAACTAATACATTTTTTAAAAGACAAAGCTAAAATCCTGTTGGTAAACAAAAATCTCCCCTGTTTCATGCCTCACTTCATGTTGATACTTAAAGGATCATTGATTGAGAGTTTCTTGCATATAGATACATTCATAGAGCATAAAATATCAGAGCCTGGAGGGGCTGTGAAAGTCACTTAGTCCCCACCCCTTCATTCTACAAATGAAAGACTGGGGCTCCAAAAGAGAAGGGGGGCTTGACTGAGGTCACATGTTAAGTCCGCTGCTGAGTCTAACCCTCTTGACCTTCAGCCTATGCTTATTCCTGATACACCAGACAAGAATGATATAGAGATAAATTATAAATAATATACACATACATGTAATATAGCACACACATGTATACACACATATACAAATAGAAATAAATATGCACATCTATCTTAATATAGATGTATATGTTTTCCTGAAGGGAGATCAAAAACAATAAAAATGGAAATTCACATTCTTTTGAGTTTTTTCCCTGGACTGCCTGTTGCCCATGGGATAAGTAGGAAAGGGAAGGGGAGGGAAACCTGGAGAAACTGGGCCTCAGGTCTGGCATCATCTCTGAGGCTCCTGGCTGGGGAGACGTGTGTGATTGCAGGTGAGTTGGGTTTGGGAGCTGCATTATTGAATGCTTGCTCCACATTTATCTAAAATTCAGCCAGATCTTTGAGATGAAACAGGATGTCCCTAGGGGGTCTCAGCTGGGTTGCCAGGGAGCTAGCAGCTCCTGCTGAATAAAGTGGGAACTTGTCAGGATGGAGGTCATCCTGATCTGATCCCAACTCTAGACGTGGGCCAGGAACTTTAGAGGTCATTCAGCCCAGCCCATTGCTTCTAGGAGAAGGGCCATTTCTCCCCAGGTCAGGTCTTGTTCTGGGGTTGGGGTTAGGACTTGCACATAATAAAACAATTAACAAACATTTGTTGAATTGGATTGAAAATGTTTCCTGCTTAGGAACTATACTGGCCAAGCCCTTAGAAGCAATAGTCCCTCTCTCTATACAGTTAATTCTGTGCCCAAAGAGATGCTTTGGTGTTGTGATGCTGGTCTATTGGAGTGGATGTGGGGCTGAGGTCAGTTTTGCTCAGTTTGTGATATTTTCACAGCTTCTGAGCTTAGAAGCCCCCTTTAAGTCCCCCCTTTTAAGTCTCCAGGCTGAGGCCATGGAGGTGAAAGCTGTGAATGGGGGTACGGGTAAATACCTCTCCTCCATTGTCTGAAGCTCCTAAAGCCGCTTCCCGGCTCTGAAAAGCTGCGGGGATAGACATCGGCCTATTGTGTGACTGGGAGACTTGTTTGCTGCTGTGGAGATAACCACGGATGCAGGAAGGAGGGGGTCTGACAACTTCTTTCTTGACTTTGTGGGCACTCTTCCCCCCTCCCATCACAGATGGGGGATGGAATAGGGAAGGAAGATACATTTGTGGATACTACGAACTATGTCAAGGCCAGGGCCAGATAAACAGAGGGAGGGAACCAGGCAGACTCCGAACAGAAACAGAGAGACCAACAGAAACATAGGGAAGGGGAAATAGCCGGAGAGAAGAAGGAATGGAGGGGGAGGGAGAGAAGATGGGGGTCCACAAGTGTTTGTGGGGGAGTGAGGAGAGAGGCAGAGGCAGGGAAAAACAGGTCAGGAAAGGGAGATACAAACAGATGGAAGCAGAGCAAATAGGGAATAAAAGATCTCAGAGGATTGGGGAAAACCAGGCAGAAGGGAAAGGAGAGAGAGTCAAACACCTACAGAGGAAGATAACATGATTAAAAGAAGGGGAAAGGGAAGGGATGGAAGAACAAGAGAAAGCTGGTTACACCCTCTGGGGATCAGTCTAAGTCCTGTCTAAGCCTTTCTTACCCCAGCCTTCCTTTTTGCCCATTCCTACCTTCCTTTGGATGACAGGCACGGACAACGTAGTATCTGGGGGAGATGGGGTGAATCATGTTGCTCCTCCTGGCTGGGAGAGCTTTTGGACAGCTCCAAGTGAGAGCGGGGAGGGAAAGGTCAGTCCCTTCCTCTCAAGGACATTTGAGCTTAGCTTGCTTTTGGGCTAGAGACAAGATACCAAAGTCAGAGAGGGGAGAGGCAAAAGAAATGGAGGTGTGAGCTCACCGGCAAAAGATAAGTATTTCTTTGTGTGCACATATATGTGCAAATGCTTCCATGTTTATCTACATGCATATATATGCATGCATACATATATACACACACATGCATTATATATGTAGATGTACAAAGAGTTGAGAATGCTGCATTTGCCCCAAGACTGGTACCTCTATTAACTGGCTAGATGGGAAGATGTGACAGAATCTCTTCCTCTGTGCCAGAGTCCTGAATAGTCATTTTAGAGGGGCCTTGTCTTGGGGGGGTCCCATTGTACCCTCACAGCTATCAGAACTGGAAGAAAAAGCCATAGAATAAAACCCTCTCATTTTAAATACAGAGGAACTGAGACGCAATGAGAAGGAATGGCTTGGCTGAAGTCATGCAGTGAACACTCATTAGCACACTTGTCACCTGGCTCCTTAGGCCAGGGATCTGTCAGTATACCAGGTCTAGGAGCTGGTCTACGACTGGATCTCCAGAAGAGAAATCCCTGAAGGAAACAGATCTGAGGCTCTGCCTCTGAAATCTCTTCTATGGGAGTTTGTGCAGCTTGGAGAATCTTTTTTCATAGAGAAGAAGAGCTCATGAATGACCTAGCAGGAAATCCTACCCTCTGAAGGGACTGCTGGTCATCCCAATATTGCTCTTGTTTGTGTATCATTTTCTGATTCAGAGGCTTGGGACCTGGTATTGGTAAATTGGGTTCTATCTTGGAGGTTTATCTTACCTGGGAGGGGGGAGAAGTGACAGCCTTTGCTGAACACTGGTCCCTGACAAATCTGTCCAGACTCTAGCATGAGACTATTACATTTTCTAAGACGTCCCTCATTCATGATATGGTACATATTGGGGAGGGATCATTTCCTTTGTGTCTTTGCATCTCCCATTCCTATTTTAATTAAATTGAGTAAGATGCATGAGCAAACATGGATTTGAACCCAAGCCCTCCTTTGTGACCTAAGGCCTTCCCTCAGCAGAAGACTTTAATAGCATCTTAGACTTGGAGCTAGAAGGGACCCCAGGGGCCATTGAGTCCAACTTCCTCATTTTTACAGAAAGGTAAACTGAGATTCAGGTTGGGTCATTCACACAAGGTGACATGGATAGTAAGCCTCAGAGGTGGAATCTCTTGCCACAATTCCTGCAGCCTCCAATCAGGAGAGAATTTTACTAAAGTCCTTTTTGTAAATGAAAAATGCTACAAGGATGGGAAGGGTGTTATTATTAACCAGTAAAGAACACAGGTCAGCTCTGCCCCAGCCCAAGGCAAGTTCTTTCCTTCTCCCCCTCCTTCCTCATGTTCTTTGAAAGAAAAAAAATTAATAGAAAATGTAAGTGAGCAATCTCCGGCATGAAGCTGCTTTCATTATTTGCGGCAGGGGAAGAGGGAGGCTTCCAGTGAAGCATGGATCCTGCTCGGAGCCTCAGGAAATAATTGAACAGCTCGGGAGGGAGCAGGAGCTATATTATCATTAGAATTTACATGATACATTAGCCAGAAGTGGCAACGTTAATCTTTCTAACCAAATCCCATTTACAAAATTAGCAGGATCCACTTGTTTTATTGGCTTTCTCTGCTTCCCTCCGGGGATCTCCGTTCTCTGCCCCTACTTTGGGCTGCTGCAGATCTGGAGCCAGGATGAAGGGGGCTGCATTGGTCTAGAGGACTCTGAACTGAGGTCTAATGCAGAAGACCTGGGCTTTGCCATTGATATGAATTGGAGGCCCCCAGAAAGGAAGGAATTTTCCTAGTGTCACGCATGCCCTTCCCGATCTCCTCAACTACCAGTGCCTTTCTCACCCCCACTGAAATGACTTCATGTAGCTTTTGTATCTATTTCTGTATGAAAGGCTGTGTGCCTTAATGATTAGGGGGTCGACCTTAAAGCCAGGAACAACTGGGTTCAAGTCTGGCCTCTGACACATACTGATTCTGTGCAAATCATTTAATCTTTCTAAAAATCCAAGTACAGAGAAGAAGTTGATGTGCATTGGTGTAGGGAATTTTCTATTGTATGGTTCCCTCTACCAATGAAGTCACCAGTCCAGTTTTAGATCTCATTTTACATTTTTACATATTATTTCTCCCATATACTTCAAGCTTTTAGAGGAAAAAGTTGTTTCTACTATTGTCTTTGTATAGTTGATGCTTAATATGTGCTTGTTGGGAGCAGCTGGGTGGGTCAGGAAGAGTTGGACATGGCTGAACAACCATATGCTTAGTGTTTGAGCCATAGCAGAACCAGTACTGTAAAGTGAGCCTTTTGACCTACTCTTCCTCCTCACATCTTACTTGCTTCTTAGCATAATAACCTCTTACATGTTTATTGATTGACCCTAATATATCCTTTCCATATGCTACAGGAAGCCTTTCTGATTGCCTAAGTTATATGTGCTGGCTCCCTTTGCCTCAGCTGATCAACTTACATATATGTTTCCCCCCTTCCCCAACTTGAGAATGTAAGCTCCTTAAGGGCAGGTATTATTTTCTATTTTGTTTCTGTATCCCTAAATTTTAATACAGTTGCTTTGCATATAGTAGGCACTTCACAAATGTCTTTTGGATTGGATGACTGGTCTCTCATCCTTTCTGAGCAGAGCAAAGGATAGCACACAGTACATATGATGCATTCTATTTGGGAGGGTCAGAACAGATGTGAGCATCCAGACTCCCATGTTCTTCACTGTGTCTGTGCATGTTCAGAGGAGACATCTAGGAGGTTTGTTGCATGTACAAGAAAGTTTAGTGCAAGAGATGAAGTAATGGACCTGATCTTGTGGAGGCTCAGGTTTGAATCTACCACAGATGCTTATTTAATTGTCACCTGGGCCAATCACTGAAAATCTCAATCCTTTTTTCCTCATCCATAAAATGGGATATAATCACACTGGTGATTATGAGAATGATCCAAACTACTCTGCAAACTTTAAAGTGCTGTATAAATGCCAGCTCTTAGCATAAGGCTATCTCCCTGGTCAGATTAATTCTGTCCAAAGCAACTTTGGTGAGCAATTGGGACTCTGGGCATGCACAAAACCAAGAGAGGATTGGCCAGTTGACAGTATTTTATCTTATTTGCACATAATTGTTTACATGTTGACTCCCTTTTTATCCTGTGAGCTCCTTGAGGACAAGAACTGTCTTTTGCACATTTAGCACATTATTTAGCACAGTGCCTGAAACATAGTAGGTGCTTAATAAATGCTCATTTACCAATAGCCTGACTTTTGAAGGCCATTTTTTCCCTTCAGTCCTTCCCAGGCCAGTGGTAAATGATCCTGTCATTTAGGATTCTATTATTCTATGATATACAAGACCATCTCTGCCTTCTTCCTTCTCATTTCTGAAAAAGTAAAACAACAAAAAACGCAAGAAGCTGTTCAAGAAAACAAGCAACCTAAGAGCTGTCACAGAGCAGCTTGTGATTAATTACCAAATGAACGATCTGAAAACTGCTGCTTTAGGAGCTCACAGGAGGGAGAGATCAAAAAATCCTAAGGTCTTCAAGTAGAAAGGGAAGCCAGAGAGCATCTAGTATAACCCTTACTGGAGTCGGAATTTCTCCAACCTGACAGCATAGTGATAGTGCTCATCTTGGAGTCAGAAAAGCCTGGATTCAAATCTCACCTTGACTATTATTGCTGTTCTTGGCAAATGATTACATAATCTCTCAAAGACTACTAGTGATGGGCATCCATTTGCCAAGGCATCTCATATAACTTTTGAGACTACTATAAATTTTTTTAAAAAATTGGTATTTTATTTCCCCCAATTACATGTAAAACAATGTTTAACATCTGTTTTTAAAATTTTGAGTTCCAAATTCTTTCTTTTCTTCCCTCCCCCTTCATAGAGAAACAGACAATTCAATATAGGCTATATGTGTGTAGGCATACAAAATCTATTTCCACATTAGTCATGTTGTGAAAGAAAACATAGGTCGTCCTTCCCCCAAACTCAAGAAAAATAAAGAAAGTAAAAAAAAGTATTTTTCAATCTGTATTTAGATACCATCAATTCTCTTTCTAGGGATGGATGGCATTTTAAAATCATAAGTCCTTCAGAGGTGTTTTGATAATAGCCAAGTTCATGGCTGATCATCTTACAATGTTGCTGTTATTTTGTACACAGTCCATTTTACTTTGTATCAGCTCATATAAATCTTTCAAGATTTTTCTGAGAATATGCTGCTCATAATTTTTTACAGCACAATAGTATTTCATTATAATCACATACTATAATTTCTTCACCCATTCCCCAATTGATGGGAATTCCTTCAATTTCTAATTCCTTGCCACCAGAAAAGAATTGCTATATAGATATTTTTCACATATAGATAGGTCCTTTTCCTTTAAAAAAATCTCTTTTTTTATACAGACCTGATAGTCTGTATTGCTAGTTCAAAGCATGGCTTTGGCCATGGTTTCATACTGTTGTAGGGAATGGTTGAATCACTTCACAACTCCACCCATAGTGCATTAATGAATCATTTTCCCCACATCCCTTCCAATATTTGTCATTTTTCCTTTTCTGTTCTATTAGTCAATCTAATAGGCATAAAATAATACCTCAGAATTGTTTTACTTTGCATTTCTCCAATCAATAGTGATTTAGAACATTTTTTATATGACTATGGATAATTTTGGTTACTTCATTTGAAAATTGTTCAAATCTTTTGATCATTTATCATTTGTGGAATGGTTCTTATTTTTATAAATTTGACTCAGTTTTATATATGTTTGAGAAATGAAGCTTTTATTGGAGAAACTTGCTTCAAAATTTTTTTTTCATAGTTACTATTCCTAACTGTATTTCCCTCAATCTTATTTTGCTTGTCCCTGTTTATTCTATTCTCTTTCTCCTTTTATCCTGTCCCTCCTCAAAAGTGTTTTGCTTTTGACTACCTCATGCCTTAATCTGTCCTCCTTTCTTTCACTTTACCCTCTTCTCTTATCCCATTCTTATCCTACTTTCCTATAAGGTAAAATAGATTTTTATGCCCAAATGAGTATATATGTTATTACTTCTTTGAGCCAATTTTGATGAGAGTGAGGTTTACTCACTCTTCCTCCCATATTTCCCATCTTTCTCTTCACTGTAAAAGCTTTTTCTTGCCTCTTTTATGTCAGATAATTTACCATATTCTACCTCCCCCTTTCTCTTTCTCCCAGTGCCCCTCTTAATTTTATTTTTAAAGGTATTATCCCTGTATATTGAACTAACATCTGTGCCCTCTGTCTATACATATTCCTTCTAACTGTCCTAATATTGAGAAAGTTCTAATGAGTTACAACCCATCTTGGCTCTGCCTTCTATAAGCTTCTTTTAAGAGGGATTAAAAAATCTTAATTCAAAGAGATGAATAGTAACAATAATAATAGCTAACATTTAAATCTCATTTTAAGGTTTGAAAAGTGCTTTATAAATTTGATCTCATTTAATCCTCACAATAACCCTATGAGGGACATGCACAAATTGTCTTTATTTTACAATATGGGAAACTTAGATGGAAAAGGAATAAGTATTTATATAATGCTTACTACGTACTAATAACTTGCTTAGGGTTTGACAAATATCATTTCATTTGATCCTCCCAACATTCTTGCCACATAGGAACTGTTATTATTTCTATTTTATAGTTGAGTAAACTGAGGGAAACAGGGTTAAGTGATTTGCCCGAGGTCACACAACTAATAAATGTCTGAAGTCAGATTTGAACTCAGGAAGATGGGTCTTCCAGGTCTGATGCTCTATGTATTATACCACCTAGTAGCCTGAGTGAATTTTCAATGGCAGAGTTTTATGCAATAGCAAGCTGGTTAGAAAAATATTGCTCTGGCTCAGACACCATACTATTGTTCAAGTTTTAGAGCAAAAGAAATGAACCAGATTAGTTTCAGAAAGAATTGCTTTTCACTCTGATCCATTTACAACTTTCTATGCCTCTAGTGATAATTCTGACCATCATGATTTTGCATGGCTTGGATAAAGACATTAATTATGTATTTATCAAATTTGCAGATGATGCAAATCTAGGAGGGATAGTTAACATGTTGTATGGTAGAGTCAGGTTCCAAAAAAGTATTGACAGATTAGAATATTAGTCTAGCTCTAATAAAATAAAATTTAATAAGGAGAAATATAAAGTTTTTCTTTTGAGTTCAAAAAATCAATTTTACACATTTAGGATGAAGGAGGTATGATTAGATATTAGGTTATCTAAAAAAGATCAAGGGACCTCAAATTCAGTATGAGTCAGTGTGATGTGCCAACCAAAAAGGCAAAAATAGTCATGGGCTATATTAAGAGAAGCATAGCTTCCAGAAATAAGAAGTTGATTGTCTCCCTTCACTCTGCTCTGGTCATACTATAGATTCTGGAATATGGTGTCTAGTTCTGAGCACTTAAACTTAAGCAGGAATAAAGGAACTCAAGAATATCCATGGGATGGTGAAGCACCTTGGATTCATGTCATTTGTGGATCAAGTAAAGGAATTAAAGATGGTTAGTTTGTTGAAGAGAAGACTTAGAGGGAGGACATGATAGTTGAAGGGGTATCTATCCTATAGGATAGGGTTACAATTGTTCTATTTGATCTTAGAGGGCAGACTTAGGAATAGTGAACAGAAATTGCAAAGCAGCCTCTTTAGGCCTTTACTGAAAAGGAAAAACTTCTTAAAATTTAGAACCATCTGCAATGGAATAGGCTGCATCAGATGGTGGTGAGTTCCTATTCACTGGAGGTCTTCAAGCAAAGTCTAGATGATCATTTGACAAGTAGGGTTATCATTTGTGGTTATCCACTCACTTTTCAGTTATGTCTGACTGTGATCCCATTTGGAGTTTTCTTGACAAAGATACAGGAATAGTTTGCCATTTTTTTTTTCCTGCTCACTTTTACATGAGGCAACTGAGGCAAACAGGGTTAAGTGATTTGCCAGGATCTCACAGTTAATAAGTGTTTGAACTCAGGAAGATGAGTCTTTCTGACTCCAGGCCCAGCACTTTAATCAGTGTACCACTTGGTTGCTCTTGTGTTGACCATAATTGAAGTGGGTTAATGATTCAATGATGTATCTTTCATTCTTTATCCAGGGAACATATAGAAAAGAGGAATAGAAATGGAGAGGACAGAAAAGAGAAGGAGGGTGAGGAGGGAAAAGATATAGAGGAGGGAATAAGGAGTGTGATAAGAGGGAAAGAGGAAAGTAGGAGAGAAAAAGGAGAATAGAAAGAGGAATAGAGAAAGAAAAAAGGAAGGCAAAGGGAGATAGGAGAGGAAGGAAGAGAAAGAGGGAGATAGCTGGGATAGAGAAGAGGAAAGAGAAAGGAAGGAGGGGTGTGAAAGAGAGGAAGGAGGGGCAGGAGAGAGAGTGAAAACACAGGGATAGAAGGTAGGGGGAAGTAGAGAAGAATCATATTTGAATACTGTGTCAGATGGAATATGATCCTGAAAGATAGACCACAGCTCCTTAGGTTGGGCCATAAGAGAGGGGGATTACCTCCCTAGATGACTTCTCTCTCAAGTCTTTTCTGTTTGGTCCCCATCTACCTTAATGCATGGAGACTGCCCTTGCCCCCTCATAAACACAGAGAGGCTAGGCTGAGGCTGACACTGCCAGATTTGGACTGGTCAGAGGACTGGACTATGGACAGTGTTCTCCCGCTCAGCTTTACAGCCAGGAACAGAGCCTTAGGGATGGGCCCCCTCAGCTCACTTGGGGCCAGCATCCCTACACGGAGTGGAAATTACTTTTGGATGCTCTGTCAAGCACAAGATATAAATTGCACGATGTTTTTCAAATGTTTGGTGAGATTGGTTTTTGAGTGGCATCCTCTGTTTGTGCATGTCCAGTAAGGAAGGAGAATACATTTGCATTTTTCCATTTTATCTGTGTTCTTCATGGAGTGGCTCACCGAGACCTGTTCTCTGACTCTGGCCAGATCCCCCCATCATTGTGCCTCTCCCTCCACCAGAAGCCTTCAGATTCCTGCCCGTCTCTATTTTTCTGCCTCTGGTTTTGTTCCCCCCTTCTTCTGTAACCCTCTTTCTTCCCACTGAATGTCCCTGTAGAAATTGGTTTCAGCAGATACCATCAGCAGGAAATAGGATGTAATGGAGAGAGCCGGCAGCCATTCACTCCCATTCACTCCCTGCAGCTAACTACCAGCTAATAAGCTACCTCTCTGAGCTCTGAATAGACCCCATTGATGGCCTTCGCCTGCCATTGTCTGGGATGCAGGGTGTGTGCCTGCTGAACACTGGAGTTCTCTTCCCATTCTTTGCAGGTACTCCACGGGAAGTCACTATGAGCCATGGCTGTATGGAGGGGGAACATGATTTCTGTCTTTCTATTGCTGAAAGACTGTCACGGGAAAGAAGGATTAGGCTTGTTTAGCTTGGCCCACAGGGCAGAGCAGGACCAGATGGGAAGAGGTTAGAAGAAGGCATATTTCACATCAAAAGAAGGAATAAAATTTCCCATCAACGAATCCTGGAGTGGAATGGATTATTTTGGGTGGTAGTGAATTCCCTATCATGAGATCTTTGAGTGAAGCTAAATGATCAATGTTAGGGAGATCTGTGGTTGGTCAGTCATTTTAGCTATGTCTGACTCTTCATAACCCCTTTTGGGGTTGATGCTGGAGTGTTTTTTTTTTTTTAATAACTTTTTATTGACAGAACCCATGCCAGGGTAATTTTTTACAGCATTATCCCTTGCACTCACTTCTGTTCCGATTTTTCCCCTCCCTCCCTCCACCCCCTCCCCCAGATGGCAAGCAGTCCTTTTATGTTAAATAGATGCTGGAGTGATTTACTATTTCCTTATCGAGTTCATTTTACAAGTGAGGAAGCTGAGACACAGTGAAGTGACTTGTCTAAGATCATACAGCTATAAGTGAGGCTGGATTTGAACTGAGATCTTCTTGATTCTGTGTCTAACAACCTAATGCATCACTAGCTTCCCATGAAAATTAAAATAAAAGGTAAAATACTGCTACCTTTCCCATTTGGCAATGACAAACTCTTCTCGATGGGGTAAAAGGCTGCCAGGTAGAGAATTCTGGACTTTCTATTAATTTTCATAGGACTATTTTGTGAAGACTAAATTATATAATTTTTGCAAAGTACATAGTAGGTGCTGAATCAATTCTTGTTCCCTCTCTTAGCTCCTATAACTATCAGGATTTTCTGCTGCTGAGCCTGGTTAGGGAGGCAGAGGTGAGGGGAGAGATGGGGGTCCATCTATTTTTCAGTGCCCATATACTATTCATGCCTGGCCCAAGTTGGCATCTCTGTCACTATCACTATTACTACTGCCAAAATTGATATTGCCACCATCTTCATTACAATTGTCACCATCTTGACTGCCATTATACCACTAAAAACATGCTCATCATCATCGCTAACATTGTTTTCACCACTGTTATAATCATAATCACATCACCATCACATATATCACTGACATCATTATTGCAATCACAACCCCTATCACTATCAAATCAACATGAATTGACTTATCCTTCACTCTCATCATAGGTGATAGGAAATCCCTAATTATGTGTCCCTACTATCATCCTTATCATCATCACCATACCATTTATTCCTAATACTTTATTATCATGGTTGTATTCTATTGCTATTTCCATCCCAACCTTGGTCTCCATTAATACTACCATCATTATCTTTATCACCGTTACCATTAGTAGCTCCACCATTTCCACCACTGTTAGTTATCACCATGCTTGCCATTGCCAATCCCATCACCAGATAGAGTGCCAAGAGGATGCCATTTAAGTGTCCAGAGCCAAGGACTGGATGTCTAGATTGTGATCCTCAGCCTCCCTGAGTACCAACTTTCAGTCTTTTGGTTGATTTGGTTATCCTCCTAAGGCAGGAAAATGGTTGGGTTGTGAACCACCCACATTCTTTCTCTAATGCTTGGGGAATCTTCTTATCTGACTTGGCAGAGGGTGATAGAAGTCTTAGGAAGATCTGATGATTAGGGAACCAATCTCTCCTTTGGTCATCTCTAGATGTCACAGTCAAGATCGCAGGCTGTCTTAAATATCTAGCAATACTTGGAAGGCTAAAGGAGAATCCATTACCATTACTATAATCTTTGTACCAGGCTGGAAGTCACCATCATGTTTCTCCATCTCTGAATATTTTTGTGTCACTCCAAATCTGTTTTTGCCTCTGTTTCTCTATATCTTGTCCCCAATCATCTCCACCATCACTCTCCCTGGGCCCCAGGACCATGGAATCTGGTATCTATTCAATGGGTGAAATACTTTTTATGAATGATTTGCCAATAATGCCAGTGAGGAGGATGAGTTTGGGGAAATTAAATGTGAATGCGGAAGGGCCAGGACTATGTTTGTAACTAATAAAGTCAGACAGTTAGTCAATAGAGAACAGAATGGCATGATAGGGGTGAATTTGGGCTTCAAGGGAAGGAGAAGCTCACATTATACTGTAGCCTCCTCTCTCTAGGCTGAGTCCTCTCCCTGACAAAGCTCCCCTCTGGAATGGGCCCTGGCTAACGGGTCCAAGCAAAAAAAAAATACTGCCCCTAGAATCCACTGGGCATGGTTACACTTCATAGTGATTTTGAAGAAATGCTTTTCTGGCCTCAGACATTTAATAAGTGTGTGATCCTGAGTAGGTCACTTAACATATTTTGTTTTCAGTTTCTTCATCTAAAAAGAGAATAATAATAATAATTATGAGGCTCAAATGAGATCACATAAGGAAAGTGTGATAACAATGCTAGATATTCTATTACTAGATTAGGAATGTCAATTCCATAAGCTTGTACTCATTGGTACCAAGTTGAGACTCTCCTTGTTTTTGAAACAAGAACTTCCTCTGGCCAAATCTGGCTCAATTTAGTCAAGTTGCCATACCCTACTTGAAGTGGTGGGGAGTGACCTGACCCATCCAGGACCTTATCTCCTATTCATTTGAATTTTTCTTAATATTTTGACCTCTTTCCTGAACTGTTGCAATAGCCTCCTTACTGGCTCTGTGTCCAACTCTCCCTATTCTTAAGTCATTCTCTATATATCTGCCAAAAAGATATTTCTAAAGTTCAGGTCTGACCATGCTCTTTCTTTGCATAAAAATCCTTTTCTTTGCTGCCTCTGGTAGAAAATACACAAATACTTGGTTTGGCATTCAAATATCCTTAAAACCTGCCTCTAGCTGAGTTTTCAAGGGCTTATTACAAATGACTTTCATGTACTCTGTGTTCTTGCTCAACTGATTTGCTGGTTTTCACATAGGACATTCCCTCTTCCATCTCCACATCTTTGCCCAAGCTGTTCCTCATGCCTGTAATGCCTCCCTCCTCACCTCTTACCTATCTTCCTTCAATGCTCAGCTTGAGTGTCACCTTCTCTTGTCCTTGTCTCTTTGTTGCTCATATTCATCTCCTACTAACCTCCCCACCCCCTTCCTTGAATTTCCCTGGTGTATATTTTGTATTTATGGATAAATGCACCTGTTCTTTCTCTCAATAGAATATCAACTCCTCAAGGGCAGAGACTGCTTCATTTTTAGCTCTGCATTCTCATTGTCTAGCTTAATACTGGCACATTTTTGTATTGGGCATCAGGTTTCCCCAACTCCAGGCCCAAGGCTCTACCTACTAAAATACCTAGCCATCTCTATCTCAGCTCCTTTTTCTTTTTTTCAGTCTATTTTGCACATTATTGCCCTCCATGCTTCTAAAGTCTATACTTATCTACTTGTTGCTCCTTATATTTCTGAAGTGACATCTCTCATCTTTGTACTGTTTACCCTCTGCCCATGATCATACAACTAGTAAATGTCTGAGGCTGGATTTGAACTCAGTAAGATGCGTCTTAGTGATTCCAGCATTCTCTCCATTGTACTACCTAACTGCTCCATATAAATGTGAACTATTATTAAGGTCTCTTTTAGATCTAACTCTGTGGTCTTATGTTCTTGCATTTGATTTGTATGTATCTTGCCTATAGTTATCCATGTACATTTTGTCTCCATCATTACAATGTGAGGATCCCTAAAGCGATGGTTTCATTTTTTGTATTCCCAGTACTTACCACAATGTCTGGCACAGAGTAAATGTCTATTGATTGACCAACTGGTTGATAAGGTCCTCTTCAACTCTGATATTCAGTATTCTCTGATTTTAAGGTGTCATGTATTTGCTAGATCCTGGACTGGCAGAATGATGGGGGAAGGCTTTGCTTAGTTATTGAAATCTATACTGGTTATTTGGTGAAGGAGCTTACAATTCTGGTCCTGGGGCAGCTAGATGGTGCAGTGGATAGAGTGCCAGCCCTGAAGTCAGGGGGACCTGAGCTCAAATCCGGCCTCAGACACTTAATACTTCCTAGCTGGATGACTCTGGGCAAGTCACTCAACCCTAATTGCCTCAGAAGAAAAAAAAAAGAATTCTGGTCCTAGCAGAACTTCTCACAATTCCTGTAAGATGCAGAAAATTATACATTGTAAATCTTTTTGCTTGTAATCTTTGTAGAATTTTCCAGCATTCTGGTATGAATAGAAAGAGTAGGAGGGCAGAAATAAATGAGCATCCTGATCAGGGGAAGGTGGTGTGATATGATAGAAAGAACACTAGGTTTGGAATAAGAAATGGGATCTGAGTTTGAACCTCACCTCTGCCCCTCACCACCTGTGGCAAATTAGTTAACTTCTCTCCAGTTCAGTTTTCTTATCTATAAAATGAGGGGATTCGATGTAATAAGTTTCAGGGTCCCTTCCTGCTTCAAATCTCTATCTTATAAGGGGACAGGCAGATGCTGTCATGGAGCTCTGCTGATGCTCTGCCATGGGGAATGCAGGAAACTAACATCAATGGGAGAATCCAGCTTTGGATGAGCTAGACTTGATCCACATTTTTTTCCCCTCTGACTGGGGAGTTGCCTCTTGGACCTATACAATCTCTCCTTGAATCTTTGTCTTCCTTTCCACTGATGCCCTGAGAATTTCTGGCAGAGGCTTGCTGAAGACCAGACTGACTCAAATTTCTTCCTATAATGAGAGCTGAATGGCTTCCCACTAATCTCTAGGTAGCATTGTGCCAAAATCTCCTCCTTTTATTGCCCTTAGACTCAGGAAATTCCTTCTGGTGTCCAATTTGTTTATCCTCTGTCATAATTTAAGCTGAATATTTGAAACCTATTATTTAGACTCAATTGTAAGGGTGAGATGTGGAGAAGGATTCTTTCCCCCTAGAGAACAATGACAATAAAAGCTAGCTTTTCTTGACAAAGCATTTTATGTTTATTGTTTCATTTGCTCTTTACAACCGCCCTGGGAGGTAGGTGCTCTTGTTATCCCATTTTACAGATGAGATTGAGGCTGAGAGAGGTTATTCAAGATCATACAGCTAGTTAGTATCTGAGGCTGGATTTGAATTCAGGTGTTTCTGAATCTAAGCTTGGCACTCTAAGGCATTGGCTCACCTAGCTGCCTTCAAGAAGCCAAATGTGAAGAGAATGCATTTCCTGCATGGAGTAGAGGTAATTCTAATTCATGGAAGGGGGGTTGGCAAGATGAAATTGGAAAACATTGAGTAATCTAATTTGACTTGACTGTAGGGTGTATAAATGGAAGGAATATGAAATGTGGCTGGGGAGGTATGTTGGAATCAGATTTTATTGAGCTTTGATTTTCTTGCTAAAAAGATAACCTTTTATCCCATAGACAATTGGGAGCCATTGAAGATTTCTGACCATGGTCAGTCCATTAACTTCTTGTTAAACCTCTTATCTGGTTTGGGTCTTATTCAAAAGGTTACAGAATCTAGAGCCAAAAAGGACTTTAAGGATCTCCTAATCTGACTTATTCGTTTTATAGATGAGCACACAAGTCCAGAAAGATTTAAAAAAATGATTTGGCTATTGCCCTGGATAATAAGTAGGAGATCTTGGATTTGAACCCATGGCATCTGATTCAAAGCTAGTGTTATTCCTTCATCACTTACCAGAGGTTAGTTAGCTAGTAAATGGCAAGACTCAAATTTGAATGAAGAAGGCTCATTTGAAAGAAGTATCCAGTATACTTTCCACTGTATACTGTCTCTGTATTCCTATTTTCTCTCTATCTCTCTTTCCAGTTCCTGATGCAAGATATGAAGGGGCTGACAGGCTCTTGTCTGCCTGGGGATTGGCCAGCAGGGGAAGCAAGGCATGCACATCTGGAACATCAGCTGAGTCCCAGACCAGTTCTCCACGGCCACGACTGCACTTGACTGACAAGTAGGTGTTTGCGGGAAGCTCTCTGGGTTTCAATAACCTACTTAGATTCTTTTGAAAGGCTCTTGAAGGGAAAACAATCGCTCCTGTGACTCTACCTGAGATAACCTTCCTCACGCAAGCTGAGTACCGATACAGCCGTACAGTGGGCCTGGAGAGGTGATATGTAGCCAGGGCCAGGCTGGTGGCTGCCTCCTGCCTGCTCGCTCTGCTAATTAATTTTATCGTTCTTGTCATCTCTGCCTCAAGCTCAGTGATTTCTAAGCTTCGTAGAATTGATTTGGAGACTGAGCTAGGAAATATCCTGCTTACCAACGAGCAGCAGATCATCAGCACAATTGCCCACCTGCCCTGGCATGGAAGACAGCCTAACCTGGAAGACAGAGATCCCAGTGTCCCTTAGGAAACTGTTGGACTTCAGTTATTGGGGTCTTAGAGCTGAAAGGGACTATCAAGATGCTCTCTTCCAACCTACCCCTCATTTTACATAGTGGAAAGACTGCTGGATGTGGAATTAGGGGACCTGAGTTCAAACCTAGCTCTGTTATTTTCTGCCTGTGACACTGGGCAAAGCAATTCACTTCTCTATGCCTCAGTTTCCTCAAGGATGAAATGGAAGGATTGGATTTCGAGGTGACTTGAAAGACCCTTTTCAGTCCTGGATCTAAGATTCTTTTAAATGGAGATCTGCCTGGTTTCAGCTCCATGAAACAAGATGTCCTTCCCAGATTAAGTTCAGAATCTCTAATCTCATCACCATACTGTTAACTCAATCCTAAGACTGACACTACCTCCCTTATCCTCTTCTCTCCTTTGAGTGGAGGATGGAGAGTGGTGTACCAACCCCCTCCCAATATTTTTCTTTTAAAGAAGGTAGAAACTGGACTTGTGGGCATATTACAACAGCTGCTCTACATTTCAATTCCATGGAACAAGATGCTCTCAAGTTATGGACCCCCTTTTCTACTCCCTCTGCTTTTCTACCTCCTTTTGTGTATTATCATCCCTCTCATTAGATTGTAAACTCCTTGAGGGCAGGGACTGTCTTTCTCTTTATTAATTATAGCCCCAGCACTTAGTACAATATCTGGCACATAGTAGGCACTTAATAAATGCTTATTGGATTGGATAATAATAACAATAATAAATCACATTTAGATAGTTTTTTAAGGCTTGCAAAGAGAAGTTAGATGTGTCATGTTTGGTTTCAAAAGGTTTCATTTACAGTCTTGCAGCAGAATACCTTGGAAATGTGGAGTGGGAGGAAAGTTATATACATTATTTCATTTGATCCTCCTATCAATTTTGTGAGGTAGCTTCATTTTACAGATGAGGAAATAAACTGAAAGACATTAAGTCAGTTGGCACAGGTATATACAGTTAAAATGTTTACAGAAGAATTTGGCCACAAATCTTTTTAAACTCCAAGTCCAGTACTCTACTCCTGTGCCACATTGCCAACATAATCCCACTGCTATGGAGCATTGTGCTAAAGAATCAGGAGACCTGGGTTTGAGTCTAAACTTTGCCACTAAATAGCAGGTAACTTCTGCTCTCTGAATACCTACAAGAAGTATTGGACTAGATAGTCTTTAATGTCTCAAAAGTGCATCATTTCTCTCAGTGGCAGAACTGAGATTTGAATAATCACAGCAATCAATTCATCAATAAATATTTGTCAAGTGCCTATTATGCACCAGGCACTATGATAAACACTGGAAATACAAAAGAAGCAAAAGACAGTTCCTACCTTTAAAATCTAATGGGGGAATCAACAAACAAACAAATACATCAAAAAAGAATAATCTCTCTCTCTCTCTCTCTGTTTCTGTCTATATCTTTTTCTCTGTCTGTCTCTGTTTCTGTCTGTCTGTATCTCTCACAAACATATAT
Source organism: Antechinus flavipes (assembly GCF_016432865.1). Classification (NCBI taxonomy): domain Eukaryota; kingdom Metazoa; phylum Chordata; class Mammalia; order Dasyuromorphia; family Dasyuridae; genus Antechinus; species Antechinus flavipes. The sequence continues at coordinate 562,235,859 of NC_067400.1, forward strand.
ATGACAAATAAGAGATAATTGACAGAGGGAAGATACTGGAACTAAGAAGTTGAGAAGGGCTTCATGTAGAAAGTGGGATTTTAGTTTAAAACTTAAAGGAAGCCCCAGGCCAAGATTTTTCCACTTCAGTGACTGTATTCTTTCTCTCCTTTGGCTGTTTTTTTTCCACCTCACAGTTCTTGTTGGTTCCTCCCTCTCTCAGCCCATTGGGTCTGATTGCATTTTTATGACAACAGCTGTGTTCCCAGCTGGGGTTTCCTCCCTCCCCTGTTCTGGGGCCAGGTGAAGTGGTGAGAAGGAGGTTCCAGCTCCATCAATCAGACCCTGTGGAGCCTGCAGAGAGAAAAGGAGATTGTTGCCCATCATTGGATAAATGATGATTTCTCTCTTTTGCCTTCTATGAGAAGGAAGTTTGAGTTGACCATCCACTCCATATAATCTAGTCATTTGACATAATGACAGTTTAAAAACCCCTATGTTCTCATATAGCATTAACCTCCAGAAGTGAGAGGCAATATCTGTCCTAGTCAGACTCTATCTGGGGCCTTGTGTCTATATCTGGGGCCATATTTTAGGGAGCACACTGACAGATTGAATTGGGTCCAGAAGAGGGAGGAGAGGAGGCAGAGGGAGCCTTGAAATAGCTTACAGATCCTAGACTTCCAGAACTAGAAAATATTGTAGAGATCATTCAATCCAAACTATATCTGAGTAGGAATTCCTTCTATAACATCTCTGACAAGTAGTCTCCTCTTGAGATCTCCAGTTGTTAAGAAGGTTTCCTTGTGTAGAGTCAAAATCTATATACTTGTGACTTGCTGCTGACTTAGGTTGAAGGATGCTTAGATTGGAGAGGAGAATAATTAGAAAGAATGTGATCAGTGTTTTCAAGTATTTGAAGGACTGTCATGTGGCAGAGGGCTTAGAGATATTTTATTTGGCCTTAGAAGATTTCATCTTTGGGCTTGCATGGTTTTAACTTGGGGTTCTGGTGAACTCTGATGGGTTCCATGGAGAGATTTCAGGGGCCCATGAATAGGAAAAAGTTATATCTTTATTTTAATAGCATTAGTTTGATGCTTTAGAGGATATTCTTGGTCTTATCTTGGACTCCAGGGACCTTATGTGTCTAAGGAAAGATTTCAGGGGGTTCATGAATATAGGAAAAAGTATCTTTAATGGCATTGGTTTGCTTTGTAATCCTACATATTTTATTTTGTCTATTTAAAAACATTCTCCTGAAAAGGGGTATATAGACTTCACCATATGGCCAGAAGGCTCCATGACACAAAGGATCTTTGGACTGGGTAGACGTCTTCCTACTGTAAGATTCTGTAATTCAGGACTGAGCAGAAAGATAGGCAAGTCACTAGTTCATTTATTTGCTTTGGTTGGTCCCTATGATTTCATTGTTATGGGAGAACTTCTGATGTGAAAACTTCCTCCCCTGACTTGTTAGTCAAGTCAACTACTTATTCAAATCCTAATTTCCTATCTATAAAAAGAGGGTATCTGACCAGAAGCTTTCCTTACAGGAAAGGGAATAGCAAGAGTAGCTCTAAGATATCTGCATTTTTTGTCTCTGAGCCTTCTGGGCTGAGCTTGGGAGAACATAAAAAGGGACAATGCTTATTTGTGGGAAGCCTGGACTTGGGTTTTATTAAATGATGAGTCTCAGTGGAATGCAATTAAGAGATTACATTCAAAACAATAAATTCTCTAGGAAGGGGGGGAGTTGGTAAATCACCTTCCTATTTGATTTGGAGAATGGGTACAAGGTATAATACTTGCTGCCTTGTCTCCCAGACTTTGATTTGGTCTTAAAGGTGAATATATTCTGCATATGAATGAGGATTTGCAAGGACTTTAGGTGGTGGGCTATTATGTTTGAAAATAAGCAAATTTAAAGGAATCTTTTTGGATACCTTTTTGGGTATCTAATTCTAATACATATGAAAATATGGGGAAATTGTAGAGCAGGTTCAGCTCATTGATTGCCTCTATGGTGAGGATTCTTAAGCTATCATTTGGTAACAATTCGGGGAGCTAAAAGCTAGATAGAGCCAAGGTGATTAAGAATCTCTTGGAAAAAGCAATAAGAATTCTGGGTCAAGTCTGTGAGGAAGTGGGTATTTTCCTGCCATGCTCTGAGCTTTAGGTTAAATAGAGGTATTTGGACAGGCTGAGTATTGGGCCTAGGGAAAGAGTGGTAGATTTGTAGAACTGTGGGGTCACTCAGTAGCCATTCTGAATCACAAAGTCTAAGAGTTAGAAGGAGACTTTGAGTCTGGCCGTTTAGTTCAGCTCCTATATAAGTAAAGATCCCTTATACAATCTACCCCAGAGATCTCTTGAGGTGAAGGAAATCTACTATTTCCTTAGGAAGCTCATTCCATTGATTGGCAGAAATCTAGAAAGGGAAGCCATGCTTTCAAAGAACCAGCATAATTTTATCAAGAACAAGTCATGCTAGGAGAACTTCATTTCCTTTTTTGACAGTATTATTTGATTAGTTGAGGATGGGGATATTGCACATATAGTTTGCCTAGTTTTTTGCAGAAATTTTGATAAAGTATCTGATATTGTTCTTTTGAACAAAATGGAGTGTTATGAAATAAAAGATAATAAAATCAGATGAATTCAGACCCTGTTGAATGACTAGACTCAGAGTAGTTGTAAAGAGTTCAATGTCATTGTGGCAGAAGGTCTTTTGTAGAGTCCCCCAGGGATCTATATTTGGCTCTTTGCCATTTAACACTTTTTATCAATAATTTAGAAAAAGGTATAGATGACATGCTTATCGCATTTACAGATAGCACAAATCTGGAAGGGATAAGTAATGCAGTGTATTTCAGAGTCAGGAACCAAAAGTGTCTTAGTAGGCTAGAAGATTGGCTTGAATCTAATGAGATGAAATTTGGTAAGGACAAATGGAAAATCTTGCACTTGGGTACAAACAAAAATCAACTTTATGAATATAAGATGGGGTAAATAGCAGCTGTTCTAAAATGTATCTGAAAATCTTAGTGAACTTCATCAGTATGATGTGACAGCCATAAGAGTTATGGCTATTTTAAGAGAGGCGTAACTTTCAAGAATACTTTTTCTGTGTTCTTCCCTCATCAGACTTTATCTGAAGCACTATGTTCAGTTCTGCAAGCCATGGTTTAAAAATGGCCTTGATAAGCTGGACAGTGTCCAGAGGAAAGAAACTAGCATGACAAAGGGCATTAACTTCATTTTATGAGGATTGATTGAAAGAACTGGGGATGTTTCTTCTATAGAAGAGAAGATTCAGGGGAGATATAATTCTCTTCAAGTATTTGAAGGGTTATCTTTTAAGGAGAGATTAGATTTATTCTGATTGGTCTCAGAAGGCAGAAAAACTAGTGGCAATGGATGAAAGTTCCAGAGGCTAATTTATGTTAGGAAAAAGTCATTTAGAGCCATCAACAGTGGGATGCACTGCCTCAAGAGGGTGAATTCTTGTTCATTGGAGGTCTTCAAGTACAGAGCTGATGACCACTTGTCAAGAATGTTATAATAGGATTTCCTTTTATGTGTGGGTTGGACTAGATTACTTTTGAGGTTTCTTTAAATCTCCAATTTTGCGATTCTATGAGTCAGCACCAGGCAGAGGCAGTGAAAAAAAAACCACAGACTTATTCTTATTCTGGAGCATTTTGGTGATTTCCATTGACTGACTTGGCTGGATTTGGAGACCCTGAGTCCTTGGATCTATGTGTGAAAAGAACATTAGGCTCACATGAGAGGAGAGGCTCATATGCTATAAAAACAACTCAGATCAGTGGTAGAGCTAAGATTTTCTGGTCTCAGATGCCAACCAAGGACATATGGAAATGGAAATTAGGACCCTTTGATACTTGTGTTTCTTGATGTCACAGGATATTTCATCCCTATCCAGAGTTTAGATATGGCAAAACTGTTCCTTACTCCTAGCACCCTAGAGAGGCAGTATAGTGGGGACAGGAGGGGAAGAGTGTCACAAATGCTACCAAAGACCAGTGTCCCCTAGAAGTAGAAATGTGGTAGCCACCTCTTCCCATCCTTGTCTGTTTTAGGAATGGGATTATCTCACCTTTTCTCTTGAGCTTCACATATAACACAACTATACCAACATACTTCCCATGTAACATTGTGCTTTAATATTGTATCTATATGTGAGTCTTATTTCATCCTGATTGTAAGATCCATGAGAAACAGTATCATGTCTAAGTTTTGAACTTCTATCATGAGACTCATGCAACAAGTGCTTAATAAATATTGAAGGACTGAGCTCCTTGATCCTAAAACACCATTGTCTCATGCTCACATCTGTGTGTGAGATCATGAGCCATAACCATAGCTGACCATCATGTCGGTCCAGAATTGACCAGTAAGAGTTGTACAAACCTGAAGGGAAAGGATTGGACAGGGAGGATGACTAGCAACCATTTTGGTCATCAATATTACTATAAGGGTGGTGACATCTTTCCAGATTAGACTGTTATTGTCTTATAGACAGATTGGTCCTCAGGCTCTGTGCATATGAATGAGGTTGATCTGCATAGTTCCCTTAGAGGAATATGTCCTTATGCCTTCTATATAATGTCACTCTTGACTTTGGAGCAGTTTATTTTCTTTCTCTGTTAGGCAGTTAAAACTTGCATACCTCCCAAATCGGAGTACTTTCAAAATTTCGAACATCAGCATTCAGTTATAAGTTACACCTTGGCCTTCGGAAGCCAACTATCATGTCTGTTGCCAACCATAGCCCATCTAAGCTCTGCCATCTCCATCCCTAAACCCTATTTCCATCCTGAAGCAGGCAGGGGAGGAAATGTACCATCTGCATGAACTGTGCTTACTTCAGAAAACAAAATTATTTCCCCTGCTCCACAGGGTTCAGTGGGAGATAGGATGTGCCAGGAGTGTCAGCGGTAAGTCACAGAACTTGCCATGGTGTAGTTAAATCAGCCACCCTCTCCTGATTTATTTGTGCTACCTTAATTACCAAGGAAACGATGACAGAAACCCAGATATTACCGAAAAGCTCTTGATTTATAATTACTGCCATTTGCGGGTAGAGTGTCTCTTTCCCCTCCCTTCTGCATCCCCATCCTTTGTGCTGAATGCAACGCTCATTTCTAGACAGCTGAGAGCATCAGCATTAAATTAAATGTAAATAGATTGGTATCTCACTCCCATTTTCCGTCCCATTTCTCCCTACCATTCTGGCTTTGCTAGGAGGAAGAGCCCATGTTGAACATGTTCCTTACAAAGGGAGATTCTGCCACAACAGACTCTTATTTTCTGCATTTTCCTTCCCCCATGGGTTGAGAGAAGAATGGTCTTTGTTTGGCAAACCAGTGTCAATATTTCCTGAGTTATGCAAAGAAGGAAAAAATGAGGTTTTATAACTGTTTGGGTCACGTTGGATGGACGGTGTGTTTATTGGGCAATGGAAGGGAAATCATTAGATTTGCCTTGAAATGATTTTGCTGCAGCCAGAACCAAAGACAGCCCAGGAGTAGAGAAAATGGAGCACTGAAAACCTATATAATTTAGGCTGCCCTCCAACCAATTCAATTTGAAAATACAGATTAAGTGTATGTGTTAGATGTGGGAGCTAAAAATAGCCCCTACCCTCAAGGTGCTTACATATCAATATCAAGGAAAATATAATTAGAGGGAGATTTGCTTATCCAGATATTTGGTTGATCTGGAGTTGTCAAATTTTTTCCTTTTGTCCCCTCAGAATTAGAATTACAGAATATCATAAAATGATTTTAGAATTAAAGGATTATAGCCTTTCAAACACTTGAAGTCAGCTATCATGTCTTCCCTGAGTCTTCTTTTCTCAAAATCTATTTTAGCTCACTGTGCTCTGCCTTAGTTTATACAAATTTTACCAAATTTCATTGAAACTGTCATTTTATCATTTCATTTCTTTCTTTCCTTTTTTTTAAAAACACAAATTCAGTTTACTTTTATTTTCAGTTCTGAATTATCTTCTTCCCCCTTTTGGGGGGACTTTTGGAACTGCCTATATAAACATAGGTTTGTACAGTTTACAAATATAAAATCTACAGGTGGCTTTGAGAGAAAAGACAATAAATTCAGTTTTGGATATATTGAGTTTTATATATGCATGGGATATATAGTTTGGAGCAGCTTATTTTAATATCCTCTTCATTCTTCTAAAAGGGATTACTTGTTGTTCCCCAAATTGAGCATCCATTACCTGCCTCCATGCCTTCATGAACACAAATGATTCCCCATGCCTAGAACATTCTCCCTTCTCATCTCTATCTCTTAGAATCACTAGCTTCATTCAAAGTTCTGCTCAGATGCTATCTCTTTTGTGTCTTAGTATAGCTGTAAGTGCTAATAGTTAAAACAGCTTTAAGATTTTGGGGACACCCTGTGTTTTATACATGTACATTTATTTTTAGATTGTCTTCTGGGATATATAATAAGCCTCTTGAAGGTATTGTTTCATTCTTGTCTTTGTGCCCTCTGAACTGGTACATAGGTACTTAAAACTGCTTATTGATCGAGAAATTAAAAAGGTAGCCAGAAACCAGGTTGTGAAGGATTTTAAATGCTAAACTGAGAAGATGCATTTTCTTTTGGAGGTGATAGGGAACCACAAAAGTTTTCTGATATGGTCAGACCATTACATTAGGAAGATTATTTTGGTAACTTCATGAGGAGGGAATGGAAATCAGGGGTCCTATTAGAGAAGGCTGTTGCAGTTATCCAGACAAGAGGTGATAAAGGCTTGAACTAGAGCGGTGACTGCAGGAGTAGAGAAAGGGGTGATTGAAAGAGATATTGTGGGAGAAGAATTAACACAACTGGGCACTGACTGTAATGAGGAAGGGATGCCATTCTGTGAAGTACAGGGATGGAAACTTAAAGCAGACTAATAAGCTCTAGAGCTAATCAGATTCTGGATCAGTGGCTCTTGTTACTTGAGATTCTTTCTGAGGTCAGTGGAGGAATGGGGAAAGGGACGTGGAGTAAGGAAAATCTGGGTTTGGATCCTACCTCAGGTAGTCAATCAACAAGCGTTCATTAAGTGCTTGCTATGTATCAGGCAATGTACAAAGAAAGTAAAACAATACAGACCTGGCCCACAATGAACTCATCTCCTAAATGGACAAGTCATTTAACCATGCCTCAGTTTACTCACTTGCAAAATAGGGATGATAAGACCTCCAATTTAAACTTTACAGAGTTGGGGGATTTAAATAGGATAATGTACATATAATGTTTTTGAAAACCTTAAAGGTAAACATTTGTTATTGTCATATATTTATGAATTTATACTTTTTCATGTACATAAATCATTTTCCAGAGTATGAAGATGGGAAGAGCAGGTATAGGCTGTCCAATGAAAGAAAGGTATGCTCTAGGATCAGGAACATTCAACCGATGGTAGCAGTGAATCTCAAGGTGACAGGTCTAGTGACTGCAGAATACTGACAGAATCCTGAGTGGCAACTGGGTCAGGCATTGAGCCAGACATCAATATAACAGAGAGGAAACCAGTGCCATTTTCCTGCTGGCTGGCTGATGTGATCCACCTCCCCAGGGAAATGGGATAGTGTCAATGTCTGAGGCCTACTTTCTTAGAAGGGATACGGTGGGAATTACTCAAGGCTAGAACCAGGAACGTGCCATCTAGGTCACAATGATCCCAGTGTGGGTATCTATGCATTCATGAGTGTAAATTAGGAAGGTGTGTTAGGAAAATAGCAAGAACTGTAATAGGAACACTTTTTTAAAAATAAATGCTTCTCTCTCTTCTCTTCTTCATTAGACTGAAGACACATTGGATATAAATTATTCACCATTTAGAATGAATACATCAGACTTATCTTTCTTTGAGTAGAATAAATGTTGTATAGAATAAAGAGTTTCTGGGTTTAATTCAGAGATTCTAGGTTCAAATCCTAGCACACCATTCCCTATTTTAGGTCAAGTCACTTTCTCTGAGATTCTGTTTCTTCACCTGTAAAATGATAGACTTAAAACAGATTGGCTCTGAAGATCCAATTCTAAATCTATGGTACCACGGCCCTAACTGCATCCCCACTAAAAGCAAATGAGTTGTAATAAAAATTAGAATATGAGAATATTAGATCAGAAAGGGAACTTAAAGATAGTTTAATTTAGTCTTCTTGCTTGGAAGTATAGTCTATGACTTGAATGTTGGATTTGGGGTTAGTAAGACTGGACTTTGAATCTTGTCTATGATATTGTGTGACTGTCAACAAGTTAATTACTTAATCTTTTTATGTCTCAGTTCCCTCATCTGCAAAACTGGAATAATAAAACTTTGAATATCTACCTCATAGTATGGTTGTAAGTGTTGAATGGGATAAAGAACTATATAAATAGCAGATAGTTTTATTGTTAGAGAGGAGTTTAAGGTCCAGAGAAGGAAGAGACTTAACCAATCTAGTTCTACCATGATTTATTTTTTCATGTTAGGATGACAGGGAGCACCAGGGGCTGAGATATGAGAGTGGGAAAAAGCTGGGGTTGTAGAGTTCTCAAAAAGCTTCTAGGTTCTTTTTATTTGGCTGAATTCAATAACATCAATGATAATAGCTAGCACTAATATATTACTTTAAGGTTTGAACATATTTTATAAATATTATCTCAGCTGGGAAATAATTGCTATTATTAACCCTATTTAGCAAATGAGCAAACTGAGGCAGATGGAGGTTAAATTACTGAGGAAGAATTTGAATTAAATCTGTAAAATTTTAAGTGTTGGGATCTAAATTTTGTACTGAGCACTGTTTTGCTCTTATATTGCAACCACAAGGAGGACATGGGTAGAACCTCCCTACAATGAAGTCCTGGAACCAGAAAATTTTTCAGAGGCATACCCATTTGGATCTGTGTCCAGTTCCCACGTCCAATTAGGTCATGTATGTCTCCACCTATTTGGTTGAACCACTTGTGGCTTCCTTTGAACTCCTTGATTTCCCTTGCCTTTACCTGCTTTGTACAATTCCCAGCTTCTTTCATATCACAGCTCAAGTGCTCCCTCCTAAGAGAGGCCTTTCCTAGAGATAACATCTGCTGAAATGGAAAGGTTGTGTGCTCTAAAGTAAGGAAGTTAGGTTCAAATCCCACTTCTATTACTTACTATATATATAATTTCAGACAAATCATATGACCCCTCTTATCCCTAGTTTACTCCATTGTAGGGGCTTGGACAGGATTACTTCTGAGGTTTCTTCTGCCTCTACATTGATGCTCTAGGATACCTCCTTCCCACTTTTTCTCACTTGCAATTACTTTGCATTGATTTATTTTTAATTTTCTCTTTTATTATGAATTAAATGATAATTGACAAATGTGAACATTTCTATTTACTTATTTGTATGTATATTGCATCCCCTAGGACAGTATAAGCTATTTGAGGTTGAAATTGCTGTATTTTTTCCTTTATAGTCACAACAGATAGCATGGTGCTTCACACATAGTAGGAGCTTAATAAATATTTGTTGACTTGAATTAAATTTGGACTGAAAGAAAATTGTCTGTGCTGAAATGTCAGGGAGAGAGAATTTTGTCCTTGACTTTATTTTCCAAGTGAGTACCTTCCCTTTTCAATGTGTCCATGGGGAAAACAATGAGGCATTAACTCAATTGGATCTGGCAAAATCTCATTATGACAAAAAGGGCCCCAATGGATAAGAACAAGACAACATATAGACTATTGGAACCAAAATCTGAGTCTAAAAGTTCTACCTTTTCACTGAAGCATAGTTGCTTTTGCTGTTTATGTCTTTTCAGTCATGTTCTACTTTTTGTGGTCTACCTTGGGAAAAGGGAGGCAAACAGATTTGTAAGTGTCACACAGTTAGTAAGTGTCCTAGGCCAGATTTGGCCTGGTATTCTATCCACTGCACCATACCACCTAGTTAAGCCTTAATCCCATAAACTGTCCAGCAAATGCATATTGTAATAAATGTTAACTCAGAGAGGAGAAAATCACTTTCTTACAGTTACATAAGAAGTCAGTGGGAGATTGAGGATTAGAAACTAGGAAAGCATTTAATCAATCAATCAACAAGTATTTATTAATATAAATTAATATTTAACAATTATTCATTAAACATTATTATGTCTCAAGCATTGTGTTAGGAACTGGGGAATCCAAGTACAATCCCTACTTGCTATGGTCTTTCCTTGAACCACTCTGCTTTAGTTCTTTACTTGGATTTATATGTTCCCTTTCTCCCACCCCCACTTCTCTAGCTCTCCTCACACCTTTTGCTTCTCTTTATTTCTTCTCTAGATGGGAAGAAAAGACTAAAACATATTAAACTATAAGTCACAGTTCAAGAGCTGAATAACAACCAATCCAGATGTCTAATTTGGACACATCTCTAGGTTTTTCTGTCCTCTTTGAGCTTCTTATGATGAGATAGCATAAAGTCAAGGGTCTAATATTTGAAGGCAGGAGAAATAGGTTTGAATTTAAGTTTTGCCATTAAATTCACTCTATCATCTCAGGCAAGTCCTTTCTTCTCTTTGGGACTCACTTTCCTCATCTACAAAATGGAGTTGGGCTAAGTGGTCTCTAAGGTCTCTTCCAAATTTGATGTTCTATGTTTTTTTTTTTCAATAAATATGTTAATTTTATTCAATTTGAGTTTTCTCCTTTTTTTTTCATTTTATATTATAAGGCACAGCTCCTTAGGAGGAAATGAGGATGATACAATAGAATTGATACAACAACAAAAGCTATCAATACAATTTATTTTTAAAGGATGACCGGTATCAAGAACATTTAGGAATAGTGAAAACACTGGGCACTTTCTCCTAATATACTCCAATCCAATATTCTCTTCAAATTCAATTCTTTTTCTCTAGTACCATTCCTTATCCAATATTTGAACTAATGGATGGATTCAGATTCTATGTTCTAAGGTTCCTCTATGTTTTGATAATTTAGTACCTTCAAGCTTTGACATTTAAATTTTTATAATTTAATGTTTCTTTCCAGGAGGCAATTATGGAGAATATAATAAGTGAGTCGGGGGTCCTAAGCTCTAATCTCATTCCTGATGAAATTGTATTTTATCTATTATTTTATCCTATGACCCTAGGAAGGAAATTAGCTTTTCTGGGCCTTAGTTTATTCATTTGTAAAATGAGCTGGAGAAGAAAATGGCAAACTACTCCAATATCTAGCATCTAGGTGGCACAGTAGATAGACTGGAATCACAATGGAATAGTGCTGGAATCACAAAGACTTATCTTACTTGGGCTCAAATCTGGCCTCAGATACTTCCTAGCTGTGTGATCCTGAGTAAGTCACTCAATCCTGTTTGCCTCATATGTAAAGTGAGTTGGAAAAGAAAATGGTAAACCATTCCAGTATCTTTGCCAAGAAAACCCCAAATGGGAGGGGTTATGAAGAGTCACATGTGACTGAAAATGATTGAATAACAACAACAACAAAAAAAAAGTTGGACTAGATGCTTCCTTGGTCTTGGAGTAAAGAAGACTTAAGCAGAGCAGAGTCCAGTAATGTGATTATGGGCAAATAGCTTAACCTTTCAGTGCTCCAGATGTCTTTAAGATGTTGAGTTACAACCCAGAGTAATGGAAACAATACTTACTTGGAAGTCAAAAGACCTTTCTTCAAATCTCTAATCTGCTCTTTACTCCCTGTGTAATACTGGGCAAATTATTTAACTCCTTTTCTCTGTCTTCTTGACTTCAATTGTCTCATCTGTAAAATGAGGGAGTGGGCTAAGTATCTTGGAAGAGCCCTTCCATCTCTAAATTTGGGACCCTCTGATCTGCACCATGAGAGAGTTTCCCCATTTACTAAGCAATCTCCATACTAATGAAGACCCAAGTCTAGATTTAAAAAAAAATCTGACTTTCCACATTCTAAGTTCCCTCCCACCCCTGACATTCTATGTTCTAGGGTCCTTCTGACATTGTCTATTTTAAGGTCACTTCCAACTCTCACAGTTCATGTTGTAAGTCCCCTCCCAGTCCTGATATTCTCTGTTCTAAAGTCCTTCAACAGCTCTGATATTCTTTATTCTAAAGTCATTTCCAGCTCTCACAGCCCATGTTCTAAGTCCTCCTCCAGCTCTGATGAGTTTTACAGTATCTTCAACTTTGTTTATAGTTCTATGTGGGGTTTGGTTGCTTTCACTCTCTGTGGCTTCTCTTTAGTACCCAATTGAGCCCATATGACTGAGGGGACTTTGAGAGGAGCTGTGTTTCAGTTCTCACGTGAGCCTTGTGCCCTTCTCCTGTGATTTCTCCAAGTTACAAACCAGGCAATTAGCCTCACACTAATAAACCATTCATCTTGTCCTGCAAAGAGAGAGAAGGCGCAAATTCAGCAGACTCTCTGCTTGGGTTGGGGATCAATGCCTTATCTGCCCCAGCCTAGCTATGCATAGGACAGAGGGAAAGGAAGGCACTTAATTAAGGAGCAGAGCAGTGGAAAGAGAACACCCAATCCCTCATCCCTCTTCTTTCTCCTTCTCTAAACAGGGTAGGTAGAGACTCAGTGAGCAATGGACTGAGGAGCACTCCTGAGGTTTAGCTGAGACCAAAGGCTTATAGGAAAGTGGGATGAAACCCTGGGAAATATGAAAGAAGGATATATGTTTGACGCCTGAAGGTGGGGTATCCTTCTCTAGGCCCCACTGCAACCTCCTGCTTGGAGCCATAGACCCAATAGATGCCTACCTGGATAGGCATTATTTGAAATGTGCTATAAAAGATCTCTTGGTCTCTCTAAACCTCCCCTAGTCATGGGATTTGATAACACTCTCTCTCTCTCTCTCTCTCTCTCTCTCTCTCTCTCTCTCTCTTTCCCATTTTCCAGGAATTTGCTGAGTATGCCATTTACTTCTCTGATTCTCTATTCCTACCTGTAAAATAAGTGGAATTGGATTAAAGAATCTCTGAGGTCCCTTTCTGATATGTCATTTTCTATGCTGTGATTTTCTGAAGCGCCTCCATTTCTGATCTATGGTTCTAAGGCTTCATGGCAATAAAACAAATGTGCCTAGGAAGGAGATGTCTTAAATAGATGGCATGAAGGCAGAGCATTATGTGTGTTGATGAAGGGAGGTTTGCCTAGAGGCACAAATAATTTTATTTATAATTTTTTTCTTTAAAAATAAATAATTTTGCAAAGTTGGAACCCCACCCGATCCATTCTTTGCCCATTGTCTGGGTGAGTTCCTATTTGCCCTGAAAATCCAATAACCTTCATTAGCCTAAAACACACACACACGCACACACACACATACACACACACACACACACACACACACACCATTTCTTTTTAGGACATTTAGCTTGAGATCTTTACAGAGTCACTTTCCTTCTTCATTCCATAAAGAGGATATTTCACTACTCACTTAAGATCACAGAGGTGATCTTGCAAGTAATTTAATCTAAACCCCTCTTTTTATAGAAAATCCAAATTAAATGATTTGATCAAGGATATAGACATAACAAGAGACAAAACCAGTATTTGAATCCAAGTCTGAATTTAAACTCAGCAATTTTTCTATTATACAATACCACATCTCATCCCCTATGGCCCACAGCAGGATTCAGTTCTCTATCTTCCTTCTTACCTCTTTTACCCTCCTTCTCTCTCTCTCTCTCTCTCTCTCTCTCTCTCTCTCCTCTCTCTCTCTCTCTCTCTGCTTTGTCTCTGTCTCTGCTCTTGTCTCTTATATTTTCCCCAATTACAGGTAAAGATAGTTTTCTACATTCATCTTTGTAGATTTTAAGTTCCAAAATTTCCTCCCTCCCCTACAAAATGGAAAAAACCATGAGAAAGAAAAAAAAACAGAAAAGTGAAAATATAATGCTTTAATCCATATTTAATCTCCATAGTTTTTTTTCTCTTTGGATGTGGATGGCTCTTTCCATCACAAGTCTATTGAAATTGCCCTGAATCACTTAATCGTTTTTTAAAAATGTTTTTATTATTGCTTTTTATTGACAGAGCATATGCATGGGTAATTTTTCAACATTGTCCTTTGCAATCACTTTTGTTCCAACTTTTCCCTTCCTTTCCTCCACCCCCTCCCCTAGATGGCAGGCAGTCTTATACATGTTAAACATGTTAAAATATATCCTAAATACAATATATGTGTACATATTTATACAGTTCTCTTGTTGCACAAGAACAAATTGGATTTAGAAAGGTGAAAATAACCTGGAAAGAAAAAAATGCAAGCAATCCACATTTATTTCCCAGTGTTCTTTCTCTGGGTGTAGCTGGTTCTGTTCATCATTGATCAATTGGAACTGAATTAGACCTTCTTATTGCCAAAGATATCTACTTCCATCAGAATACATCCTCATACAGTATCGTTGTTGAAGTATATAATGATTTCCTGGTTCTGCTCATTTCACTTAATATCAGTTCATGTAAGTCTTTCCAAACTGGCTTATAAAATGGCTTATAGAGTCAATTCTCTATATATTTTGGAAATGAGGCCTTTATCAGAACCTTTAACTGTAAAAATGTTTTCCCAATTTATTGCTTCCCTTCTAATCTTGACTGCATTAGTTTTGTTTGTACAAAAGCTTTTTAACTTGATATAATCAAAATTTTCCATTTTGTGATCAATAATGATCTCTAGTTCTTCTTTGGTCACAAATTCTTTCTTCCTCTACAAATCAGAGGTAAACTATCCTATGTTTTAATTTATTTATAATCTTGTTCTTTGTACCTAAATCATGAACCTTTTGATCTTATCTTGGTGTATGGTGTTAAGTGTGGGTCCATGCCTAGTTTCTGCCATACTAATTTCCAGTTTTCCCAGCAGTTTTTGTCAAATAGTGAATTCTTATCCCCAAAGTTGGGATCTTTGTGTTTGTCAAACACTAGATTGCTATAGTTATTGACTATTTTGTCCTGTGAACCTAACCTATTCCATTGATCAACTAGTCTATTTCTTAGCCAATATCAAATGGTTTTGGTGACTGCTACTTTATAAGATAATCACTTCATTGTTGAAAAGAATCAAGTCCATTACTGTTGATTATCTCATAATCTGGTTGTTGTTGTGGACAGTTAGTGTTCTCTTGATTCTGTTCACTTCACTCAGCATCAGTTCATGTAAATCTTCTAAACTTTTCTGAAATCAATGTACTCAATTCTTATAGAACAATAATATTACATCATATCCATATCCCATAACTTATTCAGCTATTCCCCAACTGATAAGTATTCATTCAACTTTTAGTTACTTGTTGCCATAAAAAAGAGCTACTCAAGTATTTTTGTACATGTGATCCTTTTCCCTCTGGAATTGAACTCTCCTGAGGCCCCTCTCTTGGTGGTGGGGTGACAATGCTGTGAATGCAAGGGGGAGTAAGGTGAAGTGCTACAGGAAGAAAGCAGGACTATGAAAATGGTAACAGCTTATCCTTGCATAATATTGTACTAAGCACTCTCCTCACAAAAACCCTGCAGCATAGTTACAGAATACACAAAAGGTTCTGTGATTTCCTCGGCATGAAAAAAGCCCAGTGTGAGAATTTCTTCCACCTGCAATCTGCAGCTCACTTTTAATGCAGGAGAAAAATCCTAGAAGTTAAATGAGTGGCCCAAAGTCAGTGTTACTAAAAGAGAGAAGTAATATTTGAGTTCAGGATTTTCTGACTCCAAGCCCAGAACATTATCCACTATTAATTCTATCTTTCTGATGAATTAAGCAGTGGGAAGTATTATTATTTAGAGATGATCAAACTGAAGCTCAGAAAAGTGACTTTTTTGAAGTCACAGAATAAGAGATTTTGTGCTAGGAGAGATCTTAGAGAACATCAAGTTTCAATTCTCTCTTTTACAAAAGAGGAAACTGAGACTCAAAGTGATTTTCCCACAAGGTGATTCATCCCAAGTCTCTAACTTCAAATCCATTTCTCTTTCTTTGTACCAACTAGTCCTCATGTATCACATTGAATATTGTGTTCACAGGAGCTCACTCTTTGTCAGTTATAATAGCTAGAACTTGTACTTCAGTCCACTGAGTTTTGGGGAAGACAAATCTCAGAGTCAGATTCATGTGTTTGATCTTCTCTAATACCTACAATTATTAATGCCATCTCTCTCTGCCCATATTTGTATATATATTTTCTCCCTATCCCTGACCAAGCTTTATTCCTTCAGTAGAATAGTTCCTTGAGGTCAATGACTTTTATTTTCCTTATTCTATCTCTAATGCCTAACATAGCCAGTATGATACAGAATTTGGAGAAGATATTTTCTGGTCATGAGTTACTGAGAGGCAATGGCTGACTATGTGATGATGAAAAACATTCTGGAAGGCTTAAGATCCAGGAGGATGAATGAATCCATAGAGCTGCAACTGAGCATGCAAACAAACCATTCTAGAGGATGATCTTTTGCTCTCTTCCTTGGTAGTGATTAAGAAAGTATGGTTATGAGCTGGTGAATGGGGGTGGGGTGGGGAGGCCAGTTGACTGTTTTTCCTCCCACCTGGCTGCAGTGTGTCCTTGAGTATACGATGCTTATGTCTCTTATGTTTATTCTTTCCTGATCTTAGGGGAGTTATCATCCAGAAATATAACAAAAATAATGTGAGTTTTAAAAGGTTGGAAGAGCCATCTAAGGTCCAGCAAGTTAATTGATAGCATGTCCACCAGTAGCCATGATGACTGAAGAGCGATCTGCTTGACCCAGGCTAACAGTGAATCAATCCTGCCACCATGACACTCTTTCTAGCAAGTAAGGGGATGACTTATTCATCAATTATACCACACCACATGCCAACTTGGTGGAGGGTCTGAGAAGATAGAAAAAGACTCCCAGGCCCAGAAAATATTCTCCCCTCATCCTACTGTGTTTGTGTGTGTGTGTGTGTGTGTGTGTGTGTGTGTGTGTGTGTGGCATATTTTATGCTTTATTTAAATTTGAATCTACTCTCCTCTGTGATCAATTGGATACATAATGGAAAGTGTGATACCAATGGGCTAAACCCTCAGGGTGACTCCTAGAATTCTTTCTCTTTGTTTCTTTCTTTGTTTCTCTCTCTCTCTCTCTCTCTCTCTCTCTCTCTCTCTCTCTCTCTCCTACATACAGTAAACATTTAATAAATGTTTATCGAATGATTTATTGAATTGATTCCTCGGTCCTATTGGCTCGTAATCCCTTACTTTTGACTTCATCCCAAGACTGGGGGATGGGGTGAGAAATTTTGCAAAGGAAGAGGAATCTGTGGGCAACATTTAGTTTCTCTAATCTACTAAGAGGTGATGCTCTAGCTTATGGTCCAGGAAATCAGACTCATTCTGGATTGATGAACCCCAAGTATGGGTGCCTGGTAGAAATTTCTTCCTGGTCAATCAAGTCAGTCAGCTAAATTCAGGTCCCTTTCAGTCAGTCAGAAGAAGATCCAGCGAGAATCATTGGATTCCTTAAGATGAAAAATTGTTGATGAGACTTTTGCAGTACTTCAGGGCTTACAGGAACTATTGGATTCCTGGCACATGAACTAATGGACAATGGATTCCTTATGGACTATTTCTAGGACTTATGGACATGTGTAAATTTTCAGGTTGATTCATGTTGTTACATTACTACTAGCCTGTGTTATATTGCTATGTGCTTATGTAAATTATGTATAATGCCTCCCATATTGATGGATTTATGTATACCATGTATATGTAATTCTGTATCATACTGGCTATGTTAGGCATTAGAGATAGAATAAGGAAAATAAAAGTCATTGACCTCAAGGACTGCTTTTGGGGAGCTTCTGGTCTGAAGACAGGATACTGTCTCAATTCTGCAATGAACCAGTTAGGCTGAGTCTTTGCTAAGTTCATGACAGAGTGGTAAGACTGGTACTGTCATGACTGTGTATTTTAAAATCAGCCCGTCAGGAATTCAGGTTAAGGGAAAATTCTCGATCTTTATTCTTTGCGGAGATGAGCAGCTGCAGCATGAACCGGCCAACAGTCCTCTGCCTCTCTCTCTCCACCCACCAAAATCGTCTCTAAGTCATTTCCTATACAACACATCAAAACTGGCACAGAGAGTGGACAGGGCCATTCTTTCTCCAAACATATATTAATAGAGTATCGTCCAATTGCTATTTAGCCTCACGTGTTTGGGACCTCAGTGCATCAACTCAAGCTTCAGCCCATTACAGGTACAGTGAAGAGTCCATTGAATTTAAGGACAGAAGACCTGGATTTATATTCCAGCTGTGCTTCTTATTATCCTTGTGATATCAGGCATATCACTTAACTCCCCTGGCCTCTGTTCATCATCTATAAAATAAAGGAGTTATATTAGACAGTTTCTAAGGTTCTCTCTAGTTATAACTCCATGGCCTTGCATCTGGGAGATGCTTCCTTCCAAGGAAGCATTGTGGACCAGACTCCCCATACCTCATGCTTCATGGTCCTCCCTGACAGTCTTCACTAGGGGATTTGAGAGAAAGATGGATCCCAGGTGACAATAAAAAAGTGTGGTCACAGTCTACCAGAGGTCAAGAGAGGGAGGGGGCAGGATATCTTCTCTTTCCCTCAGAATTGTTCTGTGGTGAGCTTTTCTTTTGTAGGGTCCATTTACCAATCTCTCTGATCATACCTGGGATATATGCTGGCCTTTTGGGGCATGATATATTCCCTTTGTACCACTAGTTCAGCTGGATTTACCCCCAATTTACAAAATTCTTAGGAATTGCTCTGTTCTTGCTTACATTTGAACAGTGATTTTAGTGCATGAAATGCCCTTTCTTGGAAACCAATTGAGGAGAAAGCTTTACTGAGCCTGTATATAAAAATTCTCCTTCAGGGATTTGGCTTAGACCAGGTCTCATGGCCATGGGCCATGTTAAAAATTAGATCAGAGCTTGGCCACTTTGGGACTTGTTCTCACTCTCCCAAAAGTCAATCATAAAATCTCTCCTTTTCCTTCTGCCCATGAATTCTCTGGAGATCCCTATCTTTGTTCCATGCTTTATCACCTATCCTTCTTCCCCAACTAGAGGTGAGTAAAGGGGGAAAAAAGAGGAGGGAACATCATCTCAAAATTCATGTATTTTCCCCATCATCTAAAACATATCCTTAAAGTCATAGCCCTGCCAATCATTCATTCTACCCTCAACCACCATCTTGTGAAGGTATCCTTTCTATTGGGACTTCCCATAACCTTCTAGATTCCCCCATGGGGGCAAGGAACATGTATTTCTGTATAATGTGTGTGCACAAATGTGTTCATGAATGTCTAGGTGAGTATGTGTGTATTCTTGTGTTTGAACATCCTAGTAAGTGTGCATATGTGTGCACATGACTCTTTCTAATTACATGAATGTATGGGTGTAGGTAAATGCACATATATGCATGCATGTGCCTATATAAATCTGTACACGTGTGCAGTTTACCTTCTCTTAGCTCTTGACTCTCTAGGGTTAAGTCTCTGCTCACAAGGCTGGGAAGTGCTGCCTCTCCACTTTGGTAATTGAAATCAATTTCTCAGCCTTATCTTGAGGAAACCTATATAGTCTAGACTGTAATCTGCAGGCTCTGGCAACTTTTAAATGAAAAAAAAAACCTCTCTGTGAAAGAGGAAGCCAGGAGCGGAGAGAAAGAGCCAGAAGTGCTTGCTTCCATTTGTCAGGGTCTGTATGAATTTGTGTGCCTGTTTGTGTGTACTTGTGCGATGGGTAGGTCTGTATTGGGTACGTATTCAGAGCCTGTGTTTATGTGGTGTGTCTCTTTGAGTTTGTGTTTCTGTGGGAGGGCTTCTTTGTATGAACTAGTGAGTCTCAGTGAGCGTGATTGTGAGTGATTGTGTGTGTGTGACACAAAGAAAAAGAGAGAGAGAGAGAGAGAGAGAGAGAGAGAGAGAGAGAGAGAGAGAGAGAGAGAGAGGAGAAAGTGAATGAGAGGCAGAAAAGAGAGAGGGAGGGAGAGAGATAGAGACAGAGAAGAGAGAGAAAGAAAAAAGAGAGGGAAGAAAGAGGAGAGAGAGAATGCTCAAAACTGAATCCTTTTAGCCTCATTTCTTACTCACATTTGGTCATTCAACAATGGTTTGGTTCTAATCATGTCTCTACTAGACCCGGATGCTCCTTAAAAGGTGGGAGAGTTTCTTAGTTTCTTTTCTGCTCCCAAGGCCTTGGAGTGTCTCCCAAATAGAGTAGTAGAACTCAATACACCTAATTTCCTCCCAAAGCCCAAGTCTGTCCAGAGGATCTAACATTGCTAACTGTCTCAAATTTCCTGGGCAGAAACATTGGATCAGTTAACCACTTTGTTGAAATTTCCATGATACCTGGGGAAGTAACACTTCAGTTTGGCTTCATTCATCCCTTCAGTGCCACTAGGTGCCAGGCACATTTCTAGGTGCTAGAAATGCAAAGACAAAAATGAAATAGTCACTGTCTTCATAGAGTTTACCGTTCTACATAGGAAATCAACATCTCTCTCTCCTTTCCTCCTCCTCTCTCTTTTCTTCTTCTTCTTCTTCTTCTTCTTCTTCTTCTTCTTCTTCTTCTTCTTCTTCTTCTTCTTCTTCTTCTTCTTCTTCTTCTTCTTCTTCTTCTTCTTCTTCTTCTTCTTCTTCTTCTTCTTCTCTCTCTCTCTCCCCTCCCTTCTCTCTCACACACTAACACTAGCAATGCCATCACACATACAATCACATTCACTTAGACTTACAAGATCATATACACAAGACTGTCAAAGGATCAGCTGTCAAATATCACATGTATTTTGATGAGATAGCCCTGGAATTTGCAAAATACATGCAAAACAAATACAAAATAATTTGAGGAGTCTGGGAGAGGCACCAGCAACTTGGAATTTTGAGTTAGCCCTTTGTAGAAGGTAACACTTGAGCGAAGAGGTATACAATCCTTGCAGTCCAGGTTATGGAAGACAGCCTGACACAAATGCATGGAGACAGGACATGAAGTATCACTTATGAGGATCAGAAAGAAGACCAATCTGGCTGGAGTGCAGGGTATCTAAACTAAAGAGGAGTTCTAAGCAATATGCCTGGAAAGATACAGGGAAACTAGATTATAAAGGGATTTAGATGCCTAAAAGAAGAGGTTATGTTTTATTCTAGAAACAAAGGAAAGTCACAAGCTTTTTGAGCAAGGGGATAATGCAGTTTGAAAGAGCTAGGCAGGGCAAGAGAGGAGAACACAAATTCCTGAAAGGTACAGAAGGATAGGGAATATAGTGAAAGGCTGAGGATCTGATATTGAGCCCCCCCCCTCTTTCTCTCTTTCTCCTTTCTCTCTCCCTCTTTCTCTCTCCCTCCCTCCCTCTCTCCCTCTTTTCCTCTCTCTCTCTCTCTCTCTCTCTCTCTCTCTCTCTCCCTCTTTCTCTCTTTCTGTCTCTTTCTCTCTCTCCTTCCTTCCTCCCTCTCTCCCTCTTTTCCTTTCTTTCCCTCTCTCTTTCTCTCTCTCTCTCTCTCTCTCTCCCTCTTTCTCTCTTTCTGTCTCTTTCTCTCTCTCCTTCCTTCCTCCCTCTCTCCCTCTTTTCCTTTCTTTCCCTCTCTCTTTTTCTCCTCTCTCTCTCCCTCTTTCTCTCTCTCTGTTTCTCTGTCTGTCTCTCTTTTTTTTCTCTCTCCTCCCTCCCTCTTTCCCTCTTTTCCTTTCTTTCCCTCTCTCTTTTTCTCCTCTCTCTCTCTCTCTCTTTCTCTCTCTCTCTCTCTCTCTCTCTCTCTCTCTCTCTCTCTCTCTCTCCTCTTCTCTTCTCTCTCTCTCTCTCTTTCTCTCTCCTCTTTCTCCTCTCACATACATTAACATACACCATCACACAATCACACTCACTCAGACTTAAAAGCTCATATACACAAGACTATCAAAGGATCAGCTGTCAAATATCACATGTATCTTGATGAGATAGCCCTGGAAGAAAGGATGCTTGTTTCCAGTACATGCATCCTGGCCTTGATGAGATTTCTTCCTGGTCTGTAGCCTGAAAGTCCCTCCATCCCAGCTCATGGATTTTTAATTTACAGTTGATCAACTTGGAAATTTCTGCCAGAATCTTTGTTGTAATTTCCTTGCTTTCAGTCTCTCAGTAGGTTCAGGGATGAAGGGTATGCTGTGAGCTGACCCAATATTTCCCTAACCATTCTTTCCCTGCAATCTAACTCCCTTTCCCCAGTCTCCTGATTCAGGCCCTAGGGGAAGTATCAAGGAAAGGTCAGTATTCTCAGATTAGACAGGGCTTTGTATATGTGGAACTCACACTAACCCCAGCTTAGTTTAACTTGGCTTATCTCTGTTGAATGAATGAATGAAAAAGTTCCCTAACCCCTAACCTCACATTAAATTCTTAGTATGTACTAAGGGATAGTTAGGTGGCTTTTGGAGTCGGGAAGGCCTGAGTTCAAATTGTGCTTCAGACACTAATTAGTTGTGTGTGCTTGGATGAGTCTCTTAATCTATTTATCTTAATCCACTGGAGAAGGAAATGACAAACAACTTTAGTATTTTTGCTAAAAAAAAAACCTTCATGAATAGTATGGTTCATAGGGTCATGAAGAGTTGGACACAATTGAGTAATAAATATACCAAGAATTGTGCTAAGCATTGGATATATAACTAGAAATATGAATTGATATGAGATCATTGATTCAGACCTGAAAGGGACTACAAAGGCTACATCATCTCATTTTATCATTTTATAAACAAGAAAACTGAAGTTCAGGCAGGCTGAATGACCTGAGATCGCAAATGCAGTCCAGAGACAATGTTTCTTCCATTGGACCATGCTCTTAATGAACTCAGATTCTAAAGGAGGAGCGAACACATATCTTCATATAAGAGGATTTCAGGGCAGATGCAAAGTCCTCCTGATTCTTAAGTGTCTGTGACAAGATAGTTGGAAGTAGCTCTTCCTTAGTGTCATTGATAAAACCATATTGTTTTCTGATGTAGATCCATTTTGCATTGCCAAGATTTTCTTGTTGAGCTTCCTAGAATGATGGCTATTTCTGAGGCTTTTGGTTCTGGACTGTCTCTCCTAGTTGCTGCAGGGAGATAATATCAAAATGATGATTGTGATTTGGACAGCCTAGGACATTCTACCTCTCATTTCTCTCTGAGGGTGTTTTGTTGCTTTGGTGAGGTTGGCTTGCTTGGAACAAAAGTGTCAAACATGAAATTTTTTGGTCTCATGTGTCTCACAACACTCTTGAGTGCTACTGGAGTCAGATTGGAAATATTTAACAAAAATAAATAAAAATACAATCAAACAAGATAAAGGTATTTTGTGTTTTTTGAAGTTAATATGTAGGGATCCCTATGTATGGTTTAGTAACTCCTATTTCCATTTGATATTACTAGCCTAGGAAACCTTACAGAACCCCAAATTTACAAGGAACCTCAAAGGGCACATGATTCAGTTTATACCTGAGCAGTATTCACCTCTGCAATTTCGACAAGTGGTCATCCATTCCGAGCTGAAGACATTCAGGGATAGGGAACTATCATTTTTGGATTTCTCTTATTATCTCTGACTGTCAGAAAAGTTTCTCTTGTAGTTGTTAATATATTATAACTTTTTTAAAAAACAGCTTATTTATATCATTTAACTATCTGTCTACTGGAGACTTGCTCTTGGTCTTATATATCTGTGTTAATTTTCTATATAGTTTGGATATCAAACCCTTATGATAGATATTGGATACCAAGGTTTTTTCTCAGTTGACACTTTTCCTTCTTATTTTAGTAGCATGGATTTTGTTTGGGGGATATTATTTTGGCATCTCTACTTGTTGAGATTGTTTTCCTTATGGCATGCCTTATTGTCTTAGTTTTGTCTCAAGAAACTAAGAAATATAAATATAATCCATTCTTTTCATGACATCTCTTTAAGTACTTGAAGACAGCAACCATACCTCCTCTTTTTATTCCCTCCAATCTAGTTCTTTCAATCTATTCTCTTAATATTAGTGTTTTCCCTCTGTTGATTACTTCTAATTTATCCTGTACACATCTTATTTGTACATAGCTGTTTGCATATTGTCTCTTCCATCAGATTGTGAGCTCTTGAGAACAAGGACTATCTTTTGATTTTATATCTTCAATGCTTAGCACAGTGCCAGGAACATAATAAGTGATTAATAAATTCTCCTTAATTGGCTGCAATTGATTCTTCTAGATATATGTCTGAGAGGTGGGGGAAGGTATAGGAACCTTTCCAGTCACTTGTTTTTTCTTTCCTTTCCTTGGTCTCATAGATTAGGAGAGCCTGTCTTTAAACTTATAAGGGAGAATCTGACTCAACCTATGTTCTTAGATATAACTCCTGTCATACTTTCTCTGTTTCACCCTGAAATGGCATTTTATATCCTGCCTCCTCCATAACTTGACATAGCCTATCCTACATTCTTAGAATTTTTTTCCCTTCAACTCCAATCCTCAAAATTCCTTGCTTTTTTCAAAACATATCTCCCATGGGAGGCCTTTTCTGACCATTGGAGTTGTTAGTGGTGACATTATATTTTTTGTATACATATTTTCCTTTTATATGCTTTCTTTGTACAAATTATTTCATTTCAGTTGAATGTAAGCTTCTTGAAGAGAGATACTACTTCATTTTAGTCTTAGTGTCTTGGTATCTTATAGGAAATGCTGGGCCCAACCCAAATGACTCCTAGTTTTTTATTTGTGTGTTCAAGGAAAAACAAGTATGTTGTCTTTGGCCAGGTGAAAGCAAGTACAAACACTGGGGAATTCATGGAGGACTTTAGCTTCTGTCCACAGATATGATCATTATTTCTGGATATGGATAATTATTGCAAGTTTTGTTTTAAGCATAAAATCATTCCTTCTACAGCTAGGAAGATATCCTTCTCACCCAATTACTACATTCATTCTCAGCCTGTACTCCTTGTGTTCTCAATTGCTCTATTTCTCTTTAGATTTCCTTTTTTCCCCTCTTCAAATCTGCGGAGACTACAGAGTTAGGTTGATGATTATGAAATAAAAACTGCACCACTTCAAACAATCTGTGACTTTGTAAATATGGATATTCCCTTTTATAACCCATTCATATTTGCCTATCCTATGAATCTTGTTCAAATTTTCCCATGAATACACTATTGGGAGACCATATGAAGATTGCATAGACCACCCATCTCTTATTCCTCCTATGTGACTGATCTTTATATAGATCTCTAACAACATCTTCTATACTTATTAGAAAAATGCTTATTTGTAATGTACTCACACTTATTTCAGGGAAACGCACACATTTATGAACTGTTTAATAAAGGATTTTGGTTTTTAAAGGCAAAATTGGAAGTGATGTCGTTAATGATTGTGGTAATAGTGATAATTCACTTTTACCTATGATATTCTAAGATTTATAAAATGATTTTCCAACAATAACTTTGTGACAAGGTAGTGTGTGGGTTATTGTATTCATTTTACAATTGATACTTAGATGAGGAAAGTATCATTCAAAATCTCACAGTAAGTTAAGGTCAGAGTTGGTACTATAGGCAGCTAGATTTTGAAATTCATTAAGGGGTAGATTAGAATCAGGAAGATGAATCCAAATATGGCCTCTAGCACTTACTAGATATGTGATCATAGCCACATCATTTGTAATCTCTAAGCCTCAGTGTTTACCTTTGAAAAAAGTAGAATAATAATAACATCTGTTCCCCAAGATTAGTGGCAGATAAAATGATATAATATTTATAAAATTCTCTGGAAACTTAAAGTCTCATATAAATGTAAACTATTGTTGTTTTTATCACTATTATTGTTTATTATGTTAGCTTATGTACTTTGATTTTAAGTTAGGTATGCTTTTCATTATACCACAGTGCCAGTTTTGGATGTTAAAGCACAAGGTGGTGAATGGAGTCATGATAATAATAATACTTGCTCTCTTTGAGTATTTAAAAGTCCACATGTCAGAGAGATTTGATATTCTGCTTGGCCCCAGTGGGCGATACTAGGAACAATAGGTAGAAGTTGTAGGCAAGAATATTTCTGCTTGATATATGGAAAAACTTCATGGTAATCAATGTGATGTCTCATGAGATAAAGAGTTCCCACAAATTACTGAAGATTAAACAGAGACTGGATGGGTCTTGTCATGGGCCTTCTAGGGGAGATTCTTGTTCAGATAAAGTTGGATTAAATGCCCTTTAAAGTTCCTTCCATCTCTGTTATTCTGTGATTGTAAGAAATCCAAATGACTGAATGGACCTCTGGCCATGGTGCTGATAGCCTCTGGTATTTCATTTTTATAATTCCTCCTCTCCCTTTGTCTTTATCTCAGGGCATCAAACTTCTCTAGACTGAAGATGCTGATCTTTAGATGATATGGGGGAATCTACTTTTCTTTATCTAGATCCAGGAAGGCACAATCAAAAAGATCCTTTCTCTGCTTGGTTATCATTGGGAACTGCCCCTTCAAGAAACAGCTTCTTTAGAGTCATGATTCTTAGAGTTGTGTTATAAAGTAGTTAGTCTGCTGAAAATCTGATCCATTTCAGATTTCTGGGACATGGCCTGTTTCCTTAGTGTTGTGATGGTAATGATAGGTGTGACATTGATGAAAGTGATAACTTCCTCTCTTAGATCCTTTTATTCTTCCAACCTAGAAGAGCTTAGCCCCTCAGGGGACTCAGTTTGGAGTCAGCTTTATGCTGTTAACACCTTCTGCACAGCCACCAGCTTGGAAGTATTTTTTTTAAAAGTATGTTTCTTTAGGGCTATTAGGGGCCTTGGAGAATGAGGCATTGAAGAATTCATCATGGCCCTACCTCAATACCCTGTAAGGGTTTCTGAAAAACAAAGGTTTTCCAGGGTTGTGAGGAAGTCCCCTCTTAACATGTCAAATGTGTCTCTTATGACTGTCCCAGGCAGCTACCGGCGAACAAGAAGGGGGATATCCAATAAGCTGAACAACACCCCCACTGGCAGGGAAGGAAACCCATTGGATTAAGGGAACTGTCTAGGAATAAAGAGGATCCTGCTCAGAATTCAACAACAGGGGTAGGAGGCCGGCAAAGAAGAGTACAGTGAATGCACAACAATGGGAAAGCAGCTGTGTTCAATGATTCCTCGTAGGAAGGGACCACCAGGGCTGATTTCTATTGTGAACCATGTGTCTCATTCTGAGGCTTTTCTCTAACACAATGGAGTCCAGGAGTTGTTCAGGGGCCCACGTCTGGGGAAAGTGGATGTGAGAGTCAGAGACTATGTAGGCAAGATTCTTTTACCACCAATGCCAAACTTGCATTCAGATAATTTGAAGGCATCTCTCAAATGTCCTTCCCTTCCCCCTCTCCCCTACCCACACTGGTCTGCTTTGAAAAGGATCAGAAGGTTTTTGGGGCTTAGGTAAAAGTGAGAATTGGACCATAAGAAAATGAATATGCTCATGTCAGTATGGTGGTGAAAGCTTTTCCTCTGTTTGGCCCTCAGTTTCCTTATATGAAAGATCAAAGAGGTTGGACTATGTAATAATTCACATTTGCATAATACTCTAAAGTTGGCAACGTATGGGTGATTTATTGTTATCCTGATGTTATAGATGAGGTAACTAAGAAAGACACTGGAAGGTCTTAACTGAGGTTAATTCAGTCTAGTATTTTATCTATTATACTAAGCTGCCTTTTCAGCGGCTTTCTATCAATTCTTTGTTGATCCTGTTCACCCCTTGCCTGAAGGGGAAGTGATCATTTATTTACAGAGTCAGGGATTTAGGATCTGCACATAGAAAGCCAACAACACCTAGCCAAAGCTGGGCTGGTTATTCTCAAACAGAGCTCCTAGTACAGATTTTCTAAAGAACTTTAGAAATGAACTTTTAAAAAGAAATTAGAACAGAGGCTGGGTGGAGCCAGAGGTAGCTGGAGATGTGGGGGAGGGTAGAAATAGAAATGTCAATCTGGCTTGAGAGAGCTAAAACAGGGAAGAAGGGAGGGAAGTTCCTTTGTTCTTGAAGATAAGGGATCTGATCCCCACAACCTTGCTGGACCAATGTCCCAAGCTCACATCAGCCTGAGACAAACTCTTGAAGAATAGTGGAGCATAGAATGTTGCAGCTGGTATGGATCTTGGAGACCATCTAGGCCAATCCCTTCATTTTGTATTTGAAGAAACAGGCTCACAGAGGGGAAGGAACTTGCCTAATATTTTGTCAAAAGAGCATTACATAGTAGGGCTAGCCTTGAACTCAGGTTTCCATATTCCTATGAGATTTTCAGATCTTGAGCTAGTTTTGTTTGCACTGCACTTATCCAAGCTGCCATCTGTTTGTTATTGCACAATAAGGCAAGGGAGAAGAGAATAAGGTGGGAGTGGAATGGGAGGGGGAATCAAAGGATGTGGTATTTACTCAAGGTCTAGATATAGATGGTAGTCATTCCCCCACCCTCACTTTGCTCCCCTAGTACACATATGGAAGAGTGGGATTGGAATCCAGGTACAGATCCATTGTGCCCCAGGGTTGGCCCACATTCCTGCTGTTCTATATGCCTCCTTCCCCTTAAACTTGCTTCTCCCCCTCCTCTTGCCTACCTCCCACCAGCCTCCAGTCAAATCCCACTTACTAATCCCTCTACCCCAAATCTCAGGTTTATTTCACAAGTTGGGCCACATTGAGATTTCCTGGGACCTCCCAGCAGCCCTTCAGAGAGTGAGGCAGACAATATAATTAAAGGCAGGTTCACATTAATACCCTGGAGACAGGCGCTAGCGCCAACAACAGAAAGGGGGTTGGGAACCTGGGTTTCCTCCATAAATCCGAGCATTCTGATGCGTACAATTTGGAAACACAACTCTATGAATTGTAATAGAGCATGACGAAATCTCATCAACAGAAGTAAATATTAAACTGAATGACAGTGCGGCTGATATGTGCCCCCCTTCTCCCTAACACCATCACCAGCTTCTTTCTTCTAATACAGGTAATTGGCTTTAAGTGGCTCTTATAGCTTAGCACTTGAAATGACCTCCTGTTGTATTCCTCTAATGGGAGCTGTGGGTTGCTCCCCCTCCTCTCCTTTATCCCTCTCCTGCTGTTCCCCTTCCCTTCCTCTCCTGCTCTCATCCCTTTCTCCTCCTCTCCTCTTCTTTCTCTCTCCATTTTCCTCTTTTCTCTTCCTCTCTTTTTTCTTTGCTCTTCTCTCTTCCTCTCCTCACAGTCCATTTTTCTTATTCTCTTTCCATTTTTTCCCCTTCCTTTTCCCTCCTTTCTCCTACTTCCCTTTTCTCTTTCTCTACATTTCCCTTCTCTTCTTTTTTTTTTTTTTACTGAATTCTCCTTCCATGAACTCTTCTTTCTCTTCCCCTCCTTTCTTCTTACACCCCCTTCCTTCCTCTATCTTATTCTTTCTTCCTTTCTTGACTTCTACACATCTACCTCCCATTTTCATGTCTTTGTATAAGCTGCTCCTTGCTTAGAATGCACTCCCTGTACACCATGCCTCTTAGAACCCCTAGCGTCTTTTAAAGCCCATCTCTTAGGCTACTTCCATGGAAATACCTTCATTTTCTCCCAGTTGATAATGTTCTTCCCACTACACTGTCTTTAATTTGTATTTCCTTATCTGGGCAATGTTCTTAGAATATAAGTTCTTTGAAGACACAGACTGTTTTGATTGTTTTCACATCTCTGGACTTAACATAGAACTTTGTACATATGAGAACTTCTTAAATGCTTATTGCATTGAACTGAATAGTCATGGACTGATTGGATCTTTTTCTAGACAAGTTGGGAAACCAAATACAGAAAATGTTTTATTTAGGGACAGAGCCACAGAATGACAGAGCTAGAGAGGACCTTAGAGACAAGTTAGTCCACTTCTTCATTTTAAAGATAAAGAAACCATGGGGACAATGAGGTTAAATTACTTACCCAAGGTCACATGACCAATAAGTGCCAAAATCTGGACTTGAACCCAAGTCTCAAGATCCTAAATTCAGGACTATTCATGCTTCATCACATTGCTTGCCTAGGCCAGGTAGCCCAGAAAATTGGGCTGGTTTCTTTCAAGTTAGAGATATTTTAGGATGAATCTTTTAGGTACTGAATGCCTCTGCTGGCTTGTATTGTTTTTGATGGACTTCAATTCACAAAAGACTTTTACATCCATTATCTCAGATTATGCTCTATCCTGTGAGGCAAGCTTTCCCCATTTTATAAGTGAGAAAATTAAGGCCAGAGAAGTTACATGGCATGCTAAGATCATGAAGCTAGGCAGCAGCAAAGAAGAAATGAGAAATCCTGGCCTCTTTACTCTTGTCCAGCACAGAGTATTTCAGTGTCCTGGGGAAACACAAAGATAATGCTGAGGTGGTTCCAGATTCTTACCAATGCTCATTTGTATGAGCCTCAGAGGAGACTTGGATAGCCTCTGCTGCATGTCAGTTGTGTTTGACAGGGTTTAACATAGTGCAGCTCTAGGAAATGCTGGAATAGATTGAGTAGTTTGAGGAGAAAGAGAGTGAGGAAATAGAGAATGATTTCTAAATTGGTATGAAAATTCTCTCCAAATGCTCCCTTTGTTCTCAGTGGTCTCATCATGCTCAGTTAATGCAGACATTTGATGACCTTTTTCTGCTGATCTCTTCCAAGGTCTTAGAGATCCTAGAACTGTTTTTATAAGAGAAAAAAAATGAATCGGTCTCTCATTAAATTCAATTCAACATTTATTAAACACCAACTAAATACACAGTATTTGGACAGCTCCTTACATTTGTTCTTTTTGTCCTTCATTCTTGAAGAAGTCCAATAACATCAGGAAGGTGATATCTTGTCTTAAAAGTGAATTGGAATTAAGTGAGGCAATGCTGTGCAAAGTCATCAGCTTTATTCTCACCTCAAGAGTCATCAGAATCCAATGGCAAGACATAGGTCAGGACAAATAGTGCTGCTGTGGGCGGCCAGTTGTTTTGAGATTCTCTGAGTCTGCAGGTCCCTGAAACCTCTGCTTCCTGAAATGCTCTGTTCAGATCAGTTTATATGAAAGACCCAAACATTTTTAAACTAAGGTCTCTGCCAGGTTTCAGTTTGTCTAAGACACTATCCATTCAGTAATTAAAGGCTAGGAAAGAACTGAGACAAAAGGTGGCCTGGTTTGGGTTGCCAAAAGAATCATTTTTGGGGTGGGAAGGACTCTCAGAGTTCCACCAGAACCAAAACAGTTGTTATTTACACTCATTCTGAGTCATCAAAACTCAAACAATGAGTAAATGAAGCTTAGGCTACAACTTATTTTTGACCAATTTGGGGCAAATGAAGTAGATGTATTTGAATAAGTCTGGCATCTCTACATACTGAAGGCAACATAGTGTAGTGGATAAAGAGCCAGTCTCAATTCCAGGAAATAACTAGGTTCAAGTCTGTCCTTTGACACATACTGGCTATGTAACCTTGAAAAAGTCATTCAGAGATTTCTTCAACTCTCTGAAGACCAAATGGCAATAAAGGTGTTATTAAATGCATTAGAATATAGAATCTCCACATACCTTCAGGTGTTCTTTATACCAATGAAATCTGCTTCCTCCTGCTATATCTTTTTTCACTCAAAGGGAAGAAGCTACCCAACTAGCTATAGATGCTGGCTCAGTTTCCTGAGCTAACTAGTACAGAGAAGCAGTGACATGTGAGATGTGGAACTGCAATACTCAGGCTGTTTTCTTCTTGGCAACTTGTGTTCCAGCAGGGCATGCTGCCATCAGGCTGTGGTGGTACTTTAGTTATGGCCAGATGGTTGGAGTAGTAAGACTTATGCCATAAGGATGGTTTGACTGAACCAGAAGATGATCACACTTTCCTTCTTTTTCTTTTAACAACTAAGTCAAGTTTTATTAAAACAGCTGAGCTTCAACATTAAACTGTAGACAATTGTTATAGAGAGTGTAGGTACAGTTTGGCATCTTTCTCACTCATCCTTAACTTTTCTTAATTTTGTGGGAACCCTGTGATTAGAAGAGAATATCCCCTTTTCACTTATCCCGAATTCAAACTTTTGGGACTATAAAGAGAAAGAAACAACTGTGCAAATGTCAATGACTTGTTTTTTTTTTAACCAAATGAAGAAGCAGTTTTCAACTTTACCCTTTTTAGAAGAGGAACAAAGTAATTCTCTACAAGTGGCAGTTTTCTTTCTTACATGGACCCAGGTATAACTTATACATGATGCTTGTTTATTTCTCCAGGGTAGCAATTCTTAACCTTACCTGTGGATAGATTTTCTGGGAGTCTACAAACTTAGATGGAACAAAAAGGACATTTTTATTTTCATTAATCTCTAACCATAATTGAATACTTCTTTTAATTATGTAAAAGTATTATTCAGAAAAGGGACTCCTAGGCTTTACCAGATTGCTAAAGGGGTCCAGGACATCCTGTTTCAGCTTATAATGTTACTAACAATGGTTGAGCCTTCCAGGTGCCTATGAATCCTATCATGCTGGAGGCACCTTATGAGGATGCTAATTCATTTCTTTATTCTCCTACTCAGTAAAGTTGGGGCATCTTTAACTGGAAGATGAGGAAAGAACCTGGAGGGTTCATGGCCAGACACCATGGAGGTAATCTGTTATAAGAGTCAGACAACAGGAAGAATATATACAGCTTGAAAGGGTGGAAAATCATGACAGCTAGGTGGCAAAGTGGTTAAGGCACTGAACTTGGAGTAAGGAAGAAATGAGTTCAAATCTGATCTCAGACACTTACTATATGTAGAAGAAGAAAGAAAAGATTTTGTATCTGGAAGTACTTCCCAGATGACAATATGACAAATTCCAAGTCCCAAGAAGGACATCTATTTCCATACATAGGGTGCCCACTATCATGGTCCTAAGAGGACCAGGACACAATAAGATTCTCTTTGTAATTTCAATCTGTTTCATGATGTTCCTTCTTCTGAACAAAGTATGAACTTAAAGGGAGCACCTGAAATATGATCAGAAATATTGCAAGTTATTAAGTTTTTTCCTAAAATTATTAGTTTTTCCCTCAAATAATAGTAGAAATCAATGAATACATAGTATTGTACATTCTTTAATAGAACAGAAGCTCTGTGAAAGTAGGAACTATTTCATTTTTGTCTTTGTATCCCTGGTACTTAGCACAATGTCTAGCATTTAGCAGATACTTTATAAATATTTGTTGCACTGAATAGCATGGCAAAAAGTGCACTGGACCAGCAGTTAGGGGAACTGGATTTGAGTTCTGGTTTTGCCATCACTAGCTGAGTGACCAAGGGGAACTAACTTCTCTCTGTGTCTTAATTTTCCCATATAAAGTTTACTCACTAAAGGGTTTAGAGACAGTGTTATACAGTGGACTCAAAGCCAAGAAGACTTGGTTTCAAGGCTTGTCTTTGACACATACTGGCTGTATGATTTTGGGCAACTTGCTTAAAGTCTCTCAATGTTTTAGGCAGTTCTCTAAGACAATACCATTGTACACAAAGGCTCTGAACTGCCTATCTGCATCAGCAGAGAGAATTTCATCATCTAGTTCTTCCTTATATCAGTGAATTCCTAAATTCATTTTCTATCCCATCCCCAGTTCCTTTCTACTTTTTTTCTTTTGAGTATTTTCAAAGACATCTCTTGAGAATTACAATGTATATATGCTGTGATGCTCAGAGGAAGCATTGGCTGGGGGTATGGAATTCCATGCTAGAGAGGAAGAGTGTTCACTTGAGTGAGATAGGAGTAGATAAGAGCAAGGATGGAGAAAGGTGTGAATAAAGAGCTGAAGAAATAAGGGAGAAGGGAGGCTTGCTGGAAAGGTCAAAGGGGCATATGTTTAGATTGGATGGAATAGAGTCTAATAGGATAACCTTTAAAGAAATAATGCTCCCCAGGTAGAGAAGGGAGGAATGCTGTGTGATGCAAAGTGGATCTGGCACCAGGATAGTTGAATTCAAATTTGAACTCTTCCACTAGCTGTGTGACTTTACTTTTCTGAGCCCTGGGTCTTCATTGTTAAATTGGAATAGGCAGCCTGTTGTAATGGATATAGGGCTGATCTGGGAAGAGGAAGATCTGAGTTCAAGTTCAGATTCTTACTGAGACTGGCTGGTAGACCCTAAACGAGTCTGGTAATCTCTCAGTGCCCTGGACAACTCCCTAAGACTTTGTGCTTAACACAGTACCTGGTACATAATAGATTGTCCATAAATTTTTAAGTTCTGATCTCCAAGCCAGTATTTATCTCTTTAGTCTAGGATTATAGTGGGAGAGGGAAGTGAACTTTAAAGAAATATGAGATTTTCTAAGCATTATATAGTGCCTACTATGTGTCATTCTAGCAATACAACCAAGGCAAACTTCTATACTATATGACTTGGCCCCACATGAGGTTTAGGATCATGAATTCAGAAATGAAACCAAGTTCAAAAGCCAAATAGGTCAAATCCCTTGTGTATCGATGATGAAACTTCTGGTGTTTTTTCCACATCATTGAAATCACAGATAACATCTCAAGAAAAGTACTTACAATAATCAGAATGCAAAAAAGGGATGGTGTTAAATTTAGATTGCCATAAAATGTGAATGATTAATAATAATAATTTCATGTGGTTAATAGCTGTACATGCTGTCAGATTCAGAAATATTGCCCACATGGTGTGTGGAGAAATGCAGTCTAGGGAAGCTGCCTCTTTGAGAGGAGTAGCCTAATATGGCAGATAGGAATGGAAGTTGGTGGGTCGATCTAGGTATAAGGAAGGGATCTATGGACTAAGAGTAATCAAATGTGAGAAAACAGGTGGGAAGCCTGATTGTGCAAGGGCTCCTGAAAATATATTGGGGATAAGGCCTGGGGAAGTAAGGAGGAGAGACCTATGGAGTCAGAGCCTGATTTTAGGATTGGGTTAGGGAAACGTTTACCCTTGAGGATGGGCACAGTGTCTTGCATATGATCTTTCTTGATATAGGAGAGTATTGGATGAAGAAATTCTCTCTGCCAATGTACCTTTTCCTCAAACCTGTAGATTTTGAAAGTTGCCAGGCACTGAGAGTCTATCAGTCAGTCAACAAGCAATTCATTAAGCACCTACTATGTGCTAGGCACTGTGCTAAGTGCTAGGCATACAAAGAAAGGTACAGATAATTCTCATCTTACATCACACAAATTTGACTTTATGTAAAAATTTTTGAAAGAGATCCACAATCCCCCCAAACTACCTAGGTTAACTTTATTTCACAGTATCGTGCTTTCTCTGTCTCTGTCTCTCTCTCTATCTTCATCTGTCTCTTCTCTGTCTCTGTCTCTCTTTTCTCTCTCCCTCTCCTCCTTCTCTCTCTTCTTTTCCTTCTCCCTCTCCCTTTCTCTCTCCCCTTTTCTTCTCCCTGCTTCTCTCTCCATCTTCCTCCTTCTTTCTCTCTCTTTTCCTCCTTTCTCTATCTTTCTCTGTCCCTGTCTGATTTTCTCTTTTTCTGTCTCTCTGTATCTCTGCTTCTGTCTCTATTTCTTTCTCCCTCTCCCCCTCCCTCCTTTCTCTCTGACTCTGTGTCTCTGTCTGCCTCTGTCTGTCTGTCTGTCTGTCTGTCTCTTTCTCTCTCTTCTCTCCTGCCCCTTGGTTATGGATGTGGCCTCCCAGTCTCCCACTACAAACCCCTGCCCTTAAAAAACCTTTAAGTGAAAGCAGAGAACAGAGTTGGAGAGTGCTCCACCTTGCTGGATTGGGAGCTAAGCTTGAGACCTCTAGTGCCAAAAGAGGAGAACTTTGTCTCCTTCTGTTCCATCTTGGTCTGAGTGTCTGGCCTGCATTCTGTCTTCTGTCAGTCCATTTGTCTGTCTGTAGCCCCTGTAGCCTCTTCTGTAAATGTCCATGTCTGGCCCCCATGTGTTTGCCATCCCACCCACCCCCTTCTTTTCAGTTCAGGCCAGGCCCTCAGGTGGCTGGCCCCTGTCTGAGGGTTCCTCTTTCTGCTCTCACTTTCTGTCTCCAGCCCCAGTGTATTCTTGAACTGCATGCATATGTGTGTCTGTGTGTCCATGCATGTATGTGTGTGTGTGTGTGTGTGTGTGTGTGTATCCCCCTTTTCTACTGCTGTATGATCCCTCCCTCCTTCTCTCTTTTCCTACTTCCTCCCTTCTCCACTTCAATGGTCAAATTAGCATTAGGTAAAACTAGCTTTATTTATAGTTGAATAGTTCACTTACATAAAGTAAAAACTGTCAGTATACCTAATCCCAACCCTCAAGGAGCACAATCCCAGGGGAGATCATATGCAAATAACGATATAAATAGAAGGTGGTCTCAGAGAAAGGGAATTAAGTGGGGTGGTGGAAGTTCAGATTTTTTGTGAAAAGTGGGATTGAATCTTGAAGGCCTTGAAAGTTAGGATTTAGAGGTGAGAAGGGAGAGCACTGAAAAAGCATAGGGTTAGGAGATAGAATTTCATGTTTGAGGAATTATATGTAGGCAAGTATAACTCAATTGTAGCATTTGTAGAGGGGAAAAATGGAAGAAGACTGGAAAGATAGGAAGGGGCCACGTTTTTGAAGGGCTTTAAATGTCAGAGGATTTTATATTTAATTATGGAAGTAATGGAGAGCCACTGGAGTTTATTGAGTGGGGACAGAGTGACATAGGCAGACCTGAGCTTTAGGAAAATTACTTTGGTAGCTAAGGGGAATATGGATTAGAATGGAGAGAGATCTGAGACAGAGAGACCAACCAGTAGACTATTATAATAGCCCGGGAATGAAGTGATGAAGCCCTGTACCAGGGTGACTGCTGTGTGAGGGGAAGTAAACAATTGAAAATAAGAGTGAGTGGAAAAATGACAAGACTTGATAACAGATGGGATATATTGAGAGTGAGATGCTGAGAATGACCCTAAAGTTGTGATCTGGTTGATTGGAAGGATAGAGATTCCCTTGGCAATAATGAAAATATTAGGAAGAAGAGAGGATTTTGGAATGAAATTGGATCTTTATCGGACTTATTGTTTTAAATGCTTATGGAGCATTCAGTTTGAGAGTCTGAAAAGTGATGTGAAACTTGTAAATAAAAAGCTATAATAAAAAAAAGAATCTGGTCAAGAAAAATTAGCATTGTACATATAAATCTGGGAAGCATCTTCACTGAAATAAACACCAAGGAAATGATGAGCTTGCCAATTAAGACTGTCTAAAAGGAAAAGAGAAGAGAGGTTGAGGAGATTCATTGTTAATGTGCATGACATTGTTGAGAATCCAGAAAGGGAGACTGAGAAGGATCAGTCAGATATGTAGAAGAACTAGCAGGGATCATTGTCGCAAAAGTGTATAGGAAAATGTATTCAGGAGGAGAGAATGATTGATAGTGTCAAAGGTCAAGAAGATCAAGAAGGATGCAGATGGAGAAAATGCCATTAGATCTGGCAGTTAGAAAACAACTGATAACTCTGGAGAAAGAAATTTCATTTGAATATTGGGTCTAGAAGCCAGAGTGATAGGGTGTAGAAAAGAGGGAGAACATAGGAAGTAGAGGCACCTAGTGTAGAGAGGTTTCTCAAGGTGTGGAGTCATGGAAGGGAAGGTAGATTATAGGATGCTGATAGGTGGGGACAGTTGGATTGAGAGAGAGGCTTTTTAAAGATATGCTTGGTAAGAGTAGTGACAATGGGAAGGAATGTGAAGAGACACATTATTTATTTATTTTTGCTGAGGCAATTGGGATTAAGTGACTTGCCCAGGGTCACACAACTAGGAAGTATTAAGTGTCTGAGATCAAATTTGAACTCAGGTTCTCCTGACTTCAGGGCCGGTACTCTATCCACATCATCATCTAGCTGCCCTGGTATCTAATTTGCCACTCGCTGTAGCATTAGGGAAAGTAAGGGTTGTCTTAATACATTTAAAAAATATAACAAACACCAATTAAAATGAGCATATCTTTATAGAAAACAGAACAAAGCAAGAGATTATACAAGAAACTATGAATCTTTAATATGTGCAATTTGCTTTTATTTTAAAGTATATTAAATTTAACATAGAGCTTTAAAAATTGTCCTAATTGTGCTTTCTTCTTCCTTTCTTATTTCTCCTGTGCATTTAAAAATGCTTCAATTACCCTTTTAATTTTCTTTTCCCTTTCTCACTTCCCATTTTCTTCATTTTCTCTTTCCTCTCTCCCTTCTTCTCTCCTCTCCCTTCTTCTCTCCTCTTCCTTCCTTCCTTCCCTTCTCTTCCTTTTCCTTCCTTCCTTCCTTCTTCCTTCCTTCTTCCTTCCTTCCTTCCTTCCTTCCTTCCTTCCTTCCTTCCTTCCTTCCTTCCTTCCTTCTTCCTTCCTTCCTTCCTCCTTCCCTCTTGCTTTCTTCTTCTCTTCCTCCCTCCACCTCTCCCTCTCCCCTTCTCTCCCTTTCCCTCTCTCCCTCTGCTAACCTACTTTTCCCTCTCATTTCCTACCCTCCTACTCAAATCATTCAGAGCCCTTAAATATTTCCCAGTTGTTTTCTTTATAATATATATAAATATATGTTATTGTGTAAATTATTCTTCTGGTTCTGCTCAATTCATTCTGCATCAGTCTTAACAAGTCTTCCTAATTTTTCTGAAACCATTCCTTTAATAATTTATTACAATAAAATAATATTCTATTATATTTATGTATCATAATTTGTTCATCCATTCTTTAATTGGGGAAAATCTTCTTAAGTTCTAGTTCTTTGATGTGGCAAAAACTTGCTATAAATATTTTTGTACACATGAGTCCTTTTTTTCATTCCTTCATCTCTTTGGGAGACAGACATATTAGGCATTATCAAGAAAAGCAAAGGAAGAACATGACATGGTCTTATTTATGCAAAGTCTTGCTTTGAGATTGGAGATATAGTTTTCACTCTCTATGATTTATAACCTAGTATGGGAAGAAATAATCTTGACCTTATTCCTAGGAAATAGTATTATCTGACCTTAATATAGCACTTAAAATTTGACAAAATACTTGAAATACAGATTTAATTTCACTTGAATGTACAAATATTATTGCTTATTATGTAAGTGACATATATAATATAGACACACCCCTACAAAAACACATGGAGATACAGGCACATACACATACATAGCAGGAAGTGCCAAGAGAAGTTGGATAAACTCTTCTTTCCTTGTGTGGTGAAGTTTCTTTTTCTTTCTTTTTTTTTTTTTTAATAATTATAACTTTTTATTGACAGAACCCATGCCTGGGTAATTTTTTACAACTCACTCACTTCTGTTCCGACTTTTCCCTTCCCTCCCTCCACCCCCTCCCCCAGATGGCAAGCAGTCCTATCCATGTTAAATATGTCACAGTATATCCTAGATACAATATATGTGTGCAGAACTGAACAGTTCTCTTGTTGCACAGGAAGAATTGGATTCAGAACGTAAAAATAACCCGGGAAGAAAAACAAAAATGCAAACAGTTTACATGCATTTCCCAGGGTTCTTTATTTGGGTGTAGCTACTTCTCTCCATCATTGATCAACTGGAACTGAATTAGATCTTCTCTTTGTCGAAGAAATCCACTTCCATCAGAATACATCTTCATACAGTATTGTTGTTGAAGTGTATAATGATCTCCTGGTTCTGCTCATTTTACTCAGCATCAGTTCATGTAAGTCTCTCCAAGCTTCTTTGTATTCATCCTGCTGGTCATTTCTTACAGAACAATAATATTCCATAACGTTCATATATCACAATTTACCCAGCCATTCTCCAATTGATGGGCATCCATTCATTTTCCAGTTTCTAGCCACTACAAACAGGGCTGCCACAAACATTTTGGCACATACAGGTCCCTTTCCCTTCTTTAGTATCTCTTTGGGGTATAAGCCCAGTAGTATGTGCTGAAGTTTTTGTGGAGAAATTGCTTCTGTATGCAGGACTACATAGGTTATAGGTGAATCACACAGATAGAAAGGAAGTGAAGAACTGGGACATGGAAGTTATGTTGGCTCAGAGAAGGAGATGACATCTTCAGGCTTTTACTAAAAATAGCTAACATTGATATAATGCTTACTATGTGTCAGACACTATACTAAGCACTTAAAATTATTATCTAATTTGATTCTCACAACAGGTGTTATTATTGTCTCTATTTTACAGATGAGGAAACTGAGGCAAACAGAGGTTAAGTGATGTCCTTCAGATAATCATAGTTGTTAAGTGTCTGAGGCTAGATTTGAATTCTATTCTTGACTTCAGGTCAAGTGCTCTATCCATCATGCTACTTAAATGCTTCTTATCTCCTGGCTGTAACATTCCAGAGAAATGGGATCTTGAAAAGAGAAGAAAGGGATATGGAGTCTAATCAAGGAGGATTTCAACAGGTAATGAGGACCTGGGGTCTTATACCTGGGGGTAAAGGGAACTCTCCATTATTTAAGCCCAACATTGTAAGTGACTCAGGTGCTAGACAACTTCTAAGCCCAAGAAAGAGAATGACATAGTAAAAACAATGAGTATCAACAAGCAATGAGACAGAGTTATGAGATAGAATAGTGAATCCTGACCTTGGCTTTGCCTGGTACTGGGGGTCATGGGGACTGTGTAAGTCTTAAGTGAGGGTGAAGGTGATACCCAATAGTGAGGAGGGTTGATTGACTCCCTAGCAACTCCGAGACATACAAGGTAGTAATATAAATCGAAAGAGCTGTACAGGTCTCTGTGTGAAAGGATTTTGGAGTTTTCTGGGCTTGGATACAAAAATACCTTCTATATTTTTGTTGTTCAAATAAACACTTCACTGTGTTTAATGTGTCGTTAGCTTGAATGCTTGCAAATGATTTGAGGGCTCCCTGGTGGGTAATAAAGTGAGTCATATTTTGATATTTCCAGAATTTCTTTTGAATATAGGGCATAAGCCAGAGTTATATTATGAGGGACCCCTAAAACAGAACTTGAGTTCATCAAAGGGCTAAGCTCAACTAACAAATGGGTTATATAGGCAAATAGACATGTGCACATACATATTCAGGCTCACACATATGCATACATATACACTTCTAGGCACACCCAAAAATGCACAGAGGAAGCAAAGACAGCACCAAGATAATACTTACAAAACAATATACTAGCAAATAT
This sequence comes from Antechinus flavipes, assembly GCF_016432865.1. Taxonomy (NCBI): domain Eukaryota; kingdom Metazoa; phylum Chordata; class Mammalia; order Dasyuromorphia; family Dasyuridae; genus Antechinus; species Antechinus flavipes. The sequence continues at coordinate 562,276,938 of NC_067400.1, forward strand.
GAATGACTGTATAAGAAGCTGAATGTGTGGCTACAGCTAGAATAGAGAAAAGGGGCTACTGGTTAAGCAAGCTCCCCAGGGAAGCTTTGGAAGCTGTATTATCACTTGTCTTGGATTCTTAATAGAGATACTTATTCAGGTACCAGATGTTCTTGGAGGGCTCTTCTAGCTTGCAGATTCTGGAATTCTATGTTATTCTTCCTCTCCCTGAAACCATTCAAAGTAGCAGCTTTTAGGGAGTGCTCCTGCTTGATTTGGTCCCTTCCACTAGGTGGCACTAGACTAACACTGATATTTGTAATGGCCTGGCCCCACATGAAAAGAACTACTAGGCCATTTCCCATTCCTGGCACCCTGATCTTATTCCCTACCCTTTCCCCCTAGACTCCTCTGACTCTAGCTCTGACCCCACTCCCTCTCTCCTGCCAGATCATCCTTTCCCCAGATCCTACCTGGCCCTTCTAGGTTTGTCTAGGACATGTTCCTCTCCTGTGAAAAATCAACAAGATCGGGTCTTTAATCAGGCCCTCTTATGGGAAAGCAAGGCATGTTTCAGTGACAAAAATAATTTAGAAAGTGCAAGATCAGACAAAAGTGATAGGAGGCAGAGGAAGAAAAGAAAAAGACAAAAGAGAGAGCTGGCGATCAACTAAGCAGAGGGGGATCTTTCTGCCTTGAACCCTGTCTTGAAAAGTAAAGGCAGGAAAAAATGCAGGGGGAGACAGGTCAGATTAATAGAAAGCATTAGGGTGTATCATGGGAACAAAGATCAATAGCTGAAAGCAATTTCAGAAGCCATGCCGACCGATTTCTTTTCTTTACAGGTGAGGAAATGGGCCCAGTGAGGTCCAGGGGCTTGCTCAATGTTACCCACAGAGGTATGATTTGAAGCCAGGTCCTTTGACTCCTGAGGTTCTTTCCATCATACCAAGATATATTGTAAGAAAGTAGGAAATAAGCATCTATTATGTGCTTATATGTAAAGCACTTTCCAAATATTATCTCATTTGATCCTCTCAACAATCCTGGGAAGTAGGTTCAGCTATTATACCCATTTTATAGTTGAGAAAACTGAGGCAAAGAGACATTAAGTGACTTGCCCAGAGTTACACAGCTATTAAGTATTTGTGGCCAAATATGAAATCTTCCTGAATTTAAACACAGCACTCGATCCACTGGACTACCCCGCCATCTTTAGAAAAGTTTCCATGCTGGGAGCTATAAGAACAGATTTAAATTTAGCTGTGTCATTAACTAGACTTTTAATTGTGAACAAGTTACCTAACTAACTTTCCTGAACATTAGTTTTTTTCATATATTCAATGAGGGGATTGGGCTAGGTAACCTCTAAGTGTTCTTCTAGGTCAAAGATACTATTTCCCCTGCTCTGCCCCAAAACTCATAAATGGATTTTGCTTTCTTGGACAACTGGTTTAATATCATCTAAGGGTATACATACCTTATTCCTTTCAACCCAGTAGTGGGAAGGATGGGAGAGAGGGCTTGAGGACTATAAATAAAAGAGTCTTTCTTTTGGGGGAATAGGAATGTCTTTTTAATAAAATATTTGGAGACAATTAGAGTTAAATGATTTGCCCAGAGTCATACAGCTGGTATCTGTGGCTAGATTTGAACTCAGGTCTTCCTGACTTCTGGATTGGTGTTCTGTTTTCTGTACCACCTCACTGCCAAGGGTATCTTCTGATAGAATAGTAATGCTCTGAGTTGTCTACAGCACAGGCTTTCTTATAACTTGAGACATATGCTTGCTGGTGCTAGCCCCTGGATTTCAGAAAAAGAGTCTTCAGGTCCAATTAGAGAATCATGTCTTTGTCTAAAAGGAAATAACTATCTGACCTGGGTTCATCTACTAAGCTAGGGGGATAGTATCAGAATTGGAGTCAGGAAGATCTGAATTAGATTCTGGTTTCAGCTACTTACTAGCTATGTGACCCTGGGCAAGTCACTTAACCCAGTTTGCCTCAGTTTCCTAATGTTTAAAATGAGCTGGAGAAGAAAAGGGCAAATCATTCCAGTATCTTTTCCAAGAAAATCCCAAAATGTGGTCATAAAGAATTGGACATGTCTGAGAGACAACTGAACACCAACAAATTATCATCACCATCATCATCATCTGTTTGGGTTCTCACAATACCTTAGAAAGAGGAAGGTGTTATTGTTCCCATTTTATATATGGGGAAACTGAGACTTACAGAGGTGAAATGACTTATTCATGGTTCTAGCAAGGGTAAGTTATTAAAAATTATTATAATCCTGAAAGAGCTGAAATTAATGGGGAGAGTCTGGACCAGAAAGCAGGTCTTTCAGCTCATTCTTCTTGAAAAATATTACTCCCCTAGCTCAGCCCCCAGTGGGAAAAACAACTCTGAAGGATTTCAGGAAGCAGAGGCTAAGGGATGCTTGCCTTATTCAAGGTAGGGGAAAATTTGTCTGGAGCTGAGGTGCTCAAAGTGTATTTGTGTGGGTGCCTTCTTCCTCTCTTTTGCTTCATAGAATCCCCATTTTCCTTCAAAGCATAGTTCAAGAATTGACTCCCACATGAATCCCTACCTGATCCCTCCCAATGGTTAGTATTTCCATCCCCACACACCTAAACTTTGTATATATTTCACATTTATATATCTATCTACATTCTGTTTTTTTCAGAAAGGGTGGAAGCTCTCTGAGGACAGATACTATTTTATTTATTTATCTGTTTACATATTATATTCCCTTAGTTATTGTTATTCTCTCCCTTCTCAATCAGCATTTAATGAAGACCTACTATATACAAGGAATTGGGATTTCCAAGTCCAAAATGAGAAACAATCCCTGCCCTCAAGAAGTTTATCTTCTACCAACACACTGCCACTTGTAAACAGGTAAGTATGTATGTAATAGTAGATGCTTAATAATTATCGGTTGCATTTAATTATTTAGTTTCGTCCTTTTTTTTTTTTTGCTTTAGACTGGTACTGGCTTCTATCGATGTACATTAACCCCTGTTCTGTAATTTATAATCTTAGAGTTGCCCGAGGTCACATGGTTTGTCCAGGGTCACAAAGTCAATTGAGCTGGAAGAAAGACCAGTCCTAAATTTCCAATGTCATGCTGCCTTTATTCTTTATATTACAGAATATAATTCTGTCCAAAGAAGTCAAGGACACACAACTATTAGGTACCAAGGACAGGGACTGGATTTGAGGTTTTCTGGCTAGACATAATGCTGGGCATTTCCTCCCCCTCTCTGTGCTCCTAGACTCTGAAAATCTTTATTGAAGAAGAGTGGGACTTGGCTGATAGAGTGAGGGGGGCTGAAGCCAGTAAGATTCTGACCTTTATATGTATAAGGGTCTCTTGGGGTTTGGGGTATGGGGTGTTAATTTTCCATCAAGCCTTGCTAATCCCTACCCTGAGGAACTGAAGCTGCTGGGCAGGCAATGGAATCAGATCCTATAATGTGGTCCTCTTAACAAGATACACACACATTCTACATGAAGCCTCATTCCATAAATCAGGTTAACCTTTTCAACAGGCTCAGAGAAAATTAATTGTTCATATCGAAGCACATGACCTTTTCCCAGGCCAGGATGAGTGGCTTTGGCTAGGCTTCCTCCGCCTTTGGGAGCTCAGCAAATGCCTCGTTGGTCCTGCACTCAGAGATTCAACTGTGGGCAGCCAGTTAGTTGTTCTGGGGTTCCTTGAGTTTGCTGGTCCCTGAAAGTTCTGCTTGCCTGGAATAGGTGAAATGGGGTTCAAGTTTGCCATAAAATAAGTGCTTGGTTCAGTCCAGTTTGGATGAGAGGGGCATTTTCCTGAGAAGTCCTTCCTGGTGGGTTGTGAATTAAGTTCTCCTCTCCCTTAGGCAGTGAAATGATTCATTCTCTCCCTTCCTTTGTCATCCTCTCTCTTTCCTTTTCCTTTCTTTCTCTTTCACATATCTGTAGTGGCCCAGCCACTGCATTAAGGGCTATCTCCAGTCGTTCAGATTTATATCTTGCCACTGGACCCAGATGGTTCTGGAGGGGAAAGTGAGGGAGGTGATCTTACACAGCCCTCCCTCACTTAAATCCAATACACTTGCATGTCATGGCATCACCTCCCTGATGTCATGGTCTTTTTGAGACCAAAGGACAAACAACAACCTCTGTGAGTAGATCTGACCCACAAAATGGAATTGGAATTGATCAGGAGTTGACTGTTTGGGCTTATCTCCTCCTCACTTAGACTGGAGGCTGCCTGAGTATAGGGCTCATCTCCATCTCAGACTGGAGGTTCCTTAGAATTAATCCAAGTTCACTACTTAGAATAGGGCCATTATGAGAGTAGAGACTGTTCTTTCCCTATGACCAAGAGCTTTCCAGGAAAGGGTCTCTATCTCCCTCTCAGATTGGGGGTTCTCTGAAGGGGAGGAACTGTGTTCCTCCATTTTACCTCTAAGGATCCTGAGGATAGGTCTTATTCCTATTGGAAGAGAAGACTCATATGATCATAGAATGAATGAATGAAGAGAATTGATTAAGTGTATATTATGTCAAATCCTGAGGATACAAATACAAAAGAGGGATAGGATAACCTTTTTATTTAGGGAAATAATCTCCTTCATCTTACAGAAGGGAAATTGAGGCACAGAGACATAAGCTGACTCAGCCAGGGTCATAGCCATAGTAAATAGCAAGGGAGAGATTTTGAACTTAGTTCTACTGATTTCAAATTCAGCACTGTTTCTGCCATACCAGCTTAGGTAGGTGACTTGACAACAATTATAATTATAACTGACATTTATGTAACACTCTTTAAGTTTTACAATGTACTTTACATAAATTTTTTTCATTTATTTGTCATAGAATCTGAGCAGATCAGAGATTTAGAGCTAGAAAGGACCTTAAGAGTTCATCTAGTTTATCTCCTCTCATTTTACAGATGAAGCAATTGGAGCCAGAGAAATTCATAGATTTACTCAATGATTAATAGATGGTAAATGGCAGAGCAATTTGATTGGGTATCTTATTTCTTCTTATTGTCTACAGAATGAGAGCAGAGAGAGCCAAGAGCCTAGGGCAGATGGGGATGCTGGATGAGCTCAGTAGGTGGGTTTTCTTAGGGAAGGTCATCGAGGAAGAGTCACTTAGTTCTCAGGGACCAGTGCAGGTTTCAGGCCACTGGTGGGCTATAATTTCAGTGACCATTTATTCTTAGCATAGGAATGCCCCAAGGAGCTTGTTCTCAAAGATGAACAGCTCCTGGAATTTAGGAGTGCTTAGCCTTTTAGTAGGCAATAGTGTGGATCCTGGTGGAGGGGCATCTTCTCTTTATGGACCCAAGGCTAATCCCTAGGAATTCACAGATTATATAATTTAAATTTGGCAAGGATCCTAGAAATTCCCTCTAGTCCAATTCTTTCTTATTAGAAATGTAGAAGCTGAGGTCCAGAGAATATCAAAGATCATAGCTTTAGGGATGGAATGTTCACAGACATGACCTAGTCTAATCTCATTTTATAGATGATGAAACTGAGGATCAGAGAATTCATTCATTCATTTATTTATCTACTTATCTATCCATTCATTTATTTTTCTACTTATCTACCTACCTATTTATTTAACTACTTTTATATCTCTCTATTCATTAATTTATTCATTTACTTTTCTATTTATGCATTCATTTATTTATCCACTCATCTATCTGTTCATTCATTTATTTATCTACTTATCTATTTATTTATCTACTTTTTATCTATTTATTCATTCTTTGATTTATTTATGTACTTATCTATTTATCTACTTTTCTATTTATTCATCTACTCATCTATTTATCTACTTATCTACCTCCTTACCTATTTACCTATATATTTATTTATCTACTTTTACATCTATTTATTTATTCATTAATTCATTTATTTATTTTGGGAAGGCATTGGGTTGTAATTTGCCTTGGTTCATACAGCTAGTAAGTATTGAGTGTCTGACATGGATTTGAACACAGGACCTCCTAATTTCAGGGCTATTCCTCTATCCATCATCTAACTGCCTCCATACCAGAGAATTTAGGTGAGTATACAAATAGCTAGTGGAAGAACAAGGAATCAAACTCAGCATATCTGATTTTAAATCAGCTCTCTGCAGCTCCCTGTAATTACCTTGCCTCTGATTTTCCATCTACCACTGGTATGATCGCCAACAGACATGATCCTAAAGATTCCTGCCTTTGACCAAGGGCCTACAGTGATTTTCACCTTTGTTTATAGTTTGGGGATGAGATTAAGGTGGAAGGGACATTTCTATAGTGATTTGTGTCCTAATCCCATCATTTGATGCATTGGGGCAGATCCCAAGTGGGCTTCTTGTCTTTGTTAGTTTTATGCCATATAGGTCAAGTTCAATCTTCTTCACATGATGGCTCATTTTCCACCCAATAGCAGTTGATCTAAATTCCTCTTCTTGGCTTCCAACTCTAGGTCCTTGGGCCCAATGTATTCTTCAGCCATAGTACTTTATTCTCAGCGATCACTATGGGGGTAGAGTTTACTTTCCTCCCTTACATTCCAAACTTTTCAGCAAAAGCACCTGAACTTTCAGATTTTTCTTTCTTGCTTCTTTGCACCCTTATTAACACATTAAGTTTGAGTGATTTTTTGAGTAGATATTCCAGTAAGATGGCTATTTGTCCAAAAGAACAGCATAGTATGGTGGAAAGAATCAGAGGATCGACATTCAAATTGCTTTTCTGACAGACTCACTCTGTGACTTTCGACAAGGTCACTTCTCTGGGACACATGATGCTCATTATCTTTTAAATGAGGGAGTTGATTGGATGGCTTCTAAGATCCCTTCTAATTGCAACTCTATAGTCCTATATGTGTGTGTGTGTGTGTGTGTGTGTGTGTGTGTGTGTACACATATATACATATATATATATATATTTATATATATATATATATATATATATATGGAGTTCATAAATTTAAGGAAAATATTTTAATCACACCATTTCAATAAAATTGATTTACTTTGTAATCCTGTATATTTTATTTTGTGCATTTAAACACATTATTCTGAGAAAAGATCATATAATCCCATATCCATGTGGGATCCATAGCTTTTACAAAACTGGTGAGGGCTAAACTAAATAATTAAATGCAACCGATAATTATTAATAATTCAAAAATTCAAAAAAAGTAAAAAAAAACCTACTTTATTTGAAATCTTTCCAAATAGAGTCAATGACTAAGGCATTCTTAATCAATCATATTTAGTCACTTTACATTTGTTCTTTATGGTTATGCCAAATATTTAAAAAATCTATTTATTGATGTTTATTTTTCAAATGGAAGCTCCTTTTAAAAATTATTCTTTTACTTGGATTCTTTTCCAGGTAACTTGTGTGAATGTAGCATCATACCTTCTCGTAGATGATAAGGAACTGAAGGATCACCTGGTTCACTTAAAACATTTCTAAAACATTCTTAGAATCCTATCTACAATTGCCTGAGAAGGTGTGATCCTGACTTTCAGGGGTAACTCTCAAAAGTGAAGATGTTAAAAGCACTAGAGAAAGAATGAAAAAAAGAAGACAATTTGGTGAGATGAATGAGAAAGATGTCCAGGGAGTTTACATGGGTGGCTAGCATTTAAATGGCACTTCAAAGTTTGCAAAATGCTTTGCATATGTTATATGTTTACAATGACCCTTGGAAGTAGGTGCTATTATTATCTTAATTTTGTATGTGAAGAAATTTAGGCATAGAGGATCACACAACTATTAAATGTCTGAGGTTGCATTTGAACGCAATCTTCTTGACTCTGGGATAGGTAAGTAGTGCATTGGATAGAATACTTGGACCTGAGTCAGGAAGACTCATCTTCCTGAGTTCAAGTCTGATCTTGGACACTATTATTTGTGTGAGCCTGGACAAGTCACTTAACTCTGCCTCAGTTTCCTTATCTGTAAAATATGCTAGAGAAGGAAATGGCAAATATCTTTGCCAAGAAAGTCCCACTCATATCAAAAGAAAGTGAGTTTGGGGAAGCTATATTCATTGAGGTCTGAATGGAAACTATGGGAGTGGATGGACAAGGGAGAATAAGTAAGTGGTGAGGTGACAGCTCAACTATCAAAAGAAGTCCACCTAGATATCTCATAGATGCCTGAAACTAAATACCTCACCTCCTCTTCTCATCATTCCAGCTCCCTCTTTCAGTTAATGGCATGTCTGTTGTCCTCTTTACCCACGTTAGAAACCTTAGAGTCAGCTTAGCTCCTCCCTCTTCAGTCTTCAGGGATCTTTCTCTCTTGCTAAACTCCTGCAGCTTGCACGGCCTGTGCCATTCACTTGGCAATTAATCATGTACTGCCTGGTGATAGCTCCTCTCCTGTTCTACTGAACCACAGCTTCTCCCCTGTGTTGCTATTTAGTTTTTAATTTGTTTATGTCTTGTTTCCCCCAAAAGATTCTGAGCCCCTTGGGGGCAGGGGCTGTGTTTTATTCAGATCTGTATTCTTTGGGCAGCATAAGACCGGACACACAGCTGGAGGTCCACAAGTGTTTGTGGAATGTTGGATTAGGAATCCTGAGAGAAATAGACTTGGATTGGAGCCATAGAATGTCAGAGTTGGAACATAGGATATCTGAGATAGAAGGAAAAAGAACAAAGAATGTTAGAGATGGGAGGAACACTAGAACAAAGAATTTTAGCAATGGAAAGGTCCTTGAAACACAGAATGCTAGCAGTAAATGGGACCTTAAAACGCTAGCTGTCAGAGGAGAGGAACCTGAAAATACATAATGTTGTCCTAGGAAAGATTTTAGAGATAATCTAGCCCAATTTTTCCATTTTAAAAATGGAGGAATTAAGATCTACAGAATGGAAGAGATTGTTCAAGGTCATAAAAGGTAGTGTGTATGATGGGAGGAATTCTGGCTTAGGAGGCAGAACACCTGGCTTTGAATCCTGGCTCAGCCATAGGTTAGTTGTATTTCTCGAGTACAAGTTGCTGGGATGGCACTGATTGGCACCAGGAGCTTGTGGAGAATCTCCCCTCCCCACAACCCTTACCAAGAGGTTAGGGATAAGAGGAAAGTGGACATCCAGTGAGAAAGCAGTTTCTTTGCTGGGAAGACCTCAGGAAATAGGGCTCTGGGGTTCCCTTTCCTGGCTTTTGAAGCTCAAGGGAACTCTGAAAAGCAGAGCCGCATAAACTAAGTAGAGGCATCAATGACTCAAGGCGGGGATGGGAAGAAAGAAAGAAAAAGGGAGGCAGAGGAGATAGAATAGGAGAAGGGAGAGGAGAGATGGAAGTGGAGGGAGGAGGAGGGAGGGAAAAGGAGGAAAGGGATAGAAAGAAAGGAAAGAGAAGGAAGAGTAGAGGTGGAGGGGCTGATGGAGATGGGGAAGGGAGGGTAAAAGAGAGGGGGGTGGGAAGGGAAAAGAGGAGTGGAATGGAAAGGAAAAGAGAAGGGGAGGGAAAGGAGAAAAAAGGGGAGGAGGGCAAGGCCTAACAGAGCTCTCCTTCCTTCCCCTCTTATCCTCTCTTCTTCCTTCTCAGTCTTCCCCCCACCTTCTCGGTGGCCCCGAGTTTCCCTCGGCCCCTCCCATCGCTGCTCCAGATGTTTCTCCAGCACCTCCCGCAAATCAAACAAACAAATGAAAAATTAAAGTCATTGTTACCCAGAGACTGCACCCGGGCGGCTGCGCCTCTGGCCGCCGCAGACCGTATTTCTACCGCCCCCTCCAGCAGCCCGTCCAGCAGGAGCAGATGGCGGACGGCTGGGATGCACTGCCTTACCTACCCGCGGGCGGGCGGGGGGCTGGGCAGGCGGCCATAGTAGAGGGAGTTGGGGCGGAGGGAGAGAGGGAGAGAGAGAGGGAAATGTGTCACTTTGGAAAGTTATTCTCGACTTGCGAGCAGACGGCTGCATTTCACGGTAGCGCATCCCGCCCCACCCCCTCCCCCCATCTTTCCCCACCCCATCCCATCGCTCATTCCATTCCAGCAGAGAAGCCATTTACCCGCAGGTTCTGAGTCTGTTGGATGTATGCGCAGTGCCCCCCGCCCCCACCTCTGCCTCTTCCCCAGCACACACGTTTCCTTGTTGGGAGAGGATGGGCACCTGTTTCCGTGCAATTTACAAATAAATGTATACGCTCACCTATCGAGGAACTCCCGAAGCTCCTGAGCTCTGCTTGGACAGGGAAATCCTAGAATATCAATTCTGGGGGAGACCTCGGAGTTTTAAAGGCTAGAGATAAACTAGTAGATCATGAAGGGACTACTGAAGACGGACTGTCAGAGGTGGGAGGGCCCTTAGAACACAGAATGGCAGAGGTGGGAGGGATCTTAGAACATAGAAAATCAGAGCTGAAAGGGACCTTGGAATACTGAATATAGACTGTTAGGGATGGAAGGGATGTTTAATACAGTATGGTAGCTGTATCAGGGGCTGTGGATTACAGAACATAGAAAATGTCATTCCTGGAAGGGTCATTAAACCATCTTGTCTAGAATCCCATTTTGCAAAGGAGGAAACTGAGCCCCAGAGAGAAGGGCCTCGCTCAAGTCAAGAGCTAATAGGGGCAAGAACTCTATCTTCAGTAGAACAATTGTCTCTAATAGAGATGGACATTAGACTATCTTTAAATGCTCTATACTACTACTTAATGGGAGAAAAGATGGGGGTGGGGAGAAAGAGAGAGGGAGACAAGATAGAGACAGAGAGACACAGAGACAGAAGGACAGAGATAGAGATAAAGACAGACAGATACAGACACACAGAGGAAAGAGACAGACAGAGACAGAAACTGAGAGACAAGGAGACAGAGACATAGACACAGATAGAGACAGAGAGACAGGCAGAGACATAGAGAAAGAGACAGAGACAACAATAAAGAGGAGACATTCATACAGATACACAGAAATACAGACACACACGCACACACACACATGAGATGTGGATGTAGTCTTCTGTCCCTAGACTAGTGCAAACTGCATAGTATTCTCTCATCTGAATTCTTCCTGTGGACCAGAACAAGTAATTTGAAATGAAAAACCATAAAATAGTGTTGGGGAGGGCAGTAATTGCTATTCTCTCAGTTGTAGTAAACAGCTCTGCTGAGTGGGTTCTGTAAATTCTAGCTCCCCACAGGTGTGTTGGAGGGCTGGAACAAGAAGGTACCAGGTACTTGCCAGGCTTTTCAGTGGAGCCTCCCTGGGCTCAAGAATGGTATGGACCGAGAGTACCATCGGTTCAAGTCTGCTGTTATTGAAGGATCATCTCTCACAAGCTGTGAAATTAAGGTAACATAACAGACCCAAGAAAAATGTACATCTTTGGTCCTAGTGCTGGATTAAATGATCTCTGTCCACTTGTTTCTGTTGCCATGATGGCTTATGTTTGATTAGCTGACTTGGATTCTGTGTGCAGCTATGTGCATATTTTTCTGATTGTCTCTGTTTCTCTGTCTCTGTCTTTCTGTCTCTGTCTCTCTCTGTTTCTCCCTGTTTTCTGTCTCTATCTCTCTCTGTCTCTGTCTCCATCTCTCCCCTCTCTTTCTCTGTCCCTCCCTCTCTCCTTGTCTGTCTCTGTCTGCTGTGTGTCTGTCTCTATCTGTTTTTCTCTATCTCTGTTTCTGTGTATCTCTGTCCCTTTGTCTCTGTCTCTGTCTCTATGTCTCTCCCTTCCTTTTCTGTCCCTCCCTCCCTCCTTCCTTCTTAGTCTCTTGTCTCTGTTTGTCTCTCTGTGTGTCTGTCTCTATTTCTGTCTCTGTCTCTGTTTTTCTCTGTCTCTGTCTTTGTGTATCTCTGTCCCTGTGTCTTTGTTTTTGTCCCTATATCTCTGTGTCTCTGTCTCTCTCTATTTGTGTGAGTACTAAGTACAAAGCTCAGTTTATCATCTTTGATTCCTTGTCATGAAGTGCAGAAACATCTGTTTAGGAACCTTCCCCACATTGCTTCTCTTCCCATAAACCTTTTCCTATTTCTCTCTTCCAACATTCCCTCTCTCCCATAAGCTTCACTTTCCCCCTATATCTCCTGCCTTTCCCCAAGCCTTCTTCCCTTCACATTACTTCTCCTTTCTCATTCCCTCTCTACTCTAATACCTCTTTTCTTTTCTCATCCCTATCCCATATAGAACTACCCAGCTGTGTACAGGTTGCCGGTTACAAGTCAGCTAACTAAACATATTCCCATCATAATAGCAGAAACAGCTGGGTAGAATACAATACCAGGGCCATCTAAGTGCATCTAAGACTATCACATTAGCTTATTTTCTCTCTTTTCCAAATCCTTAATTCCTAAAATATCCCTGTCCTGTACCTTTTTATAGTTTCTTCTTCTATCCCATCTCTTCTCCTGCATGTCTTTTTTTTCTCTCATAGCCTCTTTCCTCCCACATTCCCTCTCCTCCCAGAAGCCTTCCCTTCTCTCATCTTCTGTTCTCTTGCCTATTCCTTCCACTTCACTCTTCTCTTTCCTTTCCATTCATTCTCCTTCAACATCTTCCTTCTACATTTCTATTCCCTCCTCTCCTCCATCTCGTTTCTTCTATCCTTTTCTTCTCCCCAATCTCTTTCTCTTTTCCATACTCTCTCTTTTCTCATCTTTCCTCTATTCTCTCATCCTCTTCTCCCTTTCATTCCTTTCTTTTTTCCTATCCTCCTTTCCTCTCTCACCCCTTTCCTCTCCTTTTCTTCACACAACTCTCTCCATGACCATTTTCTTTCCTTTACCCCTTCTCCACATTTCAATTCCTAATCCTCCAAGTTATTACTTTAAGAATGACTTGGAGTGATGAGACTGGCTGCAGGGAAGCCAATTACAAAGCCTTTGGAACAGTCCAGGAGAGAGGTGATAAAGACTGGGAATAGGGTTGTGGCCATGTGAACAGAGAAACAGGATATAAGGGATATCCTGGAGGTGGAAAAAGCAAGCTTTGGCAACTGAGTGGATATGTGTGGGATTAGAAAGACAAGGAGTTGAGAGTAACACTTGAGGGGGTGAATGGACTCCAGAGGCAGCCTGTTCTACTTTTATATGACTCTCATTGATAGGAAGCTCTTCATCCTATCAGACTTCAACAATAATTCTGCAATTTTCACTCTTTGCTTTTAGTTGGACCTTCTGGGATGAAGCAGGAAAAAATGGATTCCCTCTTCTATAAGATAGTCCTTTCAAATATTTGAAAGTGGTAGAAGATACCCCTTTCTTAATGCTAAGTCTTCCTTTCTCTAGGTTGGAGTCAATCTCTCTACTTCTTTTTATTTCAACCTTATGGGGGCCTGGTTTCTAGTTCTTTGAGCCTTCTGTTTGCCTTTCCTGAACTTCAATTTGTCAATGTCTTTTTAAAAATGGATCTCCTTTAACTAATAACTAATTTTAACCCCAAACACTAGATCTGGAGTCTGGGATGTGAAGCGGAAATCTTGGCTTTATATCTCTGGCTTTATATCAAATTGTTTACCCTCCTGGGGCCTCAGTTTCCTCAATGTAAACTATGGGGATTGGATTAGATGATCTCTCATATCTCCTCCAACTTTAAATATATAAACCTAAATTAAGATAGTTTGATCAGGAAAGAATACAATAGGATTCTTCTACTTAACTATTCTGCTCTAGTTCCCATGCTCTCTATAATGAAATTTAGGACATTGATTTTGGGGGCTGCTGCATTGTATTGTATTGTGGGGGTGGGGTACAGATTTTTAAAGTCTTTTACAACTGGAATGATCCACAAAGTGGGAAAGAGTTTAAAAGTCACTCCTTTTAAAAAGCCCCTTTATTTTACAAGAGGAAAATGAGTAGTAAAGAGAAAGAACTCAGATTAAGTGATTTATCCAAGAACACTTAGCTAATAAGAGCTAACAATGGAAGATGATATGGGGGCCTCTGACTCCAAATTCAAAACTCTGCCTTCATCCCTGCAGAATATTATTAGGAAAATAAATCTGCTTCCTCCATTCTCTGTCAAGTAACAATGATTTGGTATTATCCAGTATTTGAGGGACTAGCTGCCATTATATATTTAACACAGGGGAACTGATTCCAGATTGGCATTTAGGATTGACTGAAGTCTATATGGATAAAAACAAGAGTGGACAGTCTGGAGAGTAGGAAGTAGCTCCTAGACCTGGAAGGGATCTGGGTTTCCAAATAAGGTCATATATTTAGTTAATTGGTCTGCTAGCCTGCCTACTTCTTTCATTTTAGGTGAGGCAGCCCAGTCAGAGCATCCTGCATTATACATTACACTGGTGGAGGCCTGGGCTTGGGCTCCATAGAAGCTGTCTGCTTATTTACATGAATATAAATTAACCACTTTGATCTCTGATAGTTAATTAAAAAAACTAAGTGGGGAAGCACTCAGGAAGGACCAGTGTGGGGAGAAACCTTTCAATGAACAAATCTGGGCAGTTGGAAGCGAGGTTGGGGGCAAGGGGAAAAAGGCTGAGATTTTGGTAATTGCAGGAACAAATTGGACTTCTTGCCCTGGTTGAAACCTTTGAAACTGTTGTTATAGCAAGGGGTGAACAAATGCAAACACAGAATCCTGAAAAGAGAGACTGCTGTTCCTAGAAGACCCCAGAGACTTAGTTTCCAAATTTGGCTCAGCCCACTAACTCACCTTGACGTATAGATTGTTAGGCAAGTCAGAGTTCATATATGGAGAGCTGGAGGTGACCTCAGAGGTCAGCTTGTCCAAGCCCTTCAAAGGCTCCATCATCAGTCCTGAGAAACTGAGGCCAAATGATGTTGAATAACATGCCTAAGGGAGTTCATAAAATGACAGAGCTGGGGTTGGAGTTCAGGCCCTCTGGCTTCAAATCCAGCGATTCATGTCTTTCCATGCCATTCATTGTTTTGCTATTCTCTTCTTCTCTGTTCGAGGACCTTTAATTGCCAGTAGAATAAAGTCTAAACTTCTTAGCTCTTTGTGCTCATTCATTACCATCCCCCTTCTCTCTTTTTTCACTGTCTCTCTTCCCTTGTCTCAAATATACTCTTTCTTCATTTCTATCAATTAAATTTGTTTTTAATGCTCAACCCATGTATTATCTCATGCATGAAACCTTTTCTTCTCTTCCCAAAATGAAAGCTGATCTTCTTCCTAAAATTGTACCAGAGCACTTTGTTTGGCTTTTTTTGTTGCTCCTATAATATTTTCCCATATTTTATATTTATTTGTATAAATGTTTACCCTCCCCCCAAGAGATTTTAGATTTTAAGCTCCTTTGAGCGCAGAGCCTATATGGTCTCTTCCAGTCAGAACCAAGTTCTCATCCTCTGCTACCAAAACTCTTGGTCAGTGGAGCAGAATGTCTGATGCTCAGTGCATCCATGCTGCAGTAGGGGCTTCTAGGGACAGCTGCCTCTTTCCTTCCCTCTGCCTCTTTTCTAGTTCATTGCACATATCGATTGGCCCAGCCAACAATAATTAATTAATAAATGGAAGCCTCTTGGTCCCTGCCAGCCTTGGGCTGTTTGCTGGGCAGGTGAGGGAGGTGGGCAGGGAAAAGAGGGAGGGGAATGGAGAGTGGAGGCTGATAAGGTTTCCACTCCCTTCTTTCCAATCAATGGTAACTGAATTCCTTGACCTAATAGATTGCTGTCATTTTAATTGGAACAGAGACTCTGGGCTGTAAAACTGCCAATCAGATTCTCTTGAACCCCATATACCGGCTTCCCTTTCTCAGCCTGCTCCCCAGCACAGGTGACATTAATATTCTGAAGGCAGCTGTTTTAGCGTAAGTGATCAATGCATTACAGATGTTGCTGGCAGATTCAGTAAATAGAGTATGGGAGAGATTGTCTCTAGGTAAAATTGACTGCATTTGCTGGGCCTGGCTTGGGGGGCTGACTCAGCACCTGCCCCTATTGAGCATTAGGCATGCCAAGAACAAGGAAAATGGGGAGAAAGAATAAGTCCTTGGCCTCTGAGCTTGGGCACAGCCAATTTGTGAGCTTGTTCGGGGGCAAGAAAAAAGCAGATGTGTTTTTTTTCACTATTTGTATCATTGGGTCATTTATCATGCCCTCCTCTCCCACCCCCAAGTTGGAACCTTCCTGTAGGAATTCACTTTCATCCTTCATATTTAAAAAAAATTCCTTTTCCTGATCAGGGGCTCATAAAAGTGCCTTTCCCACCCCCTCACCTCATATAGAGTGGTGGGGGATCAGATATTCTTCTGATTTTGAGAGCTGTGCATCCTTAGTGTCTTCCCCATTGCCCAGTCCAGGCTTTTCCCTCATGAGTGAATACTTAATTAGGGATGGTGACTAATGTCTTCTTACAGCTTTGTCTGGTCACTTTAAACATTCCTTTCATCAACATGTTGTTTGCCTGCTCAGAATCCTTCAGTGACTTCCTATTGCCTATAGGATAATAGCTAGCTATAATCCTTATTCCTTTGTGCATTTGGACAGGTGCATTTGCTTTCCAATACCTTCTTCTCATTACCTTGTATTTATTTTTTATATTGCTTACATTTACTCTTATATACGTTGTATCCCTTATAGAATGCAAACTCTTTGAAGGCAGGAATTGTTTTTGCTTTTTCTTCGTATCCCTAATGCTTTCTCTTTCAGATTATCTTCCCTACTCTGCATATATTTTGTAGGTACATAATGATTTACATGTTGTTTCCCACATTATGTTGTATGCTCCCTGGAGTTAAGAATGTTTTTTTCCCTTTACTTGTATTCACAGGGTAGTATCCACTTTATTGTGGCAGTCCAGTGTCTGGCATGCAGCAAATGTTTAATAAATTTTTGTTAAATGATTGGCTAATTTATCATCTACATTATCATTACTACCATCATAATCATTAAATTATAGAATCTCAAGAGTTTTGAGTGACTTCAAAGATCTAAGTCTTTGTTTCTCCAAATTTGTGGTCTCAGAACCTCTTTGCACTCTTAAGAATTATTGAAGACCCCCAAAAGCTTTTGTTTATATGGGTTACATATACTGATATTTGCCATATTAGAAATTAAAACCAACAAAATAAAAAGCACTAATTCATTTAAAATAAGCTCATTACATGTTAATATAAACATTTTTAATGAAAAATAACAATATTTTCCAAAACAAAAAAATTTAGTGAGAATGAACTTGTTTCATATATTTTTGCAAATTTCTTTAATATCCAATTTAATAAAAGACAGTTGGATTCTTTTGTCCATTTCTGCATCCAATCTGTTGCAATATATTGTTTTGGGTGAGGTATGTGAAGAATATCCAGCCTCCACAGATGGGTAGTTAGAAAAGGGAGAAGTATTTCAATAAAAAAATAACATCTTAATATTGTTATGAAGATAGTTTTGACCCCTGAAAGGCTCTAGGGAGGGTACCCCTTAGAAGACCAAACTGAGAACTGCTTTTCTAGTCTGAATGAGGAATCTCCATAGAGTAACCCTACCACGTAGTCATACAGCCTTCATTGGGTTCCATATGAGTGGGATTCCATCTCTTGGGGGAACCAATTTTACTTTTTGATTGCTCAAATTGTTAGTAAGTTTTTTCTTTCATTTGTTTGAAGTCTGGCTTTCTGGGATTTCCACTAGTTGTTCCTAACTTTCCCTCCGAGGAATAGAACAACAACCCAAAGAGGCACATGGACAGCCTCTCTTCCTTGCCCAACTTTAATCTCTTTTCCAGATTAATTGTATTCCTTTCAATTGAGCCTTGTATAATCTCCAATCCTTTTACCATTTTGGTTGTTGTCCCTTTCCCAACATCATCATACTCTAATTTGTCATTTTCCTTCCTGAAATGTAGTGCCCAGAATTGAACATAATAATTCTCCAGATGTAGATTATTCAGGCTCTATAGCTACTCTTGATCTAGTTGCTTTCTTTCTCAATGAAGGGAAGGATAACATTAGCTTTTCTTGGATGTCATTAAATACTCTTCTCATTTTGAATTTGTACTTCACTAAAGCCTACAGATTTTTGTTCTTTAAAAAATGTATTCATTCAGTAGACGATTTATTTTTCCCCATGTCTCACCTCCAACCATAATAAAAAAGACAAAACAAAATTAAAAAAAAAAGAAATTTGTACAATCAAGCAAAACAAATTTCTATTTTGGCTATATAAAATTTATGTTTCATTCTGTATCTTGAATCAATCAACTTTTCTATCTGAATATGGATAGCATTATTTGTAATCATTGGTTTTTTGGAATTGTGTTTCAGCATTGTGTAGAGTTTTCACTGTTATTATTGTATAAATTGTTCTTATTTTACCCACTTTATTCTGCATTGGATATAAAAACTTCCATCTTGTGGCTTTTAATATTTCTCTTATCTCCTATTTTTGAACTTCAGTTTCTATGAAACTTTGACTTTTCACCAGGAAAACTTGGAAGTCCTCATTCTTTAAATTTAGCTTTCTGAAATATCATATTCTCAAGTTTCTACTTCTTTATAGAGATGGCAGCTAAGTCTTATGTGACCTGTTTCTTTTTTTAGTTTAATTTTTTAATAATGGCTTTTTAATTTTAAAAACATGAAAAGATAGTTTTCAACATTCATCCCTGCAAAACCTTGTGTTCTAAATTTTTCTTCCTCCTTCCTTCCCTTCCCTAGTCAGCAAGTAATTTCTACATTTATCATGCTGCACAAGAAAAATCAGACAAAAAGGAAAAAAAATCCCAGCAAACAATAACAAAAATGGTGAAAATAGTATGTGGTGAAAATAGTCCTCTTTCTGGATGTAGATGACTCTCTCTAGCACAAGTCTATTGGAGTTGGTCTAAATCAACTCATTGTTGAAAAGAGCCAAGCCCGTTACAGTTGATCATCACATAGTCACATTGCTGTATACAATGTTCTCTTGGTTCTACTCATTTCACTTAGAATCAGTTCATGCTAATCTCTCCAGGCTTTTCTGAAGTCATCCTGCTCTTTGTTTCTTATAGAATAATAATATTCCATCTAATCCCTTTCTTTCTGGATGCTTGTGGGGTTTCTTTTTTGACCTAGAAGTTCTGGATTTTGGTTATGATATTCCTGGAAATTTTTATTTTGGGATTTCTTTCAGGGAGTGCCAAGTGTAATTTTTTCATTTTCTCTTTTCCCTCTTGTTTTAATATTTCTGGGTAGATTTCTTTTGTGATGACTTGAGATATGATATTTAGGCTTTCCTTTTTTTGGTCATAGTTTTGATAGTGATTCTTAAATTATTGCTCTTTTCATGTTTTTTTTTTTTCAGATGAATTGTTTTAGACATTGAGATACTTCACACTTTTTTTTGGTAATTTTTTCAACTTTTTGACTTTTCAAGAATATTTCTTGTGTTGTAGAGTTATTTACTTCTACTTAGTCCATTCTAATTTTAAAGACATCTATTGGCTAAGTTTTGTATCTTTTATTACAAGAGAATTAATTCTCTTTCCAATTTTTTCTTCCACAGCTCTCATTTATTATTCAATATTTCCCCCCAGTGCTCTTGTTTCTTTTCCATTTTTGTGTTCTCATTTCATTTGTAAAATCATTTTAAAAAATGAAAACTCTTATTTTGTTTTTCTTCCAGGAATTCTAGTTGAACTTTTGCTTAAGATTAGGGTTTGTTTTAAGTCTTTGTGGATATTTTGTAGTAATTCTCTTTTTCTGGGTCTGTGTCTTGCACATCCCTCAAGGATAGCTCTTGGTAGGATTCTTTCTTCATTTACTCATTCTTTTAGCTTTACTTTCTCACTTGAGATTTTGTATTTGGGTCAAGGTCAAGTTTAGAGTAAGAAGCATACAAGTGCTTCTTACACCTTTATTTGCTTCTTATGTAGCCTAGAGTTTACAATTGAACTGCCCTGCCATAGGTATAGGTTCTTTCCTTCATCGGAACTGATCTATACTGACCCAGCACTGAGTAGTGACAAAACTGCTATCTGGAATTGATTCCTGTTTTTTGCACAAGATCAGGTGTCCCTGTATCAGGTTTGGGAACTTTTCTTGGCCTGGTACATTACCGTAGGCAGGTCCTCACCCAATCTCTGTGCTGGAATTCTTAGCACCACTGTTCTTGGCTAGACATGGTTCCCATTATCAAGATACCTTTCTGTCTCTCTTCCTATGTGACCTAGACTGCAGAAAATGTCTCAGTGTGATGATTTTTTCCCTCTTGGATTTCTCAATCAAGGCTTGGCCTTGATGCTTTTTCTAGATCTTTATGGAGTAATTTTGAAAAAGATACTTCCTGTTGCTCCACCATCTTGGTTCACTTCCTTCCTACAGATCTTTTTCAAACCAATCACTTGTCTAGATATGTCTTCCTCATCTACTACTTATGAAGTTGAGTTTCTGAATCAAAGTGTATCATTTGGGATTCTCCTCATCTCCCATTGAATTTCATGTGATTAGATATGATCTTTCATTGTAGTCCACTGAGATCTTTAAGAATTCAATGTGTTAGCTTTCACTTCTGGTTTCATGTTTTCTGTGAATTTGAAAAGCATGCCATTTGCTTTTATCCATGCCCCTGATAAACATCTTGAATTATAAGGCCAAAAATAGATACCTGGGGCACACCACTAGATCTGCCCTTCGAATTTTAGCCACTGCTCAGTGGGGATCAGTCATTCAACCAGCTTGGAATTTACCTAACCTAATTTTATTCTCATTGAATCCACATTTCTCTACATCATACATAAAAGTAGCACAAGTGACTTTGTCAAATACATTTTTTTTGGAGAATTTTAGGTTTTACTGATTCTATTACATTCCCCTTTTTATTTTTCCTGTCAATAAATGGAATAACTTATTCTGAAGGAAGCCATACTGGCTCTTAATGATCACTCCCTACGGCTCTCAAAACATCCTTTTAATAACATGTTCTTGAAATTTACTAGGTGTCATCATCAAGCTCAGTAGCTTATAGCTGTCACATTTTATCCTATTTCCTTTTTTGAAAACTGGGGCAACATCTGCCCTTCTTTAGTCATATAGCATCTTCCCACTTTCCATATTCTTTTTTATTTTAAAATTTTTTTCCATTATATTTCATTTATTCATTATGTTCATAGTATTTTCATTTTCACATCTAAAAACAGAAAAAAAGTTTTGTATACAGAAACAAGGACTTATTCTGAATATCTTGCTATCTATTTTTAAAAATTGAACACAATAGAACCAATATTATTCTATTTGTCTACGTCTCCTTTGGAAATTTCATCTATTTTTTTCTGCTTGATATGATTTCCATGTCCAGATCAGGTTTTTTATATGACCATACCTCTTTTCTCCTCTATTCTCCACTTTGGTCCTCTCATCATCTCCTTCCTTTCCCCCTCTCTCTTTTCTTCTCTCTTTTCACTCTTTTGACTTTATTTCAATATTTCTTATCTTATGGACAATATTTTTTGTCCTTTCCCCCTTTCTTTTCCTTTATTTGGTCCTTTTTAATTTTCAAGGAGTCTGTTGCTTGGGCAAAGTTTTGTATCTCTGGTGCCAAACTGTTAAATTCTCTTTCCAGTTCTTTCTTTCAAAATTGTCATTTCTCTCCCATTTCATCACCTCACACTCTCATTTCTTTTCCAAAGAATTTTTTAAAATTCCAAAAAAAAAAATTAAAAAGTTCCATGATCTTTCAGGGCTCAAAAGACAAATTTGTCATTTTACTCAGGATCTTAGGATAGAATTGTTTGTCCATGCCTGGTCATTTGAAGTCATTGAGGACAGAAGGATATTTTTCTGGTAACTCCTCATGTACCTTTGGTTGAACAATTTTTATTTTCTTCCTTCCAAAGGTCTGACCTAAAGATCAGTGTCTTTAGAATCACCATCATCATCTTCAGCAACAAATAAGGAAGAGAGGATGATGGAGTGGAAAGCACAGAGCTTTGAGTCTGGAGATGTGTATTCAAACATTGGTTATAATGCTTGTTAGCTTTGTGACCTTGGTCTGATGCTTTCTAGATTTTAAAGGACTTATAATGATGGACACAGTCATCCTTAAGAAATTCTGAAAGCCTGTAGTAGGAAGATATGGCAAACTACCCCAGTATCTTTCCCAAGAAAACTTCAAATGGGGTCATGAAGAGTTAGATATGACTCTTGAATTGACACAATACCACCACCACTAACAATAATCTTTTTTATCTACTAGGTTTCAGCCTCAGTGAATGATTGGTCAAATTCAGAGGATCCTTTGGGGAGGGATGATTAACAATCTCTTGTTTTACGAAATAGGAAGCTGAGATCCAGAGAGGTAAGATGATGTAACCAAAATCACATAGTAATTTGCAGAGCTTTAAGTCTTTGACTCTCATTTTAGTTGGGGAAAAATCTGTATTCTTTTGCCCCAAAAGCAGCTAGAAGGTACAATGCATAGAGAACCAGTCCTGGAGTCAGGAAGATCTGAGTTCAAAAATAGTCTTAGACACTTCCCAGCTGTGTGATCTTGGTGCCTCAGTTTCCCATATGTAAATGGAGATCATAATAGCATCTACCTTTCAAGGTTGTTGTGAGGATCAAAGGAAAACTTTATAAAGTAGTTAACATAGTACCTGGCACATAGTTGTTTAATCATTTCAGTGCAGTCTAACTCCTTGTGACTCCATTTGGGGCATTTTTGACAAAGATACTTCCTTCTCTGACTCATTTTACAGATGAGGAAACTAAGTCATACAGGATTAAGTGACTTGCCCAGGGTACCACAGCTAATAAGTGTTTGAGATTGGATTCTCAAGCAGGTCTTTTTGACTCCAGCTCTGGCACTAGGTGCCCTGTGACACATAGTAAATGTTACATAAATATTTAGCCTCTTTCTTCATCAGCCAACTGTAAACAGCTTATTTATTAAGTTATTTATTATAAATAAATAATGATTTTATTTCTTATGATTTTATAATTATTAATTTACTTTAATTAATTATACTTATTAATAAATAAATAATTATAAGTGCTTCCCATGTGCCAGGCACTGTGCTAAGTATTGGGAAATACAAAGAAAGGCAACAACCTGGCTCCATCCTCAGGAATTCAGTCTAATGAGGGAGACAACAAACAACTATATACACACAAGATAAATACTAGGTTAATTATATATAATCAAGAGAGGGAAGGCACTAGCATTAAGGGGGATCAGGAAAGGCTTTTGGCAGATAGTGGGATTGTAGCTGGCCTTTAAAAGGAGTCAGGGAAGCCAGGAGGTGGAGCTGAGAAGAGAGAGTATTCCAGGAATGGGGGAGAGCCAGAAAAAAATGTAGACAGGGATGGAATATTTTCTGTGAGGAACAGCAAGGAGGCCAGGGTCACTGAATCATGGGGTATATGAGGGAGAATAAAGTGTAAGAATTTGAAAGTGAGGAGGAAGGGTCTAAGCTATGTCTGACTCTGCCAGACATAGGAGTAGTTTGGGGAAAGGCTGGGAAGCAGGACAGAGAAACCTGGGTCGGCAAAGAAAATTGTATCTTCCTTTCCGGAGCAAAAAAGGCCAGCCACGCCCTCAGCAGAGGGGGACCCAGGCTTCTCCCAACAGAAAGTCCCTGTGGATGCCCTAGCAGAGCCAAGCTTTGGTCGTTAACTGTCTGACAGCTGTTCATGGTTTCTCCCAGAGTCATTGCCGTCTGGGACCCGTCTAGATAATTAAAGCATTTGTGTTTCAGGCACTTAAGAGGGTATTTTAGAACCGTACAGGTCTCGTAAATGGAGTTTATTTACAGTGGGCTAATTGGGGAGCTAGTGCTGAGGCAGGCTGTCCCCCCCAACTACCCTCACAAGAGAACAGAGACAGACTGAGCTTCGGCCCAGGACCTGCAGCACGCCCTCCAGCAGCTGGCTGCCCTCCCAGTTCTTCCAAATAATGAGAATAATTGTTAATGATGATAATAAAAAGGCTATTCTTTA
This sequence comes from Antechinus flavipes, assembly GCF_016432865.1. Taxonomy (NCBI): domain Eukaryota; kingdom Metazoa; phylum Chordata; class Mammalia; order Dasyuromorphia; family Dasyuridae; genus Antechinus; species Antechinus flavipes. The sequence continues at coordinate 562,300,778 of NC_067400.1, forward strand.
TCTGCAAGGGTACTGCTCTGCATCTGCCCGACTCAATGTCTTGCACAACTTCTTTGTGGCTCAGTTGTCTTTTGTGAACTATAATGGTATCAGCTGAAGGGACGCTGGGTGGGTCAGGGCTAAGTCCGAGGCTTGGGTCAGGGCTCATTTCCAGGCTTGAGTCAGGATCTGTGCATCCACTCAATAAACATTTATTTAGTGCTAGGTACTCTAATGGGTACTGAGGATATAAAGGCAGACAGAGATGGTTACAAACTTCTAGGAGTTTATATTCTACTGGGCACAGAGGAAAGATACAATATATACATGAATGAACAAATAAATTATATATAAAAAGCCAGAAAGCATTTTTCTGAATGTATATCTGTGTGTATGCATGTACAGGTGAGCACATACACTAATAATTGGGAAAAATCAGGAAAGGCCTCTTGTAGGAGGTAGCAATCAAATAGAATATCCTTGAAAGGATTTAGTTGGGGTCTCAAAAATAGAGGGGGATATCATTCTTTTTTTCCCCCTGAGGCAACTGGGGTTAAGTGACTTGCCCAGAGTCACACAGCTAGGAAGTATTAGGTGTCTGAGACTAGATTTGAACTCAGGTCCTCCTGACTTCAGGACTGGTGCTTCATCCACTGTGCCACTTAGCTGCCCCAGGAGGAATATCATTCTATGCAAGACACAGAAGTGGGATCTGTAATAAATATCAAGTAGGACAATTTAACAGAGTATATGAGTAGGGAAATAATGTGTCATCAAACTAGGAAGAGAAACAGTATCAGATTATAGAAAGCTTTGAACGCTGAATAAACGAATCTGTATTTTATCATAGAAATAATAGGGAGCCACCAAAACTTCTTGAGTAGGACCTGGATGTCAGTAGAGTTGAATTTTAGGATGATCAGTTTGGCAGCTCTATGGAGGGCAGATTGAAGAGGGAAGAGGCTTGGTGTAGAGACAGCAATTAAGAGACAATTGTGATGGTATACAAGAGCCTGATCTAGCATGAGGAGTGATTGAAGGCTTTTTGATAAGAGATGTGGAAGGTGATATGGTTAGGGAAGCCCTTTGGATTTGAACTTAGTTCTTTCTGACTGCTCTATCCACTATACCACCTGGCTGGCTGTGTAAGGTAGTGAGGACTGGAACTAGGATGGTAGCACTAGTGGGAACAGGAGGGAGAGAGAACAAAGAGAAACTTTCCAGATGTCAGAGGATTTACTTGGTAACTGATTGGATATGAAGACCTAGGAAAATATCAAAGATGATGGAGGCTTTTGGCCTAAACAACTGGAAAAATGGTGCTATTAGATATATAGTACTGGAAGGAGGGGGGTGCTCGTAAAATTTTAACAACCAGATCTCTGGAAAATAACACAGATAATTTAAAATTTAAGCTATGCTATTAACATTTTCTCCATCATTTTCATAAATCTAAATAATCCACAAAACAATCAAATCCCTGATTTGTGGTGTTTATTAATTCCTAAAGTATAAATGTTCATATAAAAAATTTAACATTTAGCTTTCAAACATGACTGTGCTAGCTTTAGCACAAACCTGTCTGAAGGAAAAGGTCAAAGTTGGAGATAATAATTTACCTAAAGGCGGTAGTTGAAATTATAAGAAGAGAGAATATATGTAAACAAGAGGCTTAAGTCTAGGGCTTAGATCCCCTACTCCTAGGGCCAAGACCTCTGATACAGCTGTGGTCTTCCACCTTTCTAGCTGTCTTGCTCAGGTCAAGGGCTGCTGGCTCTGTGTAATCAGTCCTACTTTCCTTCTCTGCCCTCACATTGAGGGTTCTGCACTGTGATTTCAATAATGGTCAAGGCAAGAGAAGGACCAGCAGGCAGGGCGGACCTTCGCCAGGCATCCTTAGCAGAGTTGTCTCCTAGAATTATTCAACCAGAGAACACAAACCCTCAACAGGGGAAAGCTCAGAAATTAAGAATCCATGATGAGAGAAAAAACAGTAGAGAGATAGAGAAGAATAGGAAAATTAATGACATGGAGGGAGTTGAAGGTCCTGAGTGAATTCTCCAGGAGAAGATGAATAATCTGTAGGGCAGGTAGGTGGTAGTGCAGTGGATAGAGCACCAGGAATTCAGGAAATCAGGAAAATTTGAGTTCAAATGAGACTGCAGACACTTACTAGCTATGTGATCTTGAGCAAGGTATATAACCCTGTTTGCCTCAGTTTCCTTATTTGTAAAATAAACTGGAGAAGAAAATGGCAAACCACTGCAATATCTTTGCCAAGAAAACCCCAAATGAAGTCACAAAGAGTTGGACATGATTGAAATGACTGAACAACAACAACAAACCACTAGAAGAACCCTAGAAAAGATAACGAGCCCAGTTGCAAGGAATATAAATTACTGGAAGGACTAGTAAAAGGAATTAACCTCACTGGGATGATTACTCAGAAGCTAGCACTCCTATTGTTGTTGTTTATTCTTTAATCTGGAGAGTATCATGACATCAGGAAGGTGATGCTATGACATGAAAGTGACTTGTATGAGGAAAGACTGCAAAGTCACCAGCCTCATTTTCTCCTTCAGAGTCTGGGTCTAGTGACCAAATATAGATCAGGATAAGTGGTGATGGCCATGGATATAGCTCCTTTTTAAGCCAATGTCTTTAACAAACCTCATTTTGATTGAGGCAGCACCCATTCAGTGATTCAGGTAGGTTAGAAAGAAAGGCAGAATAGAGTGGTCCCAGCCTGAGGCCTTAGCCTGCTCCCAATCTGAACTCTGACCATGGTCCTGATCATTGAGTGCTGAGTCCAGCCTTAGCCTGATAATATATACATTTTCTCCCAAACATCCTTAGCCGATCAATCCCAGAAATGGTATCTATGAGACACAAAAAAGCTTTGTTGGTACCTGGAAGGTTCATCTTCTGCTCCAAAGGACTCAGCTCCAGTATTGGGAAGTTTCCTCATTCAGAGCCATGTTCAGTTGTGTCTGACTCTTCCATGATCCCATTTGAAGTTTTCTTGACAGAGATACTAGGGTGGCTTTACCATCTCCTTCTCCAGTTTATTTTACAGATGAGGAGGACTGAGGCAAAGAGAGTTAAGTGACTTGCCCTGTGTCACACAGCAAGGAAGTATCTGAGACCAGATCTGAACTCAGGAAGATGAGACTTCTTGATTCTATGGCACTTTGTCTCTTGTGCCAAGAACCAGAGAGCCAGAGTATTACAGAATCTTAGATCTGGGAGAATGCTAGGTTGACCATCTATTTCAATCCATACTTAAACCGGGCTCCCTTCTTCAACACCTCTAACAAAAGCTCATATGAGTCCAGCTTCAAAGCTTCCTATGAGGGGGATTCCACACTCTCTGACATAGTCCATCCTCCTTTGAGGCATCTAGTGCTAGGGGTTAGAAAGCTTTTCCTTCTATCAGCCTTAAATTACCATTTGATAACTTCTAACTAGTTCTATTCTTTGAGGCTAGGGAGATCTTTTGATTGGGTCATGCTTCATCTCTTCCACCCTCCCTCCATCCTCAAGTTATCTTGTTTTGGATTTATTTGTGTACATGCTATATTCTTGGTCTCCCTCTGGCCTCCCTCAAACAGCACTGAAAATTTCCTGAGGACAGGGGCATCTTTGTTTTATTTTTGGATACCCACCCCCTATAATCATAACAACAATGGTAGTAATAATAAGAATAATATTTAGAATTTGTACAATGTTTTGAGGTTTGCAAAGACTTTGCATATTGCCTTGCATACAATGGATGCACACATATTTGTTTGTCTAATCCCTTGGTTCCACTGCAGGGAAAATATCATTGAACAAATAGCAGCAATGACATAGAGCAAAGGCAGTACTCATTTCCCTGAGTCTTAATTTTCTTATCTATAAAATGAGGCATTTGACTAGATGACTTTAGTCATCTAGATGGTCTTTTCTAACTTTACATAGACTTATGATATCATGAGGAAACTTTTTATTAGTTTGGCCACTGTTCTGCAGCTTCCACTGCTGGAGACTTGGCTGAAACAGGGAGATGTTAAGTGACCTCTTCAGGGTTGCACAGTGTCAGGATCTCATAACTCAGATCTTCCTGTCTCCAAGGTAGGTCTCTCTAAGCCAGAAGATCAGATCCACTAAGCCAGACTGATTTTCCTTTTCCCCATCATAAGGCCTTCAGGAGGCAATGATCACATCTCCTTCATGTCTCTAATTTTTTTTTAACTAATGTTAATCTCCAGTCTTCCTACCATCTTCCTCTTGACCAAAGCCAAATACAACAAGACTGTTATTTCCACTCTCTGGACACTATTGATCAATTAACAAATATTTATTAAATGCCTACTATTTGTAAGATACTGAGATACAAAGAATGAAACATTCCTTATTCTTACTTATATTTTGTGAAGGAGACAGCATGTGCACATATAAACGTATGCCAGATAAGTATGAAATGAATATAAGGTAGTTGGGGGTGGAGACTAATAGCTGGGTTGGGGAGGAATCAGGGGAAAACCTCAGGTAGAAGATGCTACATATTCTAGGTGCCTGGAAAGAAGTGAGGGATTGTAAGGGGTGGGGCTGAGGAGAGTATTATTATCATGGGAACAAAGATCCAGAGAGGAAGTTTGGGAGAACATTAGCTTTTTTGGGCTTCCATGTCAACACTGTTGACTCCTGTTGAGTTTGCATATTGAGGAACACAGCTCCTCCTGTGATGAAAGTAATAATAATAGCAATAATTATGATGATCATAATGTTCATTAGATATGTTCTCTCTCCTCAGCAGGGCACTAGCTGGGTGTCGTTATCTGGGAGCCAATGGGCTTCAGACGAGATTTAGGTTCCATTGCTGCTCTTTCTAGGCTAGGGATGAGGGAAGGGTAAGAGGGCTGCCTTCCTGGGCTCTCTTGTGGTGCTGTACCAAGTCTCCTGTGCTCATCTTGAGTATTCTTGCCCTGTGAGAATTGCCTAGGGTTATTGTGCTTTGCTTTAGCTGGGTATAGGTCACTCCAGTAGCCCTGGGTTAGCTCCAGTCACAGAGCTTTGATTTAAGGGTCTGAAATGTGGAAGGAATAAGACAGGTTCCTGTAACAGGATGATTTCAAATGTCATAGGCTAGTCCTGGAAGGGACCTGAGAAGCCTTCAAGTCCAGCCCTCTCCTTTTATAGATGAGGAAATCAAGATCCAGGGATAGTAAGCACCTGATCAAATTGCTTGAGATGGGATTTGGTCTCTTCTTGATTCCAAGACTTGCATTCTAACCACTTCACTAAGCTAGTGTCAGGACACAATAACAGGTGATACCAAGAACAGGTGATACCAACCAAGGAGTTGGGAGGTAGGGTTTGTATTTTGGCTCTGCTGCTTATTTTACTACCATGCATGAATCTTTGACTCTCTAAGCCTCAGTTTTCTCATCTGAAAAGTGGGGCTAATAATCCTCAAACCATTTGCCTTACAGAGTTATGAGGAAAGGTCTTTATGAATCATAATGCATTACTGAAATAGCAGCCAGCATTAGTATTGCTCCTCATCTTGTCTCCTCCACAGTGCCTAGTAGATAATAAGTATCACATGCTCTTAGAAGGGCAAAGACTACCATTACCTTTATATATCTTATAGTGCTGAGAATAGAATGGTGTGCTCAGTAAATGGTTAGCAAATGATTGTTGAATGAACAGAGGAAACAATGGTTATAGGAGGTATTATGTTTAGATCTGATGATCCATTAAGAGTGACAGTAAAAACAGCTGACTAGTTTGGAGGGTGGACCAGGGAATAATCAATTTGAAATTGACTTAATCATTGAAATGAAACTGCTCTCTCCAAAGTTACCAATGATCTCTTAATTGACCAATCTAGTGGCCTTTTTTCAATCTTCATTCTTCTTGACCTCTTTGCTGTCTTCAGCACTATTGATCACCCTTTTTCTGCTGTATACTCTCTCCCCTCCAGGTCATTTAAAATGCCCCAGCTCCCTCCTACTTCTCTTATTTTCCTGACTGCTCCTTCCCTATCTCCTTTTGGGACCATCATCCAGTTCATGCCTACTAACTGTGGGTATCTCCCAAGGCTTTGTCCTAGATCTTTATATTATTTCACTCAATGACTTTGTCAGATTCTTTGAGTTCTACCTAATTTTTATGCAGATGATTCCCATAGCTATATGTCCAGCCCTAGTCTTTCTTTTAAGGTCCAGTTTTTCAGTATTACCAACTGCTTTTTGGACAGCTCAGATTGTATGTTCCATGGACAGCTCAAATTCATCATATCCAAAACATTGTCTTTTACTTCAAACCTTTCCTTCTTCCCAACTTTATTTCTGTCAAGGGCACCAACATTTTCCTCGACCAAGGTTGTAATCTCAGTTGTTATCCTTGACTTATCACTTGAATTCACCTCATGCATCCAATATGTTGTCGAATCTTATCACTGTTACTTTCACAACATCTTTTAATATCCATCATCTCTCCTCTCACATAGCCAACTGCCCAAATAGGACCCTCACCACCTCTCATTTGGATCATAACCTTCTGGTACATCTTAATGCCTTCCCTGCTGCAATCCATCTTTCACTTCATGGCCAAAGGAATTTTTCTAAAGGGTAGATATGTCCATGTCACCTTTTTCCCAATTAAATAAACATCAGTGGCTCCCTATTGCCTCCATTTGTTATTTAACCTTCACAACCTGGTTTCTTCTTACCTTCTCAGTCTTCTTACACTTTACTCCCCTCTACAAATTTTATGATTCAGCTATACCTGCCTTCCTACTGCCTCTCCTATAGGACACTCCATCTCCCCAACTCCCATACCTGGAATGCACTCCCTCCCTCACTTTCAGCATCTGGCTTCCCTGGCTTCCTTCAAGACATAACTCAAAACCCACCATCTGCAGAAAGACTTTCCCATTCTCTCCTGCTATTAGTTTGTTCTGAGATTATCTGGTTATTTGCATACTGTCTCTCATTAGAATGGGAGATTTCTGAATGCAAGAACTATTTTGCCTTGTTTTGTGTTCTCAGCATTTAGCACAATATTTGGACATTGTAGGAGTTTTGTAAAAGACAGCTAAATGGCTCAACATTGTATCTGGAGACAGGAAGACTTGAGTTCAAATTTGACCTCAGACATTCACTAGCTTTGTTAACCTGGGCAAGCCTGACTTAATTCACTGGAGAAAGAATGGCAAATTATTTGAGTATCTTTGCCAAGAAAACTCCATAAGACAGTATTGGCGTGCTCTGGTTTGTGGGGTCATAAAGAATCACACATGACTGAATAATAGCAACAAAGGTACTTCATAAATGTTTTATGGTCTAAATTGTGGTAAAAGCTGTGAGCAAGAAGTGGTTAATTTCCTGTCAGGTGCCTTTTTTTAGAGGACAGACAAAGGTTACTCTGGAGAACATTAGAGGACCAGAAGATAAATAGGAGTTAAAAGGGTGAGATGGCAGCCACAAATCCTTACACAAAATCTTAGGCTTCTACAGGGAGAAGCTTGTCAGACTGCATTTGGAGTACTGTGTTCACCTTGGACACCACATTGTAGTAGGTACCAGGACTGGCTAGAGGGAAGTTTTATCTGGAGAAGAAGGGACTTTGGACAGCAAGATCATTTGGGGAAGTTTAACTTGGAGAAGGAGAAATGAGAGCTCAAGTATGTATTAAGCACCTACTGTGTACCAGGTACTATGCTAAGTGTTTTACAAATATTATCTTATTTGATCCCTACAACAATCCTAGGAAGTAGTTGCTATTAAAACTCATATTAGGAAACTGAGGCATTCAGAGGTTAAGTGATTGGCCAGAGGTACACAGCTACAAAATTTCTGAAGATGGTTTTGAATTCAGGTTTTCTGATTTCAGGCTCAAAGCTCTATCCATTGCACCACCTCTAAGAAAACTTGGAGGGACCATTGGTGTGTCTTTAATTATTTGAGGAACCTTCCCCATGCAAATGGAATTACTTTGATTCTTCTTTGTTTCTGAGGGCAGAACTAAGAACTGATGGGTGAAAATGATAGGGAAGAGATTTTGGCTCAATAAGAGCAACAATTTCCTGAGAATCTGAGCTATTCAGCAATGGAACTGAATGAGAAGTGAGCTTCTCATTACTGAAATGTCCATTCTGCCCCTGGTGGCTCTGTGAACTTTGGGCTTCATCCTTCTGCTATCTTTTCTCCTGGTCTTCCCATTAAATACTTCTCAGAGCCAGGATGAGACAGGTAAAGTTTAAAATGCTTTGTAAAATCAGAAGACAATGTTAGCTTTTTGGTCAGTTGTTTATTTCAATTTAGAGCCAGAGCAATAGCAGCAACTTGGGGGTCAGTGGTGGAAGTGGGAGTGAGTATATTCAGAAATAATTGATGTAAAAGCAAAATGTGCTAATAAAACTTAAAACCCCCCAGAAATTTAGATTTCTCTGTACATAGTCACAATTTAAAAATAAATCCCTGCAGGCCATATAGAGTGGGAGTTTCTGTCATTAAAATAAGTGATTTTTATTTAAAAGGAAACATATTAAAAGGCTCTTTTCATTGTATCTACTCCACATGTAGTTCTGTAGGGGATTGTTTACCTTGCCTATCCCAATCCTGATTCTATTCATTTGTAAAAGCCATATTCTAGGTGCTATAGTAGAAAGATCTCTGACTTTGTAGCCAGGAAGACTGGAGTTTAAATCCTAAAATCACTATTTATGCAATCCTGGGCAATTCACTTAACTGCTGCCTACCTCAGTTTCCTCACCTGTGAAATGAGCAGGTGAGACTCAGTGGCCTCCAATTTTACTTCAAGCTCTAAATCTAAGATCTTATAATTGGTTGGATAAGATGGGATTATTAATTTAGACAAGAGCAGGAGTGGTGGAATATAGGATGAGTGACAAGAGGCATATTTGTTGTTATTCAGTCATTTCTTTCACATCCAACTCTTTGTGACCCCAGTTGGAGTTTTCTTGGCAAAGATAGTGGAGTGGTTTATGATTTCTTGCTTCTACTCATTTTATAGGTGAAGAAACTGAGGTGAATGGGATTAAGGGATTTGCCTAGAGTAACACAAGGAAATGTGTCAGATTGAATTTGAACTCCTATCTTTCTACTGATGCTTTATCCACTGCTCCACCTAGCTACTCAATAGACATACTAGCTATCACCAATAATTTCAATGGTTGATTAGTGGAAGAAGAATCAGACCAGGCATTCTTAACATGGGATAGATTTCTGGGGAGCCTCTGAAACTGAATGGCAAAAATGTATCCTTATTCTCATTAATCTCTAACTGATATATGACTTCTTTTAATTCTTTTTTCCCCTGAGGCATTGGAGTTAAATGACTTACCCAGGGTCACACAGGTAGGATATATTAAGTATCTGAAGTCAGATTTGAACTCTGGTTCTCATGACTTGAGGGCTGGTGCTCTATCCACTATTCCACCTAACTGCTCCTGACTTCTTTTAATTCTTATCTAAAACTCTGATGCCTACAGGAAACTTCCCTTAACTCCTCTTAATTCCCTTAATTAATTATTCTCATTGCTTTCCCTCTGTTAATTATTTTCTGTTTATCCCGTATATAATTTACTTTGTGTATGTTTATTTGCAGTCTGGCTTTCCCATTGGGTTGTAAGTTCCTTGAGGGCAGAAACTGTCTTTTGCCTCTGTTTGTATCCCTAGTTGCTTAGCACAGTATCTGGTACATAATAGATGCTTAATAAATGTTTATTGGTTTTATTGAATTGAATTGAAGTTTAGCATTTCCCTCAACTATAATCTTTATCATTTAAGCAGAATTATCATTTTTGTTATATTGTCTCAGCTTACTCATGAGCA